>NC_091471.1:19966457-20300624 GCF_036971445.1 Narcine bancroftii
GGCAAAGCACCCATGACTTTGTCCTGCGAGGGGTGGAAGTTGCTCAGGCTGCAAAAAGAGGGGAAACTATCTGCGGTGTGTCAAGCTAGCACCTCCACTCGAATCAGCGCAGCATGTATGGCTGATGAACGGATCCCGCCTCTAGTTCCAATACAGACTGCATGCATACAGAGAGGGCCGCCATCTTGCCTGCCACAGCCCTTGCCTTCTGCATGGTCTGCGCAGGCACAGCCCACTCCACCAATGCCACTTCCACCTTCTTCCCCGACCTCGGCAGCCGTGACTGCGTGGTCGACATGGAGACCGCCATTTTGTGCATCAGGACACAACGCCGACGTCGAGGACGATGCACCGATCCTGGCATCTGTAATGCTGAATCAGACCAGGCCTCATCCAATCGCCCACTCAATGATGCAGCTCGAGGTGAATAGACATAAAATGAACTGCCTATTTGACAGCGGCAGCACGCAGAGTTTTGATCACACAGACGTTGCTCACACACTCTCGCTTCCAGACTGGCCTATGGCCACCAAACCAACATCGGGGGGTATTATGTTGCTTCTTTGATGGTGGGGGATGAGCTTTATGATAATTTCTCACTACTTGTTATACCCCATCTTTGCGTGCTGAACCTCTTGGGCCTACACTTTCAAAGCCAGTTCAAGAGCATGACGATGGCATTCGGAGGACCCCAGCTGCCCCCCACAGTGAGCAACCAATAACTCACGGACCCCCGCCCTCTTATACCCCCAGCAACCAGCTCCGGCCTGCAGCCTCACCACTCTTTGGGTATCCCCTCCGTCATTATTCGCAAACCTTATCCCAAATTGTCAACCCATCACTACCAAGAGCAGGCGCTACATTGCTAAGGACATTTCATTTATCCGGGCTGAGGTTCAGCGACTCCTGGCAGAGGGGATCATCGCCCAAAGTACCAGCCCCTGGAGAGTCTAGGTTCTGGTGGTTGGGGGTGGGAGCAAGCCACGGATGGTCATTGACTACAATCAAACTGCCAATTGCTTCACCCAGCTGAATGCTTACCCCCTTCCCCAGATAGCCGACAAGGTCAATAAGGTCGTGCAATATTGGGTATTGTCAACCGTTGACCTTAAGTCGGCCTATCACCAGCCTCCCCTCTGCCCAGTGACCAAGTTTATACAGACTTTGAGGCTGTCGGGACACATTTGCATTTCTTACGGGTTCCCTTTGGTGTCGCCAACGGCATCTCCTCATTCCAGAGGTGTTATGTACAGGATCATGGAGAAGCAGAATCTGGCAGCGACTTTCCCCTACCTCAATAACGTCACCAACTGTGGCCATGATCAGCAGGATCACGACGTTAACCTAGCTAAATTTCTACGGACTGCAATGTCCCTCAATCTTACATACAATAAAGATGTGTGTCTTTAATATCAATCGCCTGGCTCTCCTAGGATGCGTCCTAGGTGTGAATGCCCCAGACCCAGACTGGATGTGGTCCCTAATGGAGCTCCCAGTCCCGAATGCCCTGAAAGCACTGAAGATGTGCCTGGGGCTGTTCTCCTACTATGCACAATGGGTGACCAACTACGCAGATAAGGCCCACCCCCCCATTAGGTCCACAGCATTCCCATTATCAATGGAGTCTCAGGCTGCTTTTCAACAGATCCGAGAGGATATCGTTAATGCCACGCTGCATGCCATGGACAAATCCATCCCTTTCCAGGTGGAGAGCTATGCTTCTGACTTCACACTGGCCACCACACTCAACCAGGCAGGCAGGCCGGTAGCATTTTTTTCACATACCCTTCATGGCCCTGAGACACAACACTCCTCAGTCGAGAAGGAGGCACAGGCAATTGTTGAGACGGTGCACCACTGGCACCACTACATGGTCGGGAAATTATTTACCCTGCTGACGGACCAACAGGCTCTCGCTTTCATGTTCAACATAAAGCAGGGGGGTAAAATCAAGAATGACAAGATCCTCAGGTGGAGAATTGAGCTCTGCACCTATAATTATGATATAGTGTACCAGCCAGGTAAACTCAATGATCCACCTGATGCCCTATCCTGGGGGATGTGCGCCAGCATGCATCTCGACTGTCGGAACCTCCCGTACTCCATCGAGGATGTCAGGTCCATGACCAGATGCTGGCAGGTCTGCGCAGAATGCAAGTCGCAGTTCTACAGACTTGACAAGGTACACCTCATTAAGGCCACTCGACCATTCGAACGACTGAGTGTCAATTTCAAGGGCCCCCTTCCCTAGTTGAACAGGAACATTTATTTCCTGAATGTTATTGACGAATACTCCCGGTTCCCTTTTGCCATTTGCTGTCCAGATATGACCTTGGCCACAGTGATTAAGCCACTATGCAGTATCTTCATTCCGTTCGGGTATCCCAATTACATCGATTGTGATCAGGGATCCTCGTTTATGAATGAGGAGCTGCGGCAGTACTTTCTTGCCAGAGAAATAGCCACCAGTAGGACCACCAGTTACAACCCCAGGGGTAATGGACAGGTGGAATGGGAGAACACCACCATTTGGAAGGCTGTGCCCCTGACCCTGAAGTCCAGAGACCTGCCAATATCACACTCGAAGGATGTCCTGCCAGAGGCATTGCAAGCTGTTTGCTTGTTCCTCTGTACTGCCATGAACACCACCCCTCATGAACGCATATTTGCTTTCCCTAGGAAGTCGGTGAATATTTCCTCGATTCCCCCATGGTTGGCCACACCAGGTCCAGTCCTGCTCAGGATGCACATAAGGGGCCATAAGACTGACCCATTGGTCAAAGAGTTGCTCCTCATACAACCCACAGTATACCTTTGTGAAGCACCCCAATGGCCATGAGGACACTGTACCCATCCGGGACCTGGCGCATGCCAGAGAGCCAAGAACAACTTGTTAAACCCCTGTTAACCCTGCGTTTCATACTATCCCACAATGGGGCTCACTGTTAGTGGCAGACTAACCTGGGATACCAATCCCTTTAGACCTCACTTCAATGGGACTGGCTCCCATCGGAGCACTGACTCTGCTTCCCTTCAGTTCTGTGACCGACATTGCCCCAACACAGATGGTACCCTCTCCATCTAGTCGAACTGTGGCCCTGACTGTAGACATATGGTCAGTGGAACAGCAGACTACTCCCACCCCTGCTCCCTGCAGGTCCCATAGACAGAAGAGGTCACCCGTGAGACTGAATTTTTAGACTTGGCAGTTTTTTACTGTTCCAGATCTATGGGGAATATGGGGATGTGTTTCCTCCATTGTATATAGTTATCATTGTCAGTTGTATATATTGTTACAGAGTTCTGTGTTGTGTATTGACCTGTGTTGTGTGGTTTTGTGTTGGAAAATGACAGTTTGCCTTAAAGAGCCAAGGTGAAGGAGGACTGCTGAGAGAGTGGGAAACGGACTGGGCATGTGCAGAAGATGATCTAGAAATTTCTGGACTTGGAAGACAAACCACCACTGGGTGTGGCTGTGAAGTGGAAGAAGGCCCAAGCAGAGTCATTGTCTGGGAGGCAGATTAAAATGTTGGGCTTTTTGAAAGGGATGAACTATCTGAAGGCAGCCAGAAGGATTTGGACCAAGCCATTGTTCTCTCTCTGGAAACAACACAAGTAGACAACTTCGAATTTTGGGCTCTCTCTCTCTCAAAGATCTTTTGGCTTCAGTTTACCAAAAGCCTATTGTTTCCTCAGCTTGTCTCTGTTGTTACCGGTAGTGCTCTACAGAGAGTTTATAGGTTTGCACACCAGGTCCAGTAAGACCACTCATCTATTTTTTGATTTTCTCTTCGTTTCAGCTTGCTCTTTTTCCAATTCCTTGTTCCTTTGATCGATATGAAGTATTTTTGGATGCTTAAAATTGTGTATGTTACAACTAAGTTGTTTTTTGCAGTTTTCACTGACATGCCAAAACATATTCCCTTTTCCTTTAAAGACAATTTTCTCTTTGTGCTTCTTCTTTTCCATCCATAAACACATTTCTAAACAATGTCCACCCTTACAGGAAAAAAAACCCCAACTTTTCTCAGTAGGCAAACACTCCTTTTCCTTACTTACTTTATTTTTTTTTATTTATAACTGGCGCATTAGTAGCAAAAGCACTCTCTTTCAATTTTGGACTAGACTATAAGTTAGACCTCCTTACATCTTTGTTCCCCATTGAAGTGTCTCTGGTATTTCCATTTATTGGAACTGATTCAATGTACACCTACCTGCCCTTGAAGAAAATCCTCCAAATCCTTTAAGGTAGCTCTTTAATTGAACTTTTTCTAGAAATCACAAGCCAAATGTCTCCATCTATCCTACATTTAGTAGGGTAATTTATTTAAAATCATTTATATTACCATTGTACATTACCAGACATGTCAAACTCACTAATGTTGTCAGTATTTTCCATGACATTAAAACATCCTATTAGAAAGAGAATGTCTGTTTGTATAACCTTTGCATCATTCAGTTTTATTGATGACCATTTAAGAGCTTTATCCATATAAGCTAAAGGAATTCAAAGCTTGTTGCCAAAATTATTTTCTTCTGTTACAAGTCCAAAGGACGCCAAAACCCAGCAGCAATAGACATTCACCAAGACCAGTGGCTTCAAAACAAAAGTTATTTTTAATCAACTTCAAACATGAAAATAGAATCTAACATTAACTTAACTCTATACTTAACTAACCCAAATTAATCTCCTTCTAATTCTAAGCACACTTGTATGTAATGTGTGTGCAAATTGAAGAAAAGTTCTTTGGCTCACAGTTCAATCTCACTTCTGCTTCTTCCAAGTTCTCCGGATGCAGGCAATCACCATACTGTGCACAGAATTTAACATGTATAAAGTTCACCAGGCTTGGTGCTTGAAAGGTAAATGTTTACCACTCAGGAAGGTTCTTGTAGGGTTTATAGAGAGAGGCATTTATTGCTCCAGGATTTCCACAACTGAGGTACCACCATAAGTCACCTCAGGGTCTCACTGATGAAACTTGCCCCATCAGGGTCTTCTAGATGGTAACCTCTTTCTTCAAGCTACCACAGAGTTCCATTCCTTCCTCTATTTCAACAGAAATATCAGACAGATGGCATTTCCAGCCATCTACTGCTCTGGAACTTGCTTTCATCAGTTTCAAATAGTTTTCCCTGGATTGCACTTTTCAGTTACTTGTCAGTGTCCCACACACTGACTGACTGACTGACTGAGCTGTTAACTCAACTCTCTCTCTTTTCCAACTCAAACTCCAAAGAGAGCATGTGAATCATGTCTTGCAAAGCCCTCACTTTCTCCAGCAAACAACAGGAGTTCTTTCTTCTTCTCATGTTGTTATCTTAGGTAAACAATCCAGAATTGGCCTTTCTGTGAGCACTTTGCAGAAAGGGTACTGATAGACAGCATGACTCCAGCAAGACAAAGGTCAAGCATTTTATGACATCAGTTCAATTAACACCTACTTGTGAAAGGTGCTTACATTCTCCAGAGATCCTGCAATGTGAATTCTTCAGTCTTTCAAATAAGATCTGTTTTAAAATGTATGTGACCTACTCTAAATCTTATAAATTCTCCTCAAATATTAATATTGTTATAAATACTAAAATCTTAGCTTTGTCAAATCCTCTTTCCAAGGATGTGTGTCTGAAACACTTTACTAGTTCCTTTGATTGTCTTTCTGTAAGCATTTCCAAATAACAAAGACAATCTTCAGGGTCTTGACACTTGCTTTCAACATTGCGTCTAAAAGATCTCATTAATGCCTGGTATTGAAATGGGTCTCCATCAAAAGCTTGAATATCTTTCTTGCGCAAAGGAGCTAGAGATTGTAACTGGATCAATGATGCAGCAATTTCATTGTTTCTTCTCGTGGGTGATCATTTGATGCTCTATTTTCCACCTATTGTCACAGGAGATGGATCTGAAAACCTCATGTGTTCATTCACCTGTGTTTATGATGTCAAGGAAGCTGCAGCATTTGACTGAATCCAAGTCAAAGCTCTGTTGGTACATGTGGCTTGGCTACACCACGCTCTGGAAGGATTTGTTCTTGTATATATATGTCTTGTACCTATGGTACTAAAATATCAGCCTTAATATTTGGTTTTCTTTACTGTGGCTCTTTCTTAAATTATGATTCCATATTATCTTTAGGAAATCTATTTTGAGCACCAGATACCTTTGAACTTTCTAGTGCATTTGACAAAGAATCAATAACAACTCTTACTCAATTTCAATTGCTCCTTTTGCCTCCTTAGATGCTTCCTTAGCTGCTCCCTCTCTCTTCATAGCTGCTTTTCCTTTATTTCTTCAAAGGTATATTTATCCTTTTTTTAAATATGTTATTAAAAATTTGAAATCTTATAACATAACATTAGTTACTACATATTAATACAGACATAATGATAAACCTCCCAACTATTACACTCTCTCCTCCCTTCTCCACCTACAAAGAAAGAAGAAAAGATCATCATCTACTACAATCACATTTAAACTTTTTGGCTGCAGGAGCGGTGGCACCGAGAGATCAAATTCTAACACCAATAGTTTTCAAATAAGGGCTCCAATCTTTAGCAAAGAAAAAATATTTGTCTCTTAAATTATATGTAATCTTTTCTAAAGGAATACAGGCTTTAATTTCATTATGCCATAGCTAAAACCGAGTTAGATTTCCACGTAATAGCTAAATACTTCATGGAAATAGCCAGAGACAAACGCGAAAATTTAATTTGGTACATGGTCAATCTCAATCTTAAAGCTATCGACTTAATATCTCCAAATAAAAACAACCCTGGATCAAATGCAAATTTATTTTTAATATCTGTTCCAAAAACAATTTAATTTGCAACCAAAAACGTTTAACCTTATGACAGGTCCACATCGAATGAAAAAAACGTATCTACTTCTTGGTCACATCTAAAACATAAATCTGAAGAACTAAGTTAAAAATGTTTCAATTTATACAGAGTCAAATACAATTGATGTAAAAAGTTATATTGCACTAATGTATAACATACATTTATTACCTTAGTCATACTGTCTTTACACAAATTTCTCCAAACATTTTCATCAATCTTTCTATCTAAATCTGATTCCCATTTCATTCTTGATTTATGAACATCTGGTTTTGGCATTTTATTTTGTAACAACTTATACATTTCAGAAAAAAAATTTTTTTGAATCATCTTTAGTAAGTAATAATGGCAAAGAAGATTGTCTATGTAATTTTAAATCATGGCCCAATTTTTCTGATAAAAAGTTTTTAACCTGATAATAACAAGAAAGGTATTTAAAATTTGTCTTTCATACGATTAAAAGACAAAAAATTCCCTGCTTCAGAGCAATCTTCAACTTTTTAAATTTCCATTTGGTTTCAAACTTTCAATAACTGATTATCCACAGTGAAAGAAAAAAGTGTGAGGATGCAGGCTTGCTTCACGCCATTGTCAATGGCATCACCTATGGCTCCTAGAACGCATGAAGCAAGGCTGCCTCACACCAACCCTGTTTACTATCTTCTTCAGCATGATGCTGAAACATGCCATGAAAGACCTCAACAATGAAGACGCTGTTTACATCCGGTACCGCACGGATGGCAGTCTCTTCAATCTGAGGCGCCTGCAAGCCCACACAAGAGCAACTTGTCCGTGAACTACTCTTTGCTTGGAAGTAAGCCTGAAGAAAACTGAGGTCCTCCATTAGCCAGCTCCCCACCATGACTCCCCACATCTCCATCGGGTACACAGAACTCAAAACAGTCAACCAGTTTACCTACCTCGGCTGCACCATTTCATCTGATGTAAGGATCTACAAAGAGATAGACAACAGACTCGCCAAGGCAAATAGCGCCTTTGGAAGACTACACAAAAGAGTCTGGCAAAACAATCACCTGAAGAAACACACAATGATCAGCATGTACAGAGCCGTTGTCATACCCACGCTCCTGTTCGGCTCTGAATCATGGGTCCTCTACCGGCATCACCTACGGCTCCTAGAACACTTCCATCAGCGCTGTCTCCGCTCCATCCTCAACTTTCATTGGAATGACTTCATCACCAACATTGAAGTACTCGAGCTGGCAGAGTCCGCAAGCATTGAATCCATGCTGTTGAAGACCCAACTGTGCTGGGTGAGCCACGTCTCCAGAATGGTGGACCATCGCATTCCCAAGATTGTGTTATATGGCGAGCTCTCCACTGGCCACCGAGTAGAGGTGCACCAAAGAAGAGGTACAAGGACTGCTTAAAAAATCTCTTGGTGCCTGCCACATTGACCACTGCCAGTGGGCTGATATCACCTCCAACCGTGCATCTTGGCACCTCACAGTTCGGTGGGCAGCAACCTCCTTTGAAGAAGACCACAGTGTCCACCTCACTGACAAAAGACAAAGGAGGAAAAACCCAACACCCAACCCCAACCAACTAATTTTCCCTTGCAACCGCTGTAACCGTGCCTGCCTGTCCCGCATCGGACTTGTCAATCACCAACGAGCCTGCAGCAGATGTGCACATACTCCTCCATAAATCTTCGTTTGCAAAGCCAAGCCAAAGAAAGAAAAATGAATTGGTGGATCTGCACCAATTAATAATTTGGAATTCCATTTATAAATAAATTCCATTATAGATTTTTCAGCAATTTTGTCCAGCTCTTTAGAAACTTTTAGCAACTTTAGCACAAACAGAAGATCTTTCCTTTCCACAAACATCTTCGTATAACTAAACTTAAATCCTTAAAAAAAAATTGCGATATGAAACAAGGAATAGAGATAAAAAGATACTGCACCCTGGGAAAAATATTCATTTTAATACAATTCACTCTCCCCATCAAAGTAATAGGTAAGTCATTCCATCTTTCTAAATCTTTTTTTTATTTTTTTAAGTAATGGAGAATAATTTAACTTGTATAAATTTTCTAAATTTTTGTCAATTCTAATACCTAGATATTTAATCAGATTATTTGTCCACGTAAATTGAGCAAACTCTTTTACATTGATCATAATTCCCTTCTACCAATGGCATAACTTCACTTTTATTCCAATTAATTTTATATCCTGATATTATGCCATAATCTTGCAACTTTTTATACAATAGAGTTAAAGAATCCTGTGAATCTGTTATATAAATTAGTACATCATCTGTGAAAAGACTAATTTTATATTCCTCTTTATTGACTAATTCCTTTAATTTCAGCCTGTCTTATTAATTGCACTAATGACTCAATTGCTAAAACAAACAATGCAGGAGATAAGGAACCACCTTGCCTTGTCGACCTTGTTAAAGAGAAAGGCAAGGAAACTTGTCAGTTAGTAACTACTTTAGCCATTGGACTACTATATAAAGCCTTAATCCAGTTAATGAATATTGACCCAAATTGAAACTTTTGTAAAATTTTAAACCAATAGTTCCATTCTAATTTATCAAAAGCTTTTTTTTTCTGCATCTAAAGACAAAAGTAATGTCAGTTCTGTTTGTTTGTGAGTGCTATGTATTAGACTAATCAGCTTTGCTATATTATCAGCTGAATATCTATTCTTAATAAATCCAGATTGATCTGAATGAACCAATTTAAGTAAATATTCATTTATTCTATTTGCCAGAATTTTAGCTACAATTTTGTAATCAACATTTAAGAATGATATAAGTTTATAATATTCTGGCTTTATTCTATTTTCTTAGGTATCACTGCATTTGAAAAAAGATTCATGTATAGCGCATGTTACAGTAGCTTGTTTTAGTACTTAATAAAGACATTAATAAATCTTTAATTTTAATAAAATTCAGATGTAAATCTATCTTCTCTAGGGGATTTCTCATTTTGCATAGAATTCAAAGCTTTGATAACTTCTTTCAACATAAATGAAATATCTAAATCTTTTCATACTTGACAGTTCAAAGATGGCAATTGAAGCTTATGTAAAAAATTCCTCAATCTTATCTTCATTATTTATTGATTCAGACAAATACAATTTAGCAATAATGATCTTTAAAATAATCATTAATGTCTTATGGTTTATAAGTAATTCTAGCGTCTTTTTTAAAACAGCAGTAATACTCACTGATGTTTGCTCTGCTTTCAATTGCCAAGCCAACATTTTATGAGCTCTTTCTCCCAACTCAAATTTTTGTTTAGTCCTATCAATCAACCTTTTTGTCCTATAAGTCTGAATTGAGTTATAATGCATTTTCTTATTTTCTCATCCTAATCTCTCTTTCTCTGATGAGTTTGTAAGTTTTTTTCAAAATTACAATTTCCTTCTCTAATTCCTCTACTTCCTGTAAGTACTTCTTAACTTTAGCTGAAAACCTTATTATCTATCCCCTCAAATAAGCTTTTAATGCATCCCATATAATAATTTTATTATCAATTGAGTTAAGATTTAGCCTCTAAATATATCTGTATTTGATTCTGTATAAAATCACAAAATTCTACATTTCTTAGGATGATGGATTAAATCTCCATCTCTAAATTCATTCAATAAACATGACATCAGTAATGGTGAATGATCAGATATAATTCTAGATTTATATTGTATATTTTCAATCCTTCCTTGCAAATGAGCCAAGATTTATAAAAAAAATTGATTCTAAAGTATGAATCAAATCATAAAGAATAAAATGAATACTCTCTTTCTCCAAGGTTCACTCATCTCCAGATATCAACCAAATTCAATTCTTCCTTCAATATCAATAACATTTTTGCCATTTTAATTTTAACCAAAGATTTCGTAGATCTATCTAAGATCGGGTCTAAACAACAATTAAAATCTCCACCAATTAACACATTTCCATCTGTTTGTGCAACATTAAGAAACACATCTGAAATAAATATTTCATCATCAACATTAGGAGCATAAATATTCATAAAAATTTAAGATTCTGAATAAATTTGACAATTCACTAACACAAATCTGCCAAAGGGATCAATGACTACCGACTGTAATTTAAATGGTAATTTTTTATTAATTAAAATAGTTACGCCATGAGCTTTAGAATTAAACAATGAAGCTAGAATCTGACCTACCCATTCCCTTTTCAGCTTTTGATGTTCTTTCTCTGTTAAATGAGTTTCTTTAAAAAAAAGCAATGCCCGCCTTCAATTTTTTTTTAATATGAGCCTCTTCCTTTTAATTGGATTATTGAACCCATTCACATTAAAAGTTACATAATTCAGACTTTGTTTTGACATACTGTAATTCCTTTAAAAGATACAGACTCTTGTCTCCACTCTGAGATGCCCCAATTCTACAGGCAAACTTTGGAACTTAACATCTCCAAGAAAGAAAGAAACCCCAAATAATAGAAAAAAAAAAGAGAAAAGAGGAAAAAAAAACCCTCAAAAGCACCAATTATGGCTGCACCAAACTCTCTTGTTTAACGAAAAGTGGCCCTCGCCACTAGTGGTACGAAGCCTTTGAAGAGGAAAGTGGAAACTAAAAGAAATCCGCCTCCCCCAAACAGAATCTCATAATCAAACCTAAGTCAATCAAGTGTGTTATGCTTTGTCAAGGTCTCGATTAGCTTGATCTCCATCAGTTGCAACTTGGATTTCAGTCATTGCACCCCTGCAGATGAAATCTCCTCCCTCATCTTTTCTTGATGGCCTTCTTTTTGAAATACAGATGAGGAACCACCATTTTGCTTGATGTTAGGAAGCGAATTAGCAAACTCCAAAGCTTCAAATTCTTTAGAAAAAAATTGGGATTGGTATTGTCCATTAAAATAAAACTTCAAGGACTGCTGGGTAATGAAATGCAAATTTATACACCTTATTCCACAAAACAGATTTAGCTAGATTGAATTCTTTTCTTATTTTGACAATTTAATTGCTCAGATCAGTGTAGAAAAATGGCAGTTGTCCTGGATATGTTTTTTTTTCCTTAGAGGTCTATGTTCCCCGTCAAGCTCCAAACCATTTGGAAAATTCTCTAATCCCAATATTTCAGGAATCCACTTCTGAAAAAAATTCAGAAGATTATTGCCTTCAAAATCTTCAGGCAGACCAACAATTTTCACATTCTCCCCTCTGCTTTGATTCTCCAACATTTCAACTCTTTGCAATAAATTCTTTTTCACAACTTCCCAAGCTGTAAAAGAATCTTCAATCTTATTGACTGTATCTTTATATTGTTCCACATCCATACGACAATCATGAAAATCATCTTCAATTTTTTTGTACTTTTGTTTTCATTTTATCCACAGATTTATTACGTTTTGTCACATCCTTTTATTGCAGTTACTTCTTCTTTAATCACTTCCAATTGTTTTGTAAAACTAGCTTTAACCTCAGCAAATTTAGCATCCATTTTTTGACTAATTAGATCCAATTTTACAAAGATTTTTTCAAAAACCTGTGGGTCAAGAGGAGTTGGGGTAACATAATATGCACCTCCTTTACCTTGGACATCTTGGTCACCTGCATCATCTTCTGTTTCTTCTCCTTGAAATTGCTGCACAAAATGTTCTTCCTCTCCCTCTAATTCTTCTTCTTCTTCTTCTTCCTTGGTAGGAGTTGTCAAAGGCTGAAAATACATTTGGGCTTTTTGTTTAGCCCACGTATATCCAGCCACTGCTGCTAATTGTTCCCACAGTAGTCATTTCAACAGCGCGCACGCAAGAAGTCTCGTGGCCATTTTCTTAGACGTTTTAGAAGCTGATCTATAAACGATTAAAGTTAAGAATTTAAAAAAAATTGGTATTAATTAATTCTGTCAGGAGAAGCATTTTCCACGTCTTCTTCCTAATGCATCATGCCACGCCCACCACCCTTCCGGTAAGTTGATCAGCACAGATCTTTAATGCTCGGTCAGGTGTTCGATCTGGGCCAGATCCTGTCCTCTGATTCATTCACATGAAGGAAGCTGCACATCATCCTCAGATATGGACAGGATGTGATCATAATGGAAGATGGGGATGCCGAGGGGTGGTCCTTCACTGTTAATGCTATCAAATCAGGCATAGGAAGGTTAGATCACAAGATAAGCATGCATGAGTAGGCAATTTGGCCCAATTTGGCTCAGGGTCCACAAATCCACCCTGAGCTCAAGTGTTTTCACATCTAGTTCCAAATTCCTGCCTTTTCTCCATACCCCTGGATACCTTGACCAATTATATTCTTAGCAATTTCCCCAATAAACTCCCCCAGTGATTGGGTCTCCACAGCTGAATATGGCATGACCCTCTGGCTAAAGAAATTTCTCCTCATCTGCTTTAAATTGGTACCCTCCTGTCCTGGATTCACCCACCAATGGAAAAAAATCTTATTCACATCTACTCTGTCCAATCCTATGAAATCCCCTCTCATTCTTCTACACTCCAATGAATATAGTCCAAGAGCTGCTAAACATTCCTCGTATGTTGCCCTTGCACTTCAGGAATCATCCTGGTAAATTTTCTCTGTATTCTCATCAACATCATTACATCCCTTCAAAGATAAGGGGCCCAAAAGTGCACACAGTTCTCCAAATGACATCTCACCAGTGCCCCGTTGAGCCTCGTCAACACCTTTTTACCTTTATGCACTGCTATTCCCCTTGAAATGAATGCCGAGATAGCATTTGTTTTTTTTATTGCTGATTCAAACTGGTGGTTAACCTTTAAGTCATCTTGCATGAGGACAGCAACCACCACCCCCCATCCCATCCCTTTGCACTTCTGAATTTTTCGCCCATCCAAATATTAATCTGCCTGTTTATTTCTTCTTTCAAAATGTGCAACAGTACATTTCTCAACATTGTATCACAACTGCCATTACTTTGCCCACTCTCCTCAGCTGTCCAAATCTTTCTGCAAACTTTCAGTTTCTTCAACACATCCTACTCCACCACCTATCTTGGTGTCATCTGCAAAGTTTGTCACAAAACCATTCAATCCATTTGCTAAATCATCAATATACATTGAGAAAGGAATTGGCCCCAACACTGACCCTTGTGGAACACCACAAGTAACTGGCAACCAACCAGAATATGATCCTTTTATTCCCACCCTTTGCTTTCTGCCTATCAGCCAATGCTCCACCCAATCTAATATCTTTCCTGTAATTCCATGTGCTTTCGTCTTATATAGCAGCCTCTAATGCAACACATTAAAGGCCTTTTGAAAATCCAAATGCACAACATCCAAGGCCTCTATCTTGACCATCCTACTTGAGATTTCCTCAAAACATTTCAATAGGCTGGTCAGGCAGGATCTTTCCTTCATGAAGCCATGACCTATCATGTCATGGACCTATCATGTCATGCACTCTTGGATGCATTTCATAATCTCGTCCTTGAGGATCAACTCCAATAACTTCCCAACTACTAACGTCAGACTAATAGGCCTATAAATTTCCTTTTTTCTGCCTCTCTCCTTTCTTAAACAGCGGATCTATGTTTTCAACCTTCCAATCCTCCGGAACCATGGCAGAGTCTATTGATTTCTGGAAAATCATTATCATTGCCTCCACAATCTCCAAAGCCACCTCCTTCAGGACCCATGTGTGCATCTCAGCTGGCCCAGAAGATTTATGTATATTTAGTCCATTCATCTTACTAATCTCTATCTCTCTAGTAATTATTACTGTGCTTACTTCTATTCCCTGAGGCCTCTATCAGTTATACTGCTCTTGTCTTCCTCATTGAAGACTGACACAAAATACTGATTTAGTTTCTCTGCCATCTCTTTGTTATCCATTATAATTTCTCCAGCATCATTTTTAAATCAATCCAAAATCTACCTGTGTCTCTCTTTTACTTTTTATATTTAAAAATCTCTTGGTTATCCTTTTGTATGTTATTTGCCAACTTCCTGTCATAATTTATCTTTTCTTTCCTAATGACTTTCTTTGTCCATTTTGCTTTTATTTTAGCCTTAACATCTTGTTACCCACATTTGTGCCATTTCTCTATTCATAATTTTCTTTTTTCTTGGAATATATCTATCCTGCACTTTCTTTATCTCTTATTGAACTATCCTCCAATTCTGCTCCGCTGTCCCTCCATCTAGTTTACTTTTCCAGTCAACTTGGGCCAGTTCCTCACTGCAAATCCCTTCGTTCTACTGAAATATTGACACACCTAATATCAGCTCTTCCTTTTCAAATTTGAAACGGAACTCTATCCTCTTATGATCACTACTTCCTGAGGGTTACATAACCTTTAGTTCCCTAATCACCTCTGGTTCATTACACATCACCCAATCCAAAACCACTGATCCCCTGGTGGACATTGACAAGCTGCTCAAAAAAGCCTTTCCTTAGTCATTCTACAAACTCTCTCTCCAGAGATCCAGTACCTCCTGACTTTCCCAATCCCCTTTCAGGTTAAAATCCCCCATAATTATTTTGATCTTTTCTTCTGGCATGCTTTTTCTTATAGTCTACCTCCTGGTTGCTGTTTGAGGGGGCCTATATATAACTGGTAATAGGGACCTTTTACCCTTGATATTTCTTAACTCATCCTATAAGGATTCCACCACTTCTGGCCCTATGTCCTTTCTTTCTAATGCAGGGGTATCAAACTCAAATTCACAGAGGGCCAAAATTAAAAACTTGGACTAAGTCGTGGGCCAAACTAAATATTTATTGAAAATTTTCAACAACATCTGCATGTTTTCTCTTCTTTCAACATATATAATGTTAAACTTTTTCTTATTAAAATAAATGTTTAATAATAGTTTTGGTTAAAGTCTTTCCAGAAGAAGCATTAACAAATGAGAAATAAAATATTCAATAAATAATATTTCTCTTTAGCCTTTAAGCTCCTTTTAAATGTATTTTTTTTCACAAGCCAACAAGTAAAAAAAATAACAACTTGCTTCAATGACAAACAGGTTTGTCTTTTAAAATTATGAACATATAGTCTGCCTCCCACCTATCTTGAAAGGTCCTGTTTTCTGTCTTTCGTTTGGCCATTTTTCGTAAGGGGTTTATTACATGTGAGTTAGGCGACAGGTCGCAGATGCTAATTAAAGTAAAGAGAGGAGGTGGGGGCGATTAGCGGGCTGACGGGCCGGCGCCAACGCATTTGCAAAGCATTCTGGGATTTGTAGTATTAGCTGTGCATGCGCTATACTGGCGCGGCAGCCAGCGGGCCAGCTCTAATACATATTTGATATGATCTTGCGGGCCAACTATAATTATATCAAGGGCCAAATCTGGCCCACGGGCCTGAGTTTGACATGTGTGTTCTAGTGATTTAATATCATTGCTTACCATCAGGGCCATGCCACCTATATTCAGCTCCCAATCACATCCTTCATTAACTCACGTCTCAGTGGTGGCCACAACATCATATCTTTCAATCTGTACCTCTACAACAAGGTCATCTACTTTATTCTCAATTGTCCTTGTGTTTAAGACAAGTATCTATCACTGATATTGCTGCAATTTTTAATTCTGTGGCAAATTACCCTGTCTTTACTCCTGCCTGTTCTTTTTGTCATCTTTGCTGAACATTATTTTTGACATTTAATTATTTTACTCTTTCTCGACTCTAACACTTTAGTTTCCTTCTACTTGATCTCTGCACTCGCATTCCGATTCCCACCCCCTGTCAAACTAGTTTAAACCCTCCACTACAGCTCTAGCAAACCTACCCGCCAGGATGTTGGTCCCCCTCCAGTACAAGAGCAGTCCATCCTGTTTATAGAGTTCTAACTTTCCCCAGAAGAGATCCCAATGATCCAGAAATCTGAACACCTTCCCCCTGCACAAACTCTTCAGCAACACCGTCATCTGCCACAATTTCCTGTTCCTACCCTCTCTGGCACAGGCAGCAATCTTGGGAATACCACCCTAGAGGCCCTGCTTTTTAACTTTTTCCTAACTCGCTGTATTTTCTCTTCAACACCTCATCCCTAACCCTATCTATGTTATTGGTCCAATGTGGACCACAACATCTATATGCTCACTGCCCCTCTCCAGAATGCTATGAACTTGATCCGAGACATTCAGGACACTGACACCTGGGAGGAAACATACCATCTTAGAACCCCAATCTCATTCACAGAACCCCTATCCATTTGTCTAACCAACAAGACTCCACCCCCCCCCCCCCCGAGCACCATCATACCCCTTTGCCCTCTGAGCCAAGGGGTCAGCCATTATGCCAGAGGTATTCCCATCATGCTTTTCTTCTCCCCCTACCCTCTGAGCCAGAGACATGACCACTTCAACTTGTCCCTGGTAGGTTGCCCCCACCAGCCATATCCAAAACAGTATACCTATTGTTGATGGGAACAGCCACAGGGGGTACTCTGTATCTTCCCCTTCCCTCTCCTGACAATCACCCAGCTACCTGCCTCTTAAATGTTAGGTATGACTGCCTCCCTGGAACTCCTGCCTCAACTACTTCTGCCTCTCTCAAGATCCACAGTGCATCCAACTCCAGCTCCAGTTCCTTAACTTGGTTTGTAAGGAGCTGCAGCTGGATGCACATTCTGCAGGTGTAGTCAACAGGGACAAGTACACTGTCTCAAATTTCCCAGAGCTATCCACTTCCCTCGATGACTGCAGGATATAAATTTAATTAAACATTTTAAATGACCTTATCTCGCAAGCAAGCACCTTCTCAGCCTCTGCTCATTGAAGCCTCAGAGCTCCACTCTTCACTGGCAATGTGGATGCACTCCACATCTCTGGGGAAAAGTGCACACAGTATTCTCTCAATTCTCTTTGAAAAGCAAGTCATGCTCTATGTTCATCCTCTTTATTCCCTATGGCTTGGCCATTTACCCAGAATATTCTCGGGGGGGGGGGGGGCAGGGTCACAAAACCAGACTTCTTCATCCTCACCTGTATCCTAGTGCACCAATCTTTTCTGGGCCATTAGCTGCTTCCACTGGGGACCAGGGCTCAACAGGAGGACCCTGCAGCACCCTTAGGTTTCTTTATCTTGTGGCTACTACTGATTGGTTCCTGGAGGCAGCAGTAGGACATATGAGAACATAATAGGAGCAGGAGTCGGTCATCTGCCCCCATTAAGTGTCATGTCCCTTTGAGTTCACTTTAACTAGTGACCTAATGTTGTCAGGAAGGCCCAACCGTGACTGCACTTCCTGAAGACAAACCTTCTGACCACCATTATGTCAATCTTCTATAGTAGCTCTATTGAGAGCATCTTGGCTGGCTACGTCACAGTGTGGAAAGGTTGCCACAGAGAAATGGATCACAGGTCAATCCATAGGATCGTAAGAGTGGCAGAGAGGATCATTGGAGTGTCCACCCCAACCCCACCACCCACTCCACCATTGACATGATCTACCAGGATCGTTGTCTTAAGAGGGCACACAAAATCATTGAGGAACCCTTCTACCCTGTACACACCATCTTTAGCTGCCCCAGGCAGGGTAGAGATAAAGGAGTAACAGTGCCAGCACCACCAGGCTGATGAACAGTTTTTTTTTCCCCGACAGGCAGTGAGAACACTGAACGACCAAAGAACTACTCGCACTAACCATTTGAGACTCTCATTTGTACAAAGTGAAATCTATTTACTTATTTATTTTAATAGCTATAGTTACTTGTCCTGCATATGTATTATTTGTCTGCATGTGGGTTAGATCTGGTTGTATGTCTGCATGTTTTTGCACTGAACACCGGAGAACGCAGTTTTGTCAGGTTGTACTTGTACAATCAGATGACAATAAACTTGACTTGACTGTGTTTCATTGTTCAAAAAATCATGACTGATCTGGCTGTAGATTCATTTTCACTATCAACCTTAATTCCACTACTGTTTCCTAAATAATTTAATCAGGCAGTCACTACTGTATCCTTAGATAGAGTGCCACAAGTTGACTTCTATCTAGGAGAAGTAGTTCCTCAGCATCTCCTTCCGAAATTGAATCCCCTGAATCTTGATGCTCTATACCCTAGTTCTAGTAGATACTGTGGATCCCTTCAGTTTCTTTTGCTTGCCAATATTTCTGGTATTGGTTCAGAGGAAGAGGGAGGTGTACAACAGGTATAAACAGCAAGGAAAGGATGAATTGCTTGAGGAATATAAGGTGAGTAAAAAAAAATCTTAAGGAAATTAGATCGGCTAAAGGGAAATATGAAGCTGCTTTGGCAGGAAAAGTAAAAATAAATCCAAAGGGTTTCTATAGGTATATTAAAAGTAAAAGAACAGTGAGGGATAAAATTGGACCCCTTGAAGATGAGGGGGGTAGGCTCTGTGAGAAGCCAGAGGAGATGGGTGAAATTTTAAACAATTTTTTTCTTCAGTATTCACTTAGGAAAAGAATATTGAGCCAGATGAAGTGAAGAAATATGGTAGGGAGTTCACGGATAATATAAGAATTAATGAGGAGGTAGTGTTGGCTATATTGAAAAAGATCAAGGTGGATAAATCTCCAGATCCTGACAAAATATTCCCTAAGTCGCTGAGGGAGGTTAGTGAACAAATAGTGGGGGTATTGACAGAAATATTTAAAATGTCTCTGCCCATGGGGGAAGTTCCAGAGGATTGGAAGGTGGCACATGTTGTTCTGCTGTTCAATAAAGGATCCAAAAGTAAACCTGATAATTATAGGCTTGTAAGACTGACATCGGTGGTGGGTAAATTAAAGGAAAGTGCTGTTAGAGATGGTTCCCCTCTCTCAGTGAAAGAAGGCTTTGGAATTATTTGGAAAGGCAGGGATTAATTTGGAGTAGTCAGCATGGTTTTGTACATGGTAGATCATGTCTAACAAATCTTATAGAGTTTTATGAGGAGGTTACTAAAAATGTTGATGAAGGGAAGGTGGTGGATGTTGTCTATTTGGACTTTAGTAAGGCTTTTGATGAGGTTGTCCATAATGGGTTAGTAAGGAGGATAGAAGCATTAGGTATTAATGATGAAGGAGTGAAATGGATTCAACAATGGTTGGATGGGAGATGCCAGAGAGCAGTGGTGGAAAATTGTTTGTCGAATTAGAGGCCGGTGACCGGTGGAGTGCCTCAGCAATCAGTACTGGGTCCACTGTTGTTTGTCATATATATTAATCATCTGGATGATAGGGTAGCAAATGGGATTAGTAAATTTGCAGATGATACAATGGTTGGCAGTGTTGTGGACAGTGAGGAAGATTATCAAAGCTTATAGGGCAGTTAGAAGAGTGGTCTGAAAGATGGCGGATGGAGTTTAATAATTGTGAAGTGCAGTGGAATAAACGGATTTGATATTCATGGTACATAATTCTCTAAAAGTTGAATCACATGTGGATAGTGTGGTGAAGAAGCCATTTAGTATATTTTCTTTCATAAATCAGGAGTTGGGTTGTTATGTTGAAATTGTGTGTAGTTTCGATGGCCAAATTACAGGAAGGATATAAACAGTATAGAGAAAGACCAGAGGCGATTTACGAGAATGTTGCCAGAGTTTCAGGGTTTGAGTTACAGGAAACAATTGAGCAGGCTGGGACTTTATTCTCTGGAGCGTAGAAGGTTGAGGGGTGATTTGATAGGGGTATTCAAAATTATAAGGGAGACGGATAGAGTCAATGTGGATAGCCTTCTTTCACTGAGAGAGGGGAAAATTCAAACAAGAGGTCATGGATTGAGAGTAAAAGGAGAGAAGTTTATGGGAAACACAAGGGGAAATTTCTTCACGCAGAGGGTGGAGGGGGTATGGAATGAACTTCCGGCAATGGCGATAGAAGCGAGATCGATGTTAATATTCAAGGATAGGTTGGATATGTATATATGATGGGTGAGGGGTGGAGGGTTATAGGGCGAATGCGGGTCAGAGAGACGAGGTGGAAGATGATGTTTAGCATAGACTAGTAGGGTGAAACTGACCTGTTTCAGTGCTGTAAGTGGTTATATGGTTATATGATTCCTGTTGTCAACAATGGGGCTCTGTAGATCTCTCAAGTAGGTCAATTTATTTTGATTCTGGGAGGCTTTGACGCAGCTAAAAAAAATATACTTGGGCCTGTTGTGATGCTGTTAGAGTAACGCTTACAATACATGCACCACACAGAGATTGTGGGAAATTTCTTCTTGACAATCAAGGCTAATGCAATTTGGCCAATTACTGCCTCACAACCAATTCTCAAATATCAACAATGTGAGGGAGAGTGCTGTGGACATTTGTACTAAGCAGCACTTACTTCACAAACAAGATCCAAAGAACAGTACTTCAAAATAAAGAAGTGAACATCATTGTTAAAGACACGTAGCCCTGATGAAAATCAAAGTCAGTTGGTGTCAATGGGAAAATACTCCAATGTTTGGAGTGATATCTCGCATAATCTTGTGCTTTTAATCATGGTCTCCAAAATCATAATTGCTTTCTCAGGAAAGTATCTTGAGTCCAGTCGTTTTCAGAAATGACCCTTCTGCTGATCGAAGGACATGATGGGATGTTGGCTGACGATTGCCCAATCTTCAGTTGCATTCACAACTCCTCAGCCAGTGAGGATGTGCGTGTCTGCATGCAGAAAGATTCTTACAGCATTCAGGCACGCACTGATAACCTCTGTGCTCAATCGTCTCCAACAAGAAATCACCCGACCATCTCTTTCCTTGACATTCAAGGGGCCACGATTGACCACTGCATAGTGGTCTACTATCAACGTTGTGGGGATGGCTGCTGATGAGAAACACACTAGATCAGGCATACAAACACCATGGCTACCAGATCAGGTCAGAGGCTGGGAATCTTGCCAGATGTGACCCAGCACCTGAGACACTGAAGCCTAAGACAAGTTGGAGTGTGCCAGAATATTCTCCACTTTTCCAGATGAGTTCAACTCCAAAAATCATTGAGTAACTCAACACCATTAGGACAAGCATCCCACTCATTAACCATCCAAAGCATTAATTCTCTCAGGCAATAGTTGTAATGCACGTCATAATCAACATATACCCCTAGACTTCTCCAACACCTCAAAAACCCACAATCTCTGGCACCCAGCAGGATGCAAGCTTCACTAATATCTTAGTTGCTTCTATTTTTACAATTTTTTTTCTATTTCATACGTTCAATTTTAAAATTAATTGTTACATTGACAATTTTCATCTCATTCCAATTGCAATGCCCTATGTTCCCTCCCCCTCTCCACAGCACATTTGTTTTGTCACTTCGCCAGTTCCTTTGCCCCACGATATTAACCCTTTTTTTTCTCCTTACCAGTATACTGAATCTTTCCCACACGTTCAGGTTTTTGTTTTGTATTTCCACCATCTGCAGTTACTTTTTTTGCTTCAAGAGTTGCGACAGGCAGGATGGAGGGAGCATGCTTCTGCTTGCCAGAAAATATGGGAGCAGAGGGTCACTGTTTGAAAATAAGGGGTTGTCCATTTAAAACACAGAGTCGAAGCAACATTTTTGGAGTTCAATCTGGATAAGTCTGGTGATGGTGATGGAATGCACCAAAGCACACACCTTTCAATTTCTATTTGCCTATAGAAGAAACCATTCAACAGATGATGAAATAACCTTGTCCCTTCACTCTGTCCTGACCCAGCTGTGGTGATGCCTCATATGTTCATCGGCTTCAGCTCAGTTTAATACGATCATTCCTCAGAGGCTGGTGGAGAGGTTGCCTTGCTGGGACTCAACACCCCTTCTATATAACTGGATTTTAGACTTCCTAACAGAAAGACCACAGTCTGTCTGGGTCGGTAGCAAAACATCGAGCATTGCAATGCTTAACGTTGGCAAACCTCAGATCTGTGTGCTCAGCCTGTTCATCCACAACTGCATCTCCAGATCCAGCTTCAACAGTGTCATCAAGTTTGCAGATGATGCAACCGTAGTTGGCCTCATTAGGAATAATGATGAGTCGGATTTCAGTGAAGAGCTGGAAAATCTTGTGTTATGGTGCAAGAGTAACAACCTTAGTCTCAATGTTGACAAGATGAAGGAGATGATTGTGGACTTCAGGAGGACCATGAGCAACCACCCTCTACTACACATCAACAACTTTTTCGTGGAGAGCACCAACTTCCTTGGAGTTCACTTAACTAGTGACCTATCATGGACACACATCTCCTCACTTGTCAGGAAGGCACAACAGCAACTGCTATTCTTGAGAAGAATGAAGCAGGAAAGGCAACCAGCCACCATCCTTCAACCTTCTACAGGAGTTCCATCAAGATGTCCTGGATGGCTGCAACATGGTGTGGTAAAGTTGCTGTAGAGAAATGCATGGGAGGTCAATTTACTGGACTTAAGATGAGCAGAAAGGATTACTGGAGTCTCCCTACTTCCTTCCCCCAGCCCACCACCCCTCATTGACATGATCTACTGGGATCGTTGACTGAAGAGGGCGCATAAAATAACTGAGGACCCCTTTCTCCTGCATACAACATTTCTCAACTCCTCCTTTCAGAAAGGGGATACAGGAGGATCAGAGCCAGCACCACCAGGCTAAGGAACAGTGTCTTCCCATGGGCAGTGGGAATGCTGAACAACCAAAGGAACTTCCATTCTAGACTCTCATATTCATGAAAGAAAAATTGATTGATTTGTGCATATGTATATTTGTCTTGCATGTGTACTGTTTATCTTTATCTCTGGTTGTGTGCCTGCATGTTTTTGTACTGAGGACCAGAGAACGGTGTTTCGTAAGGTTGAACTTGTGCAACCAGATAGCAATAAACTTGACTTGATATGACTTGACTTGATAAATATGAAGTGATGTGCCTGAGAAGGTGGAACATGATGGCAGATTAATGGCAGAATTCTTAACAGTGTGGAAGAACACAGGGACCTTGAGTTCTAAATCTACAGATCTCTCAAGGATGTCACGTAAGTTGATGGGGTAGATAAGAATGCTTACGGAATGCTGGCTTTCATTAGTCGAGAGATTGAGCTCAAGAGCCATAATGTAATGTTGTAGCTCTATAAAACTCTAGTTAGACCACACTTGGAATATTCTGGTCACCTTATTACAGGAAGAATGTGGAAGCTATTGGAGAGGGTGCAGAGTATGTTGCCTGGATGGGAAGATATGTCATATGAGGCAAGGTTAACACTCCTTTGGAGTGAAGAAGAATGAGAGTTTACTTAATAGAGATCAGCAACATTATGAGAGGCACGGATAGGGTAGACTGTCAGCACCTTTTTCCAGAGGGACAGTACCAAATACCAGAGGACATCAGTATGTGGTTAGGGGAGAAATGTTTTGGGGAGTTGGCAGGGTACAGTTTTGACACACAGGTGCCTGGAATGCATGCCAGGGGTGGTGGTGGAGTCTGGTACAATAAGGACTTTTAAAAGACTCTTAGACAGGGACTTGGATGGAAGAAAAATAGAGGGTTATGTGTGTGAAGTTGGGAAGGTATAGATTGTTGAGTCGGTCAACACAACATCATGGGCCAGAGTCCCTGCTCTGTATTGTAACGTTCTATTTCTACTTTATCTTCTGAAGAAGAGCCTATGAATATTCTTAAAGGTGCCATGGAAACATAGAACAATATAGCACAGAAAAAAGGCCCTTCTGCCCTTCTTGTCCATGCCAAACTATTATTCTGCCTAGTCTCTCTGCCCTATACCCAGTCATTAGCCCTCCATTCTCCTCCTATCCATGTACCTGTCCAAATTTTTCTTATATATTAAAATTGATCCTGCATTCACCATCTCAGCTGGCAGCTCATTCCACACTCCTGCCACTCTCTGTGTGAAGAATTTCCCCCTCATGTTCCATCTAAACCTCTCCCCTTTCACCTTTAGCCCATGTCTTCTGGTTTGTATCTCATTTACTGTCAGTGGAAAAAGCCAACCTAAATTTACTCTGTCTGTCCTCCTCATCATTTTAAATACCTCAGTCAAATCTCCCCTCATTCTTCTGCAGGGAATAAAGTCCAAACCAGAACAACTACACTTCCTAAGGAGATTGAGGCTGAAAAGGCGACTGGCACCCATCTTGACAGTTTTTTACAGGAGCACATTTGAGGGAGCCCTGTCTGGCTGCATCCTTGTGTGGTACAGTCGCTGCAAAGCTCTGGAATGGAAGACAATATTGGAGGATCATCAAACAGCCGAGAAGATGACTGTGGTCTCCCTTTCCTCTATTGATGACATGCATCAAGGGTGTTACTTAAATAAGGCTTTCCATCCAGCACATATTAACATCACGAAGGAACATCAAAATTAGGACTACGAGGCTGAAAGGTAGCTTCTTCCTGCTGGCTGTGAGATAGATGATCAGTAACTAATTAAATAATTCCAAATATTAATATGTATTTATTTTAAATTATATATTTAGATGCAATTATTATGTGCTGTGCATTGTGTGTGTATATATGTTTGCACCGTGGTCCAGAAAGCCATATTTTTATCTGGCTTTACCTGTACAACTTGAACTTGATTTAATCTATCAGGATTGTACTTTTGCTGTCTGGTGCTCTACTTGAGGCCAGAACTCTAATTAAGTGATGGAGAGAATAAAAGAGGATTGAAGGGCAAATTGGAGAAGCAAGTGATGGCTGTCTCGGGGCGCAGATACAAACCCTGTAATAGTTCCGTATAAGAACCATGAGGTGGCCTGGTTAGCGTAGCAGTTAGACCCATGCTGTTACAGTGCCAGTGACTGGAGCTTGAATCAGGTGCTCTCTGTGAGGAGTTTTTACGTTCACCCCCACTTTCACCCTCCGGATGCTCCGGCCTCCTCCTGCCGTTCAAAACGTGGCGGTGGTGGAGGTTAATTGGGCGTGATTGGGCTCGTAGTCTGTTACCATGCTGTGTATATCAATATTTAAATTTAAAGAGAGAGGGTGGTGAGTCCAAATGATACTCAGCGCCTCTCAGGCACTGTGCAATTCACATCCTGAATACTCAATTCCATGCTTTGACGCATTCATACCCTTAACGTCTCCCTGCAACACCCAAGCATATTATCTTGAGGATTGTGCTTCATTCCTTGCAGCATTCTGTGCTGCAATAGACATCTTGTCTCTTTCCTTTCCTTTCAATTATCCTAATCTCCAATAACATTAAAATTCCAATATCCTGCTAGATCTTTCTTCCCATTACTGTCCTCTGTCCTAATTTCTTCCCCCAGTCTCATCCTATTTGATTTTCTACTCTCTGATCCTAAATCATCAGTCCTCAGCTCTATCCTCATATACTCCTCGTCTCAAGTAATTCTCAGTTCTACTTGGCATAAAACCCTTCTTCAGCCACCACTGTCTTCACGCCCACCTCTTTTTTCACTTAGCTGGATGTCTCCCTCTGGCCAATGAACCTTTCCTGCTCAATTCATTGCTAACTACTGATATACCTGTGACCACCTAACTTTTCCAGCCTCCCCCTCACATGCTGGAGGTACTTCTTCAGCCAGCGAGTGGCGAATCTGTGGAATTTGCTGCCATTGGTGGTGGTGCAGCCCTGGATCACTGTGTGTATTTAAGGCAGAGATTGATGGGTTCTCGATTAGCCAGGGCATCAACGGTTATGGGGAGAAAGCCGGACAGTGGGGTTGAGTGGGAAAATGGATCAGCTCAGGGTTAAATGGCGGGGCAGACTCAATGGGCTGAATAGCCTATATCTGCTCCTATATCTTATGGCCTTCCTCCCTTCTGAATGTGCAGCACTTCATCCACCAGTAACCAACCCCAAGTATCATTACTAAACTTATTGAGGGAGAAGATATTGTGGCCTGGTGGTATGTGTTCTATCTCATAGTCCAGATGACTGATTAACAGACACCTCCTGTCCTGTTAAGAACATGACCCTACCATCAGGCCACGGTCTCCCAGACATTCATGGAGATAATTTCCTCAGGAGAACTCCCTTCTCACTGGTCCCTTTGTAGAAAAGTCTCCTTATTTTTCCCCATTCCTAATGTGGGCCCAAAATATTGATTACCTTTTACTTCCTATGGATGATGTATGACCTGCTGAGTTTCTCCTACACTTTCATGTATTTTGTGTATTAAGATTCTGGCAATTGCAGATTCTGTTGCTTAAAATTGTTATGTCCCCTTTGTAGAAATACCTTGCTGGATCCAGGGATGGATTAGAGAATAGTCCAAGTAATATTGTGGACAGAAGGAGGAGGAGAACCATTTTTTTTTGCCATTGAACAGAATATCCAAGTCAATAATACTCACTAAATCAAAGCTAGAAGAAGGACATCATGGATCATTTAAGTGTTTGCACACGATGATATTTAATCATTTTAACATGTGAAATTCCATGCTTTATAGAGGCCAAAACATGAGGATTTAAACTCACTCTTTACTAAGATCAATGATATCAGGAAACAGATTATCCATTGGCTCTTCTTTAATCCATCTGTGGCTTTACATCAGTCAGTTTTCCATAATTAATGCATGTAAATAACTGGTATTTTAACAGATTAATTTTCTCCTTTGCATCTGAACATAATATAACCCCCTAAAGGACAATAAAGTAGAATATAGACATTGAATTCAAACTTTGGAAACACAGTACAAAATGCCTATAATAAGAAATTATACACTTACCAATAGCGAGCAAGGGAGAATTTCTAAATCTCTTTATTTGGTGCCAATATCCGAGTTCTCACAGAGGACAAATCTTTTGTTGAAAGAACTTGAGGTCCTTTTCGTCTTGGTAGCTGTCATTCAGTTTGACAGAGTGTTGATGCTAGAAAATCGAAGGACTCGAGAAAATACTTTCCCACTCATTATCGCAAAGTCCTTGGTAAGTTTCCCCTGCTTTCCAACTTGTGCCACGGCATCAAAGACAAATAATGACAAGCTCCTGGTGTCCAGAAACTAATTAGTATCCCATGCACTGAATTTCATGAATATTGGTTCATATCCTTGAATCTCCTTGCAATTCTATAAATAGTAAAGATATGTGGAATAGAGAACACAGCAACAGGGCCTTTAGCCTACAATGTCTGCACTGAACATGATGGCCCAATCAAACTGAAACTTTGCTGCTTGCGCATGACATGTATTTCTCTATTCCACACATATCAAACTCTGGCCCGCGGGCCAAATTTGGCCCGCGATATAATTATATTTGACCCGCAAGATCATTTCAAAAATGTATTAGAGGTGGTCCGCCCTGCAGCGAGAGCCGATGCTGTTTTTTGGTAATGTCACCCCCACCATCCTCCCCCTTCATTGCACATCCTTCCCCATTGTAACACAAGAAATTGTAACACGAGAAGTCTGTCGATGTCATCAGCTGGCAAGCTGGTTGGAAGGCTCCCCGCACAACCAGTCACTTCTCCCACCTGTCGAGCGGTGGGGCGGATGGGTGAGCGCCTGTGATTTCCTGTCGGCGCGACGGATATGGCAGGCTGCGCACGGCCCCCGGGCAGCGCGAGCCCCGCGCGACTGGCACCGGACGGCCCTTCCACAGCGCGAGCGCACTTCTCCTGGTCGCCACGGCCTTCAGCGCTTGCACCCGCGCGGACCCCAGGAACGGCAGGTTCGGCCCTGCACGTGAAGAGAGAGATGGTGGCTGTCCGCAAAGGCTGATCGGCAGCGCGCTGGGCCTGAGTGGGTGGGTAAGCAGGGGTGAGCAGAGGGTGTAGGTGAAGAGTAATGGGCAGGGGAAGTTATGGTAGTGCGAGGGGCAGTTAGAGGGAGGGATGAGTAGAAGGAAGGGTGGATAGGGAAGAGGTAAAAGGGGAGGGGCAGGGCGAGTAGGGGAGGGGTGATTAGAGGGTGAGAGACGGGTAAAGGGAGGAACAGGTTGAGGGGAGAGGCAGTAGAGGGGCGTGTATAGGATGGGGTGGGTAGAGGCAGAGTGAGTGGAGTGAGGGGTGAGTAGAGGTTGGGTAAAGGACTGGTCAGGTAGAGGGATGGTGGGTCGAGGGTGAATAGAAGCCTAGAGCCTGAGGAGTGAGCAGGAAATGCTGAGTCCTGTTGCAGGCCAAAATGGACACAGCCTGTGAATGCTGACTACATCTCCACAGGGACCAAATAGGTTTCCCTCAGGTCAAGCAAAGGGTGAACTTGAGCTACCTACTCCTGACCTGTAACATTATCCTCCTAAAGTTATATCCTAAAGTTTAACATTACATATGTTGAAAGAAGAGAAAACATGCAGATGTTGTTGAAAATTTTCAATAAATATTTAGTTCGGCCCTCGACTTAGTCCAAGTTTTTAATTTTGGCCCTCCGTGAATTTGAGTTTGACACCCCTGCTCTATTCGCTGCATGTTCTGTGCAGCCCTTAGTTATTAACGTAATAGTTAGGGCAAGACTATCATGGCACTAGACACACAGGTTCAAATCTGCCACTGTCTGTAAAGATTTTGTGCATTTTCCCTGTGTGGATTTCCTCCAGGTCCTCTGGTTTCCTCCCACTCTCCAAAAGCATTCAGGGTTTGTAGGTTATTTTGTGTACTTTGGTGGCATGGGCTCGAGGGCTGGAAATTCAATTACTTATATTCCTATGTCTATCGAGAAGCCTCTTTTGTGCCACCATGGATTCAGCTTCAACCCTCAAGGCAGGGTTTTCCAGATACCCACCACTTTTTAAATAAACAGTTTGCCCTCGCTTTTATTTTAAATTCATGTTAAACACAGGTCCTCCAGTATGTAAGCTGTTGCAAACTCTGCAACAGTGCCCACAACATTATGCATAATAAATTATTTCACCAATTAGTGCTGGCTCATTGCTTCGCAGACGGAATGCCAGTGACTAGTGGTGTGCCCAGGGATCGCTGCTGGGACCATTGTTATTTGTCATCGATATCAATGATCTGGATGATAATGTGGTAAATTGGATCAGCAAGTTTGCAGATGATTCTAAGATTGGAGGCGCTGTGGACTGTGAATAGGGTTTTCAAAACTTGCAGAGTGATCTGGACCAGCTGGAAGAATGGGATGAAAAGGACAGATGGAATTTAATGCAGACAAGTGTAAGGTGTTGCATTTTGGAAGGACAAACCAAGAAAGGACATACACAGTAAATGGTAGGGGATTGAGGAGTGTGGAAGAACAGAGGGATCTGGGAATACAGATACCTAATTCCCGGAAAGTGGCATCACAGGTGGATCGGGTTGTAAAGAGATCTTTTAGCATATTGGCCTTCATAAATCAAAGTTTTGAGTACTGGAGTTGGGCTGTTATGTTAAAGTTGTATAAGACATTGGTGAGGCCAAATTAGGAGTATTGTATGCAGTTTTGATCAGGAAGGGTATCAATAAGATAGAGTACAGCAATGGTACATAGAAATAAATAAATGTATTCCATTGGAAAAAAAACATATAATTTAAAAAGTAAAGTCACATTATTTGAACAAATTTGGGAACCATACATGGAACACAACGGAGAGGGCCTACCGTGGACCTCCACCCCCTAAAATGACAAAATGAGAAGATGAAATGAACTGACCCAGTGTGTAAAAGTAGATGACACAATTTTCTTGTTTATTTTCATTGTGTGATGACATTATTTAATGGGTTTATTGTATTGTATATGTTGAATGTTGAGTGGGTGGGGAGGGGGGGTGGGAAGGAGGGAGGGAAGGGAGAGGGGGAAAAGGGGTGAAAATGACACTGTGTATATTCAAGAGAGAAATGTTCGTGTGTATTTTGGTCAATATGGTTCATAGTGTGAAAAATAAAAAAAAAATAAAAAATAAGATAGAAAGATGGCAGAAAAGATTCTCTCGGATTTTGTGTAGGAACTGAATTACAAGGAAATGGTAAATGGGTCAGGGCTTTATTCCCTGCAGTGTGGAAGAATAAGGGGAGATTTGATAGAGCTATTTAAAATTATGAGGGGGACAGACAGAGTAAATGTTGATCGGCTTTTTCCACTGAGTAGGTGAGATATAAACCAGAGGACGTGGGTTGAGTGAAAAGGGAAATGTTTCGGAGGAACACGAGGGGGAACATTTTCACACAGAGAGTGGAAGTGTTGTGGAACGAGCTGCCAGCTGAAGAGGTGAATACAGGCTCAATTTTAACATTTAAGATGATTTTGGAATTTTGATGGGAGAGGTATGGGGAGCTCTGGACTGGGTGCAGGTCAGTGGGACTAGGCTAGAAGGGCCAAAGAGCCCTGTTTCTGTGCTGTTATGTTCTATGGTTCAACCATTAGCAACATCAGAAGAATGTGTGAAGAATGAAATTGGTCTTTATTCAGTTTTTTCAACAATGTCACAATATAATTGGCAATCTAAATTGCTAAAGAGAAAATCAGGGGTTCATTGGGTTCTTTCTGACAGCTACTCTATTGCATTAACTCTTTCTTTCAATTCCTCTTTTAGTTTGTTTCTGCTCCCATGATGAGGTCTTCCATGTGAGATCATGCGAGATGTTCTCCATCAAAAACCATGGCTTCTCCTCCACTATCATCCACTTGGCCCTTACCCGTATATCCTTCATTTCCCAGAACCCTCTGCCCTGAGATGCAACATGTACAGGATTCTCCTGGTTGTCCTTACCTACCACCCCACCAGCTCCACATCCAACATATCATCCTCCAACTACAATATGGTCCCACCACCAGAGACATCTTCGCCTCTCTTCTCCTTTCCGCTTTCCACGGGATCTACACCCTTGGTGACTACCTTGTCCACTTATCCTTTCCTACCAATGCCCATGACCACAGGAAGTACCACACTTGAACTCACTATCATTTGGCACCCTAAACAGTCCTTCCAAATGAAGCAACACCACTTCTGAATTTGCAGGGGGTCATCCACTGCATCCAGTCCTCTCATTGAGGCCTCCTTTACATTGGAGAGACTGGAAGCAAACTGGGAGATTGTTATGTTGACCACATTCACTGAAATAGTGAGAATCTCCCAATGGCAAACCTTTTCAATTCCTTGACCTTTTCCCATGTGGGGAGTTGTCTGTCCATGGTCTCATGCACTGCCAAACTGAGACCACCTTCAAATTTGAGGAGCAATGCCTCATGTTCCAATGAGTTGTAATGAACATCTACTTCTCTGGTTTTTGTTCTGCTTTCTCCCCCACCCCCACCATCTCTTTCCCTATCCTTGCTGTCTCCTCTTCCCTGCAGCTCTGCATTCATAAAGCTCTCCCGCCCTCTAACTCCAATCAATTCTCAGCTTTTATATCCTGCCCTCCTAACCATATCTATCTTTGGCAACTTGGCTGATGCTCCACCCCCACCACCTCTTCTTCCCTCCTCTCCTCGCTTTTATATTAAAGCACCTGTCTGGTTTTTGCTCGTGCCTTGATGAAGGACTCAGGCCCAAAAAATTGCTTGTCTATCTTTGCCTCTGTGAATGACACTACGGGGCCTGCTGAACGTTGATTGCATTAACTTTCTTTATTTTGTTTTTTTTTATTGCAACCTGCAGAAATCTCCTTTAGCTTCTAATCTCTTGCACACCACAGCCTTCGTTCACTTTCAGTACTTCTTGTGATGGCATTGATCCTTCACTAATAAGACATAAGCAATCTCTTGAATGAGCAAACTTTGCATCTGTTTCGTGCTCTAAGCATGTTTACCATGTCACTCTACCAGTATGCCATCTGATTAATTGTTTCAGGTTGGGGAGTTCCGAAAAAAAAAGCCTATAAACTTGATGAATGCAGCATGCCTGAGTTAAAAATGCATTCCTCTGCCAAAAGTTTACATGATACAAGGAGAATTGATGTGTTTGGTTGCCAAACAGTGAACAAGCTCTCCTGCTCTTTCTTTTCTATCCTCTAGACATCACAAGCCATTTTGAAGCTTAGAGGTTCTGAAAAGGGCTATTATTTGATTTTAATGAATGGAGATGATCCTTCTAGGGCCACAAGAATGGCCCATTCAGACAGGACATAACTTAAGCAAGGAATGTGGAAATGACCATTCATCACAGGGCAAGTATGTGACTGCAGTATTGTGGTAATGTGTGTATAATCTTCGGTGCTGTCCTATGTATAAGTGACAGGCCTGCCTCCCTGATGACTCGACCCCATGTAACCCCTCCCCCATGACCTGGCCAGAAAGGTTGACCTCCCTGCCCCCTTCCATCCATTCGAGCACATGGAGTTGGGCCTTCTGATGTATATTATATCATTCCTCACACAACCTTTGGAGTCATTGATAGTGTGGATCAATTTAATACACATTAATTTTCCACACAGGGTGGACAAGTTACTGAGACCCAACAGACTCGAAATCGATCCACAGACGCCCAGAGCTGCTGAACGGTACGAGCAGTGAATCGCCTGCTTCACAAACTTCCTCGAAGTCGCAGTGGGCATAGTGGACTCAGATGAGAAGGTCCTGCAAGCTAGAGTTGGCCACCGAACATACCTGGCAACCAGAGCTGCACAGCCTACCTGGAGGCCGTGGCTGAACTCCACAATCTCTACTGACCCCAGGTGAACAAAGAGTGTACACATGGTATCAACTGGCCTCGAGGAGACAGCAACCTGGTAAGTCCTCTGAGCACTGTAAGACCTGGGGAGAGACCGCTGGAGCACTGCTACAGCCCCTGTGCCCATATCCCAGTGGAGGAGCTGGTGGGAGATGCCTGCGTGGCTAGAGTGAGGTCTGACTACATCCGTCAGCGACTGCTCGAGAAGGACAAGCTGCCCCTGAAGAGAGCCTTCCAGCTTGCCAGGACCCTCGACTCGGCCCAACACAATGCTGACGATATCGCCGGTAAGAATGAGGCCTCCATGTGTGGACCCCAGGTGCTGCCATGATGGGACCCTGCATCATAGACAGTCTCTGCAATAGTGAGCCACGACCACACCGCTGCTGCCGCCGCAATCGGGCGTCCGAGGTGCCACTTCTGAGGCCAGCAGAAGCACCCCCAATGACTCTACCAGGCTAAGGAGGGGATCTGTTCTGAATGCGGGAAGAAGGGACATAACTGTTTTTGAACCCTCCGATCAAGCAGCGTGGTGCTGATGTCACGTCTGGCCCCGAACAGCTTGAATGTGTGCACAACTCCGAGTCGCCATCTTACCTAGCGACTCCTCTTCCCTCCTGGATGATGTCATCTGTGCCTTCTGAAGCCCAGATGATGTCACTTCCTCCTTCTTCCACCGAGGTGATGGTGTGGTCAACATGGAGGCCACCATCTTACCGGTCAAGCCTCCCCTTCGACCACGACGATGACGACCCGATCCTAGCCTCTGTGACTCTGAACCAGAGCAGCCCTCATCCGATCGCCCACTCAATGATGGAGATCGTGGTGTTACAAGCTCAAAGGACCCCAAAACCCAGCAGCAATAGACATTTACCTAGACAAAAGTTATTTTTAATCAAGTTTAAACATGAAAACAGAATCAAACTTTAACTTATCTCTATACTTAACTAACCCAAATTAACCCCCTTCTAATTCTAAGCGCATATATGTAATGTGTGTGTAAATTTAAGTAAAGTTCTTTGGTTCACAGTTCAATCTCACTTCTCCTTCTTCCAAGTTCTCTGGATGCAGGCAATTCTTATACTGTGCACAGAATTTAACATGTATAAAGTTCACCAGGCTTTGGTGCTTGAAAAGTAAATGTTTACTGCTCAGGAAGGTTCTTGTAGGGTTTGCTGAGAGAGATTTGTTGTTCCAAGATTTCCACAACTGAGGTACCACCATTAGTCACCTCAGTGTCTCGCTGATGAAACTTGCCCCAACAGGGTTTTCCAGATGATAACCTCTTTCTTTCAGGATAACACAGAATTCCTTTCTGATCCGCTTTTTCCAAGAAAAACATCAAACAGATGGCACTTCCAGCCATCTACTGCTTTGGAACTTTCTGTTTCCAACCAGCTCTTCCCGTCTTGTTTCAGTTGTGACTGTTCAGTCTCTTTACAGTGTCATACACTCACTAGCTGAGAGGGCTTGATTTCTCTCCCTCTCTCTCTCTCTCTCTCTCTCTCTCTCTCTCTCTTCAACTGAGACTGCCAGAAAGCCTATGTGACACTCCCACTTGCAAAAACCCCCACCTTCTTCAGCAAACAACAGGAGTTTTTCACCTTATTCAAGATGTTGTCTTAGATAAACAAAACCCAGGATTGACCTTTCTGTGAGCACTTTGCAGAAAGGTACATGTAGCCAGTTTGTCTCCTCCAAAACAATGGTCTTTCATTTTATGACAACCGTTTAATTAGCGCCTACTTGTGAAATGTGCATCACATTCTCCAGATATCCAGCAATGTTATTAAATATGAATTCTTCAGTCTTTCAAATAAGAACTGTTTTAAAATGTGTGTATGTATGTAACCCACTAAACTTACCAAAATTCTCCCAAATATTTATAATCCATTACAGAGGTAAACGGGAAAAGATCAAACTGCCTGTTTGACAGTGGGAGCACAGAGAGTTTTATTCACCTAGACACTGCCCAGAAACTCTCTCTCTCTCTCTCTCTCTGTCAGACCCACGAGTGGTACCATCTCTATGGTCGCAAAGGACCAATCTGCGGAGATCCGGGGGTACTATCTAGTGTTGTTAACAGTGGGGGGTGAATGTTATCTTTCATTTGCTTGTAATGCCACAGCTCTGTGCACCGATACTCCTGGGCCTTGACTTCCAGAGTCAGTTTAGGAATGTGACGATGACGTTCGGAGGACCACAATCACCCATAAGACCCATACTCAATCCCTGACTCACAGCCTTCTCCCCCCCCCCCCGCAGCCAGCCCCCGCCTGTGGCATTTCCACCCTCTGCATATCCCCTCCGTCATTATTTGAGAATCTGACTCTGGACTGCCGGCCCATCGCGACAAAAAGCAGGCACTATAGCACCGAGGACTGGGCATTTATAAAGTCTGAGGTGCAGTGACTCCTGGCGGAGGGGATCATAGCTCCCAGTTCAAGACTGTGGAAAACCTAAGTCACGGTGGTCAGGGGCCGGATCAAACCCTGTACGGTGATCAATTACAGCCAGACAGTCAACTGCTTCATCCAGTTAGATGCTTAGCCCCTCCCCTGGATAGCCAATATAGTCAATAAAATTGACCAGTCCAAAGTGTACTCCACAATTGACATCAAGTTGGCATACCACCAGCTCCCCCTTCACTCAGGGGACCGCAAATACACTGCCTACGATGCAGATGGCAGTCTCCATCACTTCCTCAGGGTGCCCTTCAGAGTCACCAATGAGGTCTCAGTGTTCTAAAGGGAGATGGATTGGATGGTATTCAGGCATAAACTGGCAGTGATGTTCCCCTACCTTGACAATATCACCATCTGCGGCCATGATCAGCAGGACCACGACGCAAACTTGGCAAAATTTCTCTGCACAGCTAAGTCCCTTAATTTGACTTATCAAAAGGAGAAATGTGTATTTAGTACCACTCACCTGGCTCTCCTTGGATGCGTTGTGGCGCATGGTGTTTTTGCACCCAACCCCAACCTCATACATCCCCTTATGGAGTTCCCGATACCACACAACCTCAAGGCGCTGAAACGGTGCCCAATTATGCCGTTAAAGCCTACCCCTTAGTAAGGTCCATAAGTTTCCCCTTATCGGCATAAGCCCGAGTGGCATTCGACCAAATCAAAGGAGCTATCGCTAAAGCCACGATGCATGCCGTGGATGAATCCATCCCATTCCAGGTGGAGAGTGATACTTCCGACTTTGCACTGGCTGCCACTTTCAACCAGACAGACAGACGAGTCATTTTTTTTTTCCTGCAGGCTTCACTGCCCTGAGACACAGCACTCCTCAATTGAGGAGGAAGTAGAGGCGATCGATGAGGCCATGCGCTACTGCCGCCACTACCTGGCTGGGAAAAGATTTACCCTGCATACAGATCAAAGAGCTGTCACTTTCATTTTTAACACAAAATTGCAGGATAAAATCAAAAATGATAAAATCCTGAGGTGGAGAATCGAACTCTCCACTTATAACTACAATATCCTGTACCGGTCAGGCAAACTCAACGATTTGCCGGATGCCCTATCCCGGGGATGTGTGCCAGCGCGCATCTCGACCGTCTCCAGTCCTTCCAGGATGACCTCTGCCATCTCGGGATCATGAGGTTGTTCCACTTTATAAAAGCCCAAACCTCCCATACTCCATTGAGGACGTCAGGTCTCTGACCAGACCCTGTTGGGTTTGCGTGGAATGTAAACAATCATTCTTCAGGCCCGACAAGGTCCACCTCATCAAGGCCACATGCCCTTTCGAATGGCTCAGCGCCGATTTAAAGAGATCCCTCCTCTCAACCAATAGGAACATCTATTTCCTTAACATCATATACGAGTTCTCCAGATTCCCGTTTGCCATCCCCTTTCCCAACATGACATCTGCCATGGTTATCAGGGCACTCTGCAGCATGTTCACTCTGTTTGGGTACCCGAACTATATTCGTAGTGATCAGGGGTCCTCGTTCTTGAGTGACAAGCTGTGGCACTACCTGTTGGCTAGAGGCACTAGTAGGACCACAAGCTATAAACCCAGGGAAATGACCGGGTAGAACGAGAAAATGCCACCATTTGGAAGGCGATCTTCCTGGCCCTTAAGTCAAAAGGCCTGGCGGTGTCTCACTGGCAGGAAGTTCTGCCAGAGGTACCCCATGCCATCCAATCTCTCCTATGCACTGCTACAAATCTGACCCCACGTGAACACATGCTTTCCTTTCCCTGGAGTTCAGCGACCGGAACCACTCTGCCGCCCTGGCTCTCATCTCTGGGACCTGTCATGCTGAGGAAGCATGCGAGGGGCCACTGGTGGAAGAGGTGAAGCTCCTGCACCCAAACCCGCAATACGCATACGTCCAGTACTCCGATGGCCATAAGGGCACAGCCCCTGTCCGGAACCTGGCATGTGCCGGATACACCCACCCGACTATCGCACACACATACATCATTCTGTACAGGGACTTAGTGTAGAGAAACAATGTCCTTCGGACACCCACACCACATGCCCGGGACCCTCACCCAGCTGAGCCGACCACCACGACCGCCCCCACAGACAGTCAAACCTCACCCGCTACAACGACATCCTTGCTCCCCCCACACCTCAAGACACCCGACCAGCAACGTAGCTGACCAGTACACCCCAACTGGAGCTGTGCAGGTCACAAAGGCAGAGGAAGTCACCTGACCGGCCGAACCTTTAGGACTGGGTGAGGGGGTGAATATGGTGATATGTATATGTTGTTTTGTGCTGTTCTTGGTATAAGTGGCTGTCCTGTCCACTGATGACTTGACCACCTGTAACCCCTTCCCCTGTAACCTGGCCGTAAAGGTCAACCTCCCTCCCCACTTCCAGCTGAAATCTAATGTGTATCGTTCCTCATTCAGTCTTTGCAGTCATTGATAGTGAGTAACAAGTATGGTAACAAATGGTAACTGGGGAAGTTTGAAAGGAAAGGAAGTACTAAATGAATGCTTGTACATCCAGTGGATTTAAATACTGCATCCAGTATACCCTTTGTGATACCCTCTACATTGGAGAGATCGGTCGCAGACTGGGAGATCGCTTTGCTCAGCACCTTCTCTCCGTTCTCAACCACAGTGATCTCCCAGTGGCCAACCATTTCAGTTCTGAGTCACACTCCTGCGCTCACTTGTTTGTCCATGGCTTATGTACTGTCCCACCCTGACCACCCACAGATTGGAGGAACAACACCTTATTTTCCATCTGGACACCCCCCAGCCAGATGGCATTACAAAATGGACTTTAGCGCGTTCCACTAAACCTGCTCGCCTTTTCTTTCCCTTCCCTCTTTTCCTCTCTTTCAAGTTCCTCCATCTTCCCCAACTCCCTTATTACTGCTGTCCCCTTCCTTGTTTTTCCACCTACCAGCTGCCTTTGCCCCCGCACACCCCCGTCACTCATTTATTCGGACGCTTGCTAGTATTGTCTCATACATTGATGAAGGGTTCAAACCTGAAATGTCAGTTATTAATCTTTGCCTTTTCTCCATAAACAACACTGTTTGACCTGCTGATCTTTTCTAGCATTATGCATCTTTTACTTTAACCAGAACTTTGTGATCTACTTCAATGGATTCTTGACGCTCTCCTGACTTCACAAGATCACAGGATCACAAGAAAAGGAACAGAAATAGGCCATTTGGCCCATCGAGTTGGCTCCACAAATACACCCTGAGGCAAAATGTTCTCACTTTTAGTTGCAAGTTTCGTCCTTTTCCCCATATCTCCTGATATCTTCACTATTTAGATACCTATCAATCTCCCCCTTATACTCCCCCTATGATCGGGACCCCATAACTATATGTGGCAACAACTTCCACAAATCCATGCCCCTCTCACTAAACAAATTTCTCCTAATCTCTGTTTTAAGTAGACAGCTTCGAATTTGAAGATTGTGCCCTCTTGTCCTGGATTCACCCACCAAGCGAAACATCCTGTTCACATCTTCTCTGACCACATTCAAAATGTTTCTATGAGATCCCCTCTCATTCTTCTACACTCCAATGAATAAAGTCCAAGAGCTATTAAGTGTTCCTCATATGTTATCCCTTGCACTCCAGGAATCATCCTCTCTGTAATCCCTTCAACATTATTATAATCTTTCCAAGGTAAAACCCAAACCTGCACACAGTTCTCCGAATGAATTAGCAGCACTGCCGATAGAGCCTCATCAACACCTGTTTACTCTTATACACTATTCCCCTCGAAGGAATGTCAGCATAGCATTCGCTTTCTTTACTGCTTATCCAACTGGTAGTTAACCTTTAGGTTATCCTGCACGAGGACCCCCCCAAGTCCCTTTGCACTTCCAAATTTTGAAATTTTCCCTGATCCAAATAATAATCTGCCTGTTTATTTCCTCTTCCAAAATGTACAATTGTACATTTCTCATCATGGTATCTCATCGGCCATTTCTTTGCCAATTCTCCGAAGCTGTCCAAGTCTCTCGGCAACCTTTCTTCAACACTTCCTACTCCACCACCTATCTTGGTGCCATCTGCAACCATTTAATCCATAATCTAAATAATTATAAAAAGAAGCAGCCCCAATGCTGAACACAACGGAACACCACTAGTATCCAACAACAAACCAGAACAGGGTCCCTTTATTCCCACCCTTTGCTTCCTGCCTATCATGTAATTCCATGGGCTCTCATCTTATTAAAGCAGCCTGTCATGTGGCACCTTATCAAAGGACTTTTGAACCAAATACACAACATCCACAGCCTCTCCCTTGACCATCTTACTTGAGATTTCCTCAAAAAAATTCCTTTAGTTTGGTCAGGCAGAATCTTCCCTTCATGAAACCATGCTGGCTTGGACCTATCATGTCAAGCACCTCAAGGTATTTCATAACCTCGTCCTTGAGGATTGACTCCAATAATTTTCCAATACTGACGTCAGATTAATAGGCCTATAATTTCCTTTTCCCTGCCTCGTTTCTTGAACAGCGGAACTACATTTGCAACCTTTCAATCCTCCTGAACTATGCCAGAGTCTATTGATTTCTGGAAAATCAGTTCTAATCCCTCCACAATCTCCAAAGCCTCCTCCTTCAGAACCCGTGGGTGCACCTCATCCGGTCTAGGAGATTTATCTACCTTCAATCCATTCAGCTTACTGTATTCAATTCTATTCCCTGAGACCTGTTACTATCAGGTATACTGCTCTTGTCTTCCTCAGGGAAGTCTGACATAAAATACTCATTTAATTCCTCTGCCATCTCTTTGTTACGCAGTATAATTTCTTCAGCATCATTTTTAATCAGTCCTATATCTACTTGTGTCTCTGTTTTACTCTTTATTTATTTAAAATAACTCTTTGTATCCTTTTGTATGTTATCTGTCAACTTCCTTTCATAATTTTTTGAATATTTAATTTTCAAACTCAAACTCAGTTTTATATTCAAATATTATAAATATAAATATAGCCATGTACAAAATCTACTGCCTAGTTTATCATTCATTCCCCCCCCCCTCCACCCCACCTTCCTCCAACCCTCCACACCTCACACCTCATACCTCACATACAGGACATCTACAACATAGGTAAGGGAATCAGTATTGGAATTGTCCCTACCCCTTATTCCTTTTAAGTTGCTTCTTAGCTCTGGGGCTCTTTCTATATATATTAAGCCATTTCGGGGCAAACACACTTCAAGATACTATTGGACATCCACATTCACACATCACACCCAGACTAACAGGAACAAAGGAGAAAATGGAAAAGAAATTGACTAATAAATAAGATTCGAGGATTCGTCACATCTCAGCAGCTGGCGCCCGGGGATGGTCACTTTTTCTTGGCTGTTCTCAATTGTGGTACGATGGAGCAACCTCCCTACCCCCCCCCCCCCGCATGAAAGGGTAGATAGGTGGAGTAGGGAGTGAAGGCAGTAGATCCACACTATAATCTGAGCTCCAATGTAATTTAAATATAGTCGCCAAATTTTAAGGAACGTGCTATATTTATTTTTCTCAGATTATAGGTAATTTTCTCCAGGGGAACACAGCTCCACATTTCTGTGTTCCAATGTGCTATGCACTTCCTGGCCACTGCCAATGTGATCATTATGAATTGTATTTGAAATTGGGACAGCTTCATCGTAAGTCTTATGTCCAGCATGTCCCCAGCAGGAACAACTCTATATCCTGTGGAAACTCTTTAACTATAATTATTTCCAGGACTTGGCCTAGATCTACACAAAAGGGCCTCACCTTGGTGCATGTTCCAGTCACGTGCACAAAGGTTTTCATAGATATGCCCTAACTTAAAGCATTGGTCTGAAATTTCTGGCTTAGCCTTGTTCAATTTCTGGGGCGCCATATATAACAGGTGAAGGAAATCGTACTGTACCAGCCTGTACCTTGCATTTATAGTTGTCATACTGATACAACAGAGGTCTGACCAATACTGCTTCTTAATAGTTATTCCTAAATCCGACTCCCACCTTTTCCTCAATTTATGGAGGTCTGGTTTTGAACTTTCCATTTGGAGCCGGAAGTACATTGCCAAAATAAACTTTGAAATCAGGGTCTCCATGTCATTACACATTGGTAAGGTCATCGATGGACCTAATTTGTTCCTTGAGAAAGATCATATCTGAAGATAGCAGAACAAATTATTTGATAATCATATTTATTCTTAAGCTGTTCAAATGACATTAATTGCCCCTGCTCATAACAGTCCTTTTTAAACAGTTAAACACTCGTACTCACCAATCAATCACTAGTCACTTGCTTTACCTCCGACTCCAATTGCGACATATTTGGGAATGAATGAGAAGCTCGACTGGGAATGAATGTTGGATGGTGTTGGGCGCTATCAGTCGCTCAATAATGACGCAGACAGAAGACTGAGGGGAACGATAGGCTTTATTGAGCAAGAGACTGCTGGCCCGGGTCCAGGCTAGGAAAATGAGCGGGATGGAGAGGGGACTCGACCTTTATGGCCACGGGTCACATGGGTAGGATCAAGGGAGGAGCTAAGGCAGGGAGACACCCAGAGGGCAGGCCAGCCAGTGCATACAATCATATCACCACATTCGCCCACCCCTTTTTTAAAAAGAACCCATCGGTAACAACAAAACCTGGAAGCAATAACAGCAGAATAATAATAATTAACAATTAACAACAACTGGCTGCAAAAGCGGATTCCCCCACCCCCCCCACCCCCCCCACTGGCTAGAGGTTGAGCTGCACAGGTGGCCTTCTCTGTCTGCCGGATCACCGGGGAACCGGCGTTTCTGTACGGCGCTCCTCCGAAGAGGGGGCCGACGGAGGAGTATCCGCTGCAGGAACTGTGTGGGTTGAGGTGGTGGCAGTGGATTCCTGGAGTACTGGGGGGTCCTACGCAGCTGCAGGAGGGGTAGGAGCCTGGATGTCCGACTGCAGGGTAGGCAGCTCGAACTCCAGGACTGTGCTTGGATGTGGCACCATCGGGTCTGTGGTGTGGTCGGCAGCCGGCAAAGCAGTCTCGGGGTCTCCAACCCTTGCCAGGTCTCGAATGGACACAGTGTCCTCGTGGCCATCCGGGTACCTCACAAATGCACACTGGGGGTTGGCATGAATGAGGTGTACTGCTTCAAACAGTGGATCTGTCTTATGGCCTCTGACATGCCTCCGAAGGAGAACCAGCCAGGGAGGGATGGAAGAACCATTCGCCGACCTCCTAGAGAAAGCAAACAGGTGTTCATGCAGGGTGGCATTAGTAGCAGTGCAGAGTAATGACCGGATAGCATGGAGGGCTTCAGGCAAAACATCCTGCCAGCGGGACACTGGTAAATGTTTGGACCTGAGGGCTAGGAGCACTGCCTTCTACACAGTGCCATTCTCCTTCTCCATTTGGCCATTACCTCTAGGGTTATAGCTGGTGGCCCTTCTGGTGGCTATGCCTCTGGTCAGTAAGTACTGACGCAGCTCCTCAATCATGAACAAGTTCCCCTGGTCATTAAGAATGTAGTTGGGGTACCCGAACAGAGTGAACATACTGCTCAGGGCCTTGATGACCATGGCTGCGGTCATATCCGGGCAGGGAATTGCAAAGGGGAACCTGAAAAATTCATCCACCACCGTCAGGAAGTAGGCATTCCTATTTGTGGTCAGGAGGGGGCCCTTGAAATCGACACTGAGTCATTCAAAAGGGCTGGTGGCCTTGATGAGGTGTGCCTTTCTGGCTGGTAGAACTGAGGCCTACACTCAGCGAAGATTTGGCAGCATCTGGTCATTGACTGGACCTCCTCGACAGAGTAGGGGAGGTTCCTTAACCTGATAAAGTGATAGAACCTTGTGACTCCGGGCTAGCACAGACTGTTGTGCAGGATCTGGAGATGGTCAAGATGCACAGCGGCGCAAGGCCCTCGGGATAGGGCATCCGGGGGGATCATTGAGCTTATCCAGCTGGTACAAGATATCATAGTTGTAAGTGGATAGCTCAATCCGCCACTTCAGAATCTTGTCATTTTTGATTTTACCCCGTTGAACATGAAGGTTACTGTCCTCTGATCAGTCAACAGGGTAAATCTTTTACTGGCTAGGTAGTGCCACCAGTGGTGCACTGCCTCAATTATAGCATGCACTTCCTTCCTGACGGAAGAGTGCCGGAGTTCAAGACCATAAAGGGTGCAGGAAAAACATGCTACTGGCCTACTTGCCTGGTTTAATTTGGTGGCCAGTGCGAAGTCGGAGGCATCACTTTCCACCTGGAAGGGGACGGACTCATCCACGGCATGCCTCGTGGCCTTAGCGATGTCCCCACGGATCTGATTAAAAGCAGCTTGAGGCCTCGGCCGATGGCGGAAAAATGGTTGACTGAATTAGGGGATTGGCCTTATCGGCGTAGTTGGGCACCCATTGCGCATAGTATGAGAACAACCCTAGGCATCTTTTCAGCACCTTCAGGATGTTCGGGACAGGGAGTTCCAGAAGTGGTCACATGCGGTCAGGATGGGATCAATGACACTGTGTGCCATGACACATCCAAGAAGGGCCAGTTGCTCCATGTTCTTGTTGTACATCAAGTTAAGTAACTTGGCCAAATGCAAGAACTTGGCGAGGTTTGTGTCGTGGTCCTGCTGATCATGGCCGCAGATGGTGACATTGTCAAGGTAGGGGAATGTTGCTGTCAGCCCATGTTCCTCCACCATAGATTCGATGGCTTGGGCAGAGGGGGAGTTGGTGGTAAGTTGACTTGTGGTCAATAGTTGAAAAACTTCTGTATTTGGTGACTTTATTGACCACGTCGGCTATACTGGGGAGTAGGTATGCATCCAACTGGGTGAAGCAGTTGATGGTTTGACTATAGTCAATTACTATCCAGGGCTTGCCCACCCCTCTGACCATGAGGACTTGTGCTCTCCAGGGACTGGTGCTAGGGGGTTTGATCCCCTCCACAAGGAGTCGCTGAACCTCAGCCTGGATAAATTGCATATCCTCCGAGCTATAGTACTGACTTTTAGTGGCAATGGATTTGCAATCCGGGGTGAGGTTCACGAACAGCGATGGAGGGGGGACCCTCAAGGTGGTGAGTCCACAGGTCGTAGCCGGGGACTGAGTGCCAGGACCGCTGGACGGTGCCAAGGACCAAGTGCCTATACTGTTGGACGGTAACAGGGGCTGGCTATCAAGTCAGGAATGCTGAGGGCTGCAAATGGTCAATGGTGGTTGGGGGCCTCCGAACGCCATCATCACGCTCCTCAACTGACTCTGAAAGTCAAGGCCCAGGATGATCAGCGCTTAGAGGCAGGGCATGATTAATAACACAAAGTCATTATAACATTCCCCCCCCCCACCCACCGTCAGGGACGCTACACAATACCCCTGGATACTCATCTGTTGTTTCCTGGTCACCATTGAAACCATTCTGGTCATGGGTCAGACCGGGAGGGAGAGTCTCTGGACCACATCGGGGTGCACGATGCTTTCCGTACCGCCATTATTAAAAATACAGTTAATTTTATGTCCATTCACCTATATCTGCATCATTGAGTTCATGATCGGGTGAGGACTGGCTTGATTTAGTGTCAATGAAGCGAGAAGTGGCGTTCCTTCATCGTCGTCGTCAGTGGGGAGGCCCGATCAAGATGTCAACTTCCATGTTGACCACACAGCACTGAATGAAGAAGAAGCCGGAAGTGGAGTTGAGGCAGTTGGAAGTGACATCACTCGCGTGGTAGGCCCAGGTCGGAAGCGGTCGCCAGTAAGATGGCGCTCCCCTCACCACGCAATGCAGGAAGCTCTTCAGGAATGCATGCTGCACTGCTTGCTGGATGCAATCGGGACCTGCAGACCCTTTGGTAGTTGCCCCTCTTCCCACAACCTGAGCACATCGCTCCTTTCGTGGGGCAGAGGTGCTTCGCGTGCTTCACCTGCCCACAGAAATTGCATCTCGACGATGCAGTCGGCGTGAATGCAGCCACGGTCAGGTCACTGATGCCTGATGCTGAGTCCCAGTCTGATGACCCTCGTGGTGGAACGTGCACCACTGGCCCGCTTCTGCCTGCGATCGACACCACTCGGCGCTGGGCCATTTCCAGAGTTCTGACCAGTTCAATAGCTTTTTTGAGATGGAGCTGGTCCTCCTCGAGGAGTCTTTGCCGGATGTAGTCGACCTCATCCCTTACACATAGGCATCTCTGATCAGCTCTTCCACGCACTGGTTCAGCGATATCATGCCAAGGCCCATGAGATCCCCCAAACAGTCTTTTCCCAGTTTGACCAGAGACCGGAAAAACTCTTCAGCAGACTCACCAGAGTTGTTTCCAGGTTGCTACAAGGTAACGGGAGTAAACCGAGTTCACCTTGGGTTTATAGAGCGCCCGCAGCTCAGCCATTACCTCGGTGTAGGTCGCGCTGCCTTGGATGGTCAGGTAGGCCTTCTGGCCGACTCGTGCTTGAAGGATCTTGAGCTTCTTTATATCCGAGTCCACCACCTCCGCAGTGACATCAAGGAAATTAGTAAAACAGTTCACCCACTGCTTGAAGAGTATTGATACCCGGGACTTGGGGTTCTACTTCCAGCTATTCAGGGTGCAGTAATTTCTCCATAACCGGCGAGTTCCGAAATCTAGCTCAATAAATTGTTAGGTGCTATCGGTAGCCCCAATAATGATGCAGACAGAAGACTGAGGGGAACAATAGGCTTTATTGAGCAAGAGACTGCTGGCCCAGGTCTAGGCTAGGAAAATGAACGGGAATGAGAGGGGACTCGACCGTTATGGCCAGGGGTCACATGGGAATTTGCTTTACTCTTTGCCAAAATTAAGGCAGGGAAACACCCAGAGTGCGGGACAGCCGGTGCATACAGCCATATCACCACAGATGGATACAGTGTAATTTGGCAACTATTCTGGTCAACATCAGAAGAGGCTGCAGCAGGTAGTGAATGCGATTCAAAACATAACGACTTCCGTGGCGACCAGATGCTGTGAAGATGTGTGGTTGTGAGCTCCATATAGATTTCAAATATTTCCCAGCTTTACAATCATTCTTAATTAACCAAACTTTCTGCAGCTTATCTTTACAATGGATACAGATGCTAGAAAATGACTCAAAACAATGGCAGGGAGGGAAGAAACAACTGATGCAGGAAGAATTGGAGCCTGAACAAGACACTCCTTTCATGTTGAGTATGTTCTCTAAAATGATTTTGAAACAGTTTGTGGATATAAATGATGCTTTATAAATGTGGGCCAAAGAGAGAGGGATGAAGTTAGATCCAGTTCTAGAATCAATACCTCATTTTGAACAATGTTTGACTACTTTAGATCTAGATTGATCTGATTTTAAGTGAACAGCGAAATGAAACACTGACTGTTAATCTTCTCTTTCTCTTTGGCTTGGCTTCGCGGACGAAGATTTGTGGAGGGGGTAAAAAGTCCACGTCAGCTGCAGGCTCGTTTGTGGCTGACCAGTCCGATGCGGGACAGGCAGACACGATTGCAGCGGTTGCAAGGGAAAATTGGTTGGTTGGGGTTGGGTGTTCGGTTTTTCCTCCTTTGCCTTTTGTCAGTGAGGTGGGCTCTGCGGTCTTCTTCAAAGGAGGCTGCTGCCCGCCAAACTGTGAGGCGCCAAGATGCACGGTTTGAGGCGTTATCAGCCCACTGGCGGTGGTCAATGTGGCAGGCACCAAGAGATTTCTTTAGGCAGTCCTTGTACCTTTTCTTTGGTGCACCTCTGTCACGGTGGCCAGTGGAGAGCTCGCCATATAATACGATCTTGGGAAGGCGATGGTCCTCCATTCTGGAGACGTGACCCATCCAGCGCAGCTGGATCTTCAGCAGCGTGGACTCGATGCTGTCGACCTCTGCCATCTCGAGAACCTCGACGTTAGGGGTGTGAGCGCTCCAATGGATGTTGAGGATGGAGCGGAGACAACGCTGGTGGAAGCGTTCTAGGAGCCGTAGGTGGTGCCGGTAGAGGACCCATGATTCGGAGCCGAACAGGAGTGTGGGTATGACAACGGCTCTGTATACGCTTATCTTTGTGAGGTTTTTCAGTTGGTTGTTTTTCCAGACTCTTTTGTGTAGTCTTCCAAAGGCGCTATTTGCCTTGGCGAGTCTGTTGTCTATCTCATTGTCGATCCTTGCATCTGATGAAATGGTGCAGCCGAGATAGGTAAACTGGTTGACCGTTTTGAGTTTTGTGTGCCCGATGGAGATGTGGGGGGGCTGGTAGTCATGGTGGGGAGCTGGCTGATGGAGGACCTCAGTTTTCTTCAGGCTGACTTCCAGGCCAAACATTTTGGCAGTTTCCGCAAAGTAGGACGTCAAGCGCTGAAGAGCTGGCTCTGAATGGGCAACTAAAGCGGCATCATCTGCAAAGAGTAGTTCACGGACAAGTTTCTCTTGTGTCTTGGTGTGAGCTTGCAGGCGCCTCAGATTGAAGAGACTGCCATCCGTGCGGTACCGGATGTAAACAGCGTCTTCATTGTTGGGGTCTTTCATGGCTTGGTTCAGCATCATGCTGAAGAAGATTGAAAAGAGGGTTGGTGCGAGAACACAGCCTTGCTTCACGCCATTGTTAATGGAGAAGGGTTCAGAGAGCTCATTGCTGTATCTGACCCGACCTTGTTGGTTTTCGTGCAGTTGGATAATCATGTTGAGGAACTTTGGGGGACATCCGATGCGCTCTAGTATTTGCCAAAGCCCTTTCCTGCTCACGGTGTCGAAGGCTTTGGTGAGGTCAACAAAGGTGATGTAGAGTCCTTTGTTTTGTTCTCTACACTTTTCTTGGAGCTGTCTGAGGGCAAAGACCATGTCAGTGGTTCCTCTGTTAGCGCGAAAGCCGCACTGTGATTCTGGGAGAATATTCTCAGCGACACTAGGTATTATTCTATTTAGTAGAATCCTAGCGAAGATTTTGCCTGCAATGGAGAGCAACGTGATTCCCCTGTAGTTTGAGCAGTCTGATTTCTCGCCTTTGTTTTTGTACAGGGTGATGATGGTGGCATCACGAAGATCCTGAGGCAGTTTACCTTGGTCCCAACAAAGCTTGAAAAACTCATGCAGTTTGGCATGCAGAGTTTTGCCGCCAGCCTTCCAGACTTCTGGGGGGATTCCATCCATACCTGCTGCTTTGCCACTTTTCAGTTGTTCGATTGCCTTATATGTCTCATCCAGGGTGGGAACCTCATCCAGCTCTAGCCTTAGGGGCTGTTGAGGGAGCTGGAGCAGGGCGGAATCTTGGACTGAGCGGTTGGTACTGAAAAGAGATTGGAAGTGTTCTGACCATCGGTTGAGGATGGAGATCTTGTCGCTGAGGAGGACTTTGCCGTCTGAGCTGCGCAGCGGGCTTTGGACTTGGGGTGAGGGGCCGTACACAGCCTTTAGAGCCTCGTAGAAACCCCTGAAGTCGCCAATGTCCGCGCTGAGCTGTGTTCGTTTGGCGAGGCTAGTCCACCACTCATTTTGGATCTCCCGGAGTTTGCGCTGAAGATGGCTGCATGCGCGACGGAAGGCTTGTTTCTTCTCTGGACAGGACGGCTTTGTAAGGTGAGCCTGGTGGGCAGCTCGCTTCTTTGCCAGCAGCTCCTGGATTTCCTGGCTGTTTTCGTCAAACCAGTCCTTGTTTTTCCTGGAGGAGAAGCCCAGTACCTCTTCAGTGGATTGCAGTATGGTAGTCTTCAACTGATCCCAGAGGGTTTCAGGGGATGGGTCCGTGAGGCGGGTTGCAACGTCGAGCTTTGCTTTGAGGTTTGCCTGGAAGTTTCCTCTCGCTTCGTCTGACTGCAGTTTTCCAACATTGAACCTCTTTCTGGGGGCTTTATTGTTCCTGGGCTTTGGCTTGAAGTGAAGGTTGAGCTTGCAGCGAACCAGCCGGTGGTCAGTGTGGCATTCCGCGCTAGGCATGACCCTGGTGTGGAGCACATCTTGTTTGTCACTTTCTCGCACCAGGATGTAGTCCAGGAGGTGCCAGTGTTTGGATCGGGGATGCATCCAGGTGGTCTTAAGGCTGTCCCTCTGCTGAAAAAGGGTGTTTGTAATGACAAGCCGCTGTTCTGCGCAGAGCTCCAACAGGAGGCGCCCATTGTCGTTGCACTTGCCGACGCCATGCTTGCCCAGGATTCCTGGCCAGGTTTCTGAGTCTTTGCCGACACGAGCGTTGAAGTCGCCCAGGATGACAACCTTGTCGGCTGTAGGGGTACGTTGGATGAGGTTGCGCAGGTCGGTGTAGAACTTGTTCTTTTCTGCTGGTTCCGCCTGGAGGGTTGGAGCATAGACACTGATGAGGGTGATGTGACGCTTGTTTTGAAGTGGGAGTCGCATGGACATGATTCGGTCCGAGAGGCCTGTCGGAAGTTTTTCGAGTTTGGAGGCAATGAAGCTCTTGACCATGAAGCCTACACCAGATAGGCGTCGTTCATCCGAAGGCTTGCCAGACCAGTAGAGTGTGTAGCCCGCGCCGCGTTCTTGGAAGCTGCCTACATCTGCCAGGCGGACTTCACTGAGAGCGGCTATGTCGATGTCAAGTCTGAGGAGTTCATGTGCAATGAGGGCAGACCGACGTTCAGGTCGATGGCTGTCAGTCTTATCTAGCATGGTTCTGATGTTCCAGCATGCTAGCTTGAGTTTGTGAGCATCTTTTGAGGGGGAGGACGTGGAGGGGGAGGACGTGGAGGGGGAGGACGTGGAGGGGGAGGACGTGGAGGGGGAGGACGTTGAGGGGGAGGACGTGGACCTGTCCTCGGGCCTGCGCAAAGGAGCTTTTAGGTGGAGTGCAGTGCGCGCAGTACTGGCCCCACCCTTTACACCCATGGTTCGTGTGCCGTGGCCAAGCAAGCTGGGACGTGGCAGCGAGGTCCTTGGGTCGTAGGTTTTATATCGGAGTGGCCTTCTCCTATGCAGGTTTCTTACCCGGGCTGGAGGGGTCTGCCTCCCCTCCTAGGTCGGTCCATACTGCCCGGACCGGGGCCTCCGTCTGCCTCACTCGACCGAGGCCGGGGCCGCCGTCTCCCCCTTGCTCCTGCCCGGATCGGGGCCGCCGCCGTCTACCCTTCGCCCGGACCGGGGCCGGGGCCGCTGCTGCTCTCCCTGTGCCCGGACTGGGGCCGCCGCCTCCCACTGTTAATAATAACAAGCTAAAACAATGTGTAATCAATCTGGAAAGTCTGAATCACCAGAATAATATCCGCAATTTAGCTCTGAAGGAAGGGATGAGAAGGACAAACCACAATTAAAAATTTTCACAAGCTAACTTACATACTTTTTTGGAGAAGTAGCTGCAGGAAAAGACTGTGCTTGAATGAGCACACCGTTCCCTCTCAACCAAAGATACCTCAGGAGCCCCCAGATCCGTTATTATTCGATTTCACCATTTTCAGAAGAAAGAAATAATTTTGAGGTTGGCAAACTCAAAAAAAAGATTGATTTAACTTATCAAGGAATATGCATTGGTTTCCTGGAAATCACTCTACAAAGTTTACAACAAAAAAATGTCAGAACTATACAGGAAAGGTTTTAAAACGATCCTTTTTTTAAAATCCGGCGAGACTCAGAATAAGGTGTGGAATTCGAAAAATCTTCTTGAGTTCTCTTGAAATTTTCTAAAAACTGAAACCGCAGGACCATCGACTGCTGTTTTAAGATAAACAAATTGAATGGCAGATTGTGGAAACAACTCTTTACTTTTCCTCTTTTTGAGTTTACTCGATTGTTTAACGTGACGGAAGTTATTGCAAAATGGTTTGTTTCAAGTATTAATTGTCTTTGATTAATTTGAACTAAGACGTTATTGACCTTGAGTGGGGAATACGAGAATTGGTCTGGGTTTTCATTATTGTTAAACTTTGTCTTTTCTGCCTATGCACTTCTCCATTGCTCAGAGGAGTTTTACTTGTTCTACTGGTTTATAACTATAGCAGAGGGGGATGTTGGAGAAGATGACTAATGATCGTCAGTTGATTTGTTTGAATTTGCTTTTACACTTTACCGAAGTCAAATAGAATATTTTATGGTATAAATGGTGATTGTGAAGATTATTTGCATTGGACGACTGCAATGCTTTTTCGATCTCACTTGTTGTGTCACCTGTCAGTGTTTTGACTAACTTTCTTATCCTTATCTTTGGGATGAACTCGATTAATTAGATTTTTTTTGAGATGGTCACTATTTTTTCCTGTGATCTTAACATAAGGGTGGGGTGGGGTATGGAACAAGGTCACATGCAACAATTAACTTTCTTCTTTTGTGTAGTGTGGTGAAGGTTCCGGTCTGTGGCCTCGGGGGTGAACAGGAAGCATCACCCAATGTTTTCATCTAGTTTGATAGATCTTAAAAATACATTGTTAAAGATGACACCTATTAAAATTATCTCTTGGAACATGAAAGGGCTTAAAGGACCAATAAAGCTGTGATGATGTAATGGGGGAGGGGCGTATTATACTGATCACTTGCTATGGCTGCAGAGAAACTCCACCCTACTGGTATAACAGATGGAGATGCTTTCCCACTGGCCAGTTTAGAGGTGGTTCTTTTTTTCTTTCTTTTCTTTGGCTTGGCTTCGCGGACGAAGATTTATGGAGGGGGTAAAAAGTCCACGTCAGCTGCAGGCTCGTTTGTGGCTGACCAGTCCGATGCGGGACAGGCAGACACGATTGCAGCGGTTGCAAGGGAAAATTGGTTGGTTGGGGTTGGGTGTTGGGTTTTTCCTCCTTTGCCTTTTGTCAGTGAGGTGGGCTCTGCGGTCTTCTTCAAAGGAGGCTGCTGCCCGCCAAACTGTGAGGCGCCAAGATGCACGGTTTGAGGCGTTATCAGCCCACTGGCGGTGGTCAATGTGGCAGGCACCAAGAGATTTCTTTAGGCAGTCCTTGTACCTTTTCTTTGGTGCACCTCTGTCACGGTGGCCAGTGGAGAGCTCGCCATATAATACGATCTTGGGAAGGCGATGGTCCTCCATTCTGGAGACGTGACCCATCCAGCGCAGCTGGATCTTCAGCAGCGTGGACTCGATGCTGTCGACCTCTGCCATCTCGAGTACCTCGACGTTAGGGGTGTGAGCGCTCCAATGGATGTTGAGGATGGAGCGGAGACAACGCTGGTGGAAGCGTTCTAGGAGCCGTAGGTGGTGCCGGTAGAGGACCCATGATTCGGAGCCGAACAGGAGTGTGGGTATGACAACGGCTCTGTATACGCTTATCTTTGTGAGGTTTTTCAGTTGGTTGTTTTTCCAGACTCTTTTGTGTAGTCTTCCAAAGGCGCTATTTGCCTTGGCGAGTCTGTTGTCTATCTCATTGTCGATCCTTGCATCTGATGAAATGGTGCAGCCGAGATAGGTAAACTGGTTGACCGTTTTGAGTTTTGTGTGCCCGATGGAGATGTGGGGGGGCTGGTAGTCATGGTGGGGAGCTGGCTGATGGAGGACCTCAGTTTTCTTCAGGCTGACTTCCAGGCCAAACATTTTGGCAGTTTCCGCAAAGCAGGACGTCAAGCGCTGAAGAGCTGGGCATATCAAAAACATAGAAGGATTTTAGTGCTCAATAATCATTTAAGGCAGATATTACATATTTCCAAGAAACATATATTCAAAAGACAGATAAAGAGAGACCAATGTTTAAATGTTATCACCCAGCCTCTGGAGCCAAACTTAGGGGTGTCTCCATTTTAATACCACCAAATATACTGCAAAATAGTATAATGGATAAGATGGGTGATCTATGGAATAAACTGGTGGTTTTAGCCAATATCTATGCTCCAAATGTTGATGATCCACTATTTTTTTAGAAGGTTTTTGATCTTTTACAGGAACTTTCCCAATATTCACTAATTATAGGTGGAGATTTTAATTGTTGTTTAAAAACAATTTTAGACCATTATTTGAAAAAAAAGACAAATCTCTTGAAATTGAATCCTACCTCAAGAGATTACTCATGTTTGTCAACCATTCATAAAGCTTATACCAGATGTTACGAGTCCAAAGGACCCCAAAACCCAGCAGCAATTGATAATCACCATGACAAATGGTTACTTAACAAAATTTGCTTTAAATTATCCTTAAACATGAAAACAGGATCACACTTTAACATATCTCTATTTTTAACTTAACCCACCTTCTAATTCTAAGTGCACGTGTATGTCATGTGTGTGTAAATTTAGGAAAGTTATTTGATTCACAGTCCAATCTCACTTCTCATTCTTCCAAGTTCACTGGGTGCAGGCAATTCTTATACTGTGCACAGAATTTAACATTTATAAATTTCACCAGGCTTTGGTTCACAAAAGGTAAATGGTTACCGCTCAGGAAGGTTCTTGCAGTTTTTGCAGAGAGGTATTTGCTGTTCCAGGATTTCCACAACTGAGGTACTTCCCTCAGTCACCTCAATGACTTGCTTATGAAACCTGCCGCATCAGAGTTCTCCAGAGTTCTTTCAGGTTACCACAGAGTTCCTTCCTGTTCCACTTATTTCAAGACAGCCAGTACTTTCAGCCATCCTCCTCTCTGGAGCTTCAGTTTCAGTCCAACAAGCTTCCTGCTTCAGTTTCAGCAAGCTTCTCTGTCTCGCCCACATTGACTGGGACAACTTGCTTGACCCTTCTCCCTCTCCCTTTTTCTCTCTCTTTCTGACCCATAGTCAAAGACTGCCAACTTGCTTGACTGGCCCCCTGTGCTTGCAAAACCACATGAATTTCTCCAGCAAACATAGAAGTCAGTCTTCTGGCTCGTCTGTTGTTTTTAGGTAAACACGAACCCATCAGTGACATTTCTGTGATCACTCTACAAAAACCATGGGAAAAGGTATCAGGAGACAGTATGTCTCTTGCTGTTGCTTTAAAGGCAATAATCCATTTTTCTACAACTTCAGTTCAATTAACACCTATTTGTGAAGTCTCCATAGGCGTTCTTCACAATTTTTGCGAAGTCAATGTGGATAGGAATTCTCCAGTATTTCAATTAAGATCTGTTTTTAAAGTGTGTGTATGTAACCTACTCTAACCTTTCCCAATTTATCTCCCAAAAAATATTTCTATATATTCTGTCACACAGATATGATTATTTTTTAATAGACAACCAGCTTATTAACTTGGTTAAAGTTTGTGAGCATCAAAGTATAGTCATTCCAGATCACCCTCCAGTCTCTTTATGTTTGGAATTCCCCAATACACTGAGTATTAAAAAAAACAATGGCAGCTTAATACCACATTATTTAATATTAGAGGTTTTGACTTTTTTTAAGAGAACCAAATACGATTTTTCTTTGATGTCAACTCAGTTGCAAATTTTTCAAATTTAACGGTCTGGGATACTATGGCCAAATCATTTCTTATACAGCCAATATATAAAAGGGCTAGGGAATAAGATTAGATTTGATTAATCAGATTAAGCAAATTGATTTAATCCTTGCCCTAAATAGAGACTCAGATCTATTCAGATGAAAAACTGAACTAAAATCAAAATTTGACCTTCTTTCTACACACCTGATTGAACAATGGATTTTAATAAGTAATGTCCAATTTTATATTCATGGAGAGATGTCCAGTAAACTGTTGACTAATCATTTGAAAGCCATGTCAGTTAATAACCAAATTAATAAGATTGGTCTCCATGATGGTACTATACCGATTAATCCAAAATAAATAATATTTTAAAAGATTTCTATACTAATTTATATTCCTCTGAATTTAATAATGAGCACAATTTAATGAATTAAATTTTAAACCATTTAAATATACCAATAATTTCTCATGAAAATAAAGAATATCTAGAAGCTCCAATTTCACAAGAAGAATTACATAAAACAGTTTTTCATTACAATCAAGTAAAGCTCTGAGGCCAGACAGTTATCCAGTTGAGTTTTACAAAACTTTTTCTAAACAGTTTGTCCCAAATGTAAACGGTATTAAACAACTGTTTCCAAGAGGAAAATTGTCTCCTTCATTGAATGAAGCAGCTATTTCAGTGATCTTAAAATAGGGCAAAGATTCAGAGGATTTTGCATCTTACAGACTGATCTCCTTAGTAAATGTGCATGTTAAGATTTTATCTAAAGTTTTAGTTATCAATTGGAAAATGTCTTTCCAGGTACAATAAACTTGGATCAAACAGATTACATTAAAAATAAACATTCTTATTTTAATGTCCATAGATTACTGAATATCATGTATACACCTTCTGCTCATAGCAATGAATGTATTTTATCATTAGACACTGAAAGAGTGATCAACAGAGTAGAATGGGAATATTTATTTGCCACCTAGTAAAATTTCATTTTGGCCCAGCTTTTATACATTGGATAAAATTTTTATATACATCTCCAATGGCCTCAATTCGTACCAATTTCCAGCAATCCAAGCTTTTTAAACTACATCAAGACTCAAGGCAAAGATGGCCTCCGAGCCCATTGCTTTTTGACTTAGTACTGGAACCACTTGCTATTGCTCTGCGGGTAAATCCTGTTTTTACTGGTTTGTTTAGAGGAACTGCTGAACATAGTTTATCTCTTTATGTGGATGACCTTTTATTGTTCATTTCCAACCCCGAGTTATCCATACTGAATATACTCTCATTACTTTCTCGCTTTAGCAGATTTGCTGGTTATAAGATCAATATTCATAAAACTGAATACTACTATTAAAGGGTGCACTGGAACTTTATTCTAAATATCCATTCAAAATAGCAAATGAACAATTTGAATATTTAGACATTATTATAACTAAGAATTTAAAAAATATTTTTAAAGAAAACTTTGCACTTTTAGTCAACCAAACCAAATCAATTCTTACAGGATGGTCACCACTCTCATTGACTATGATTGGTCATGTTCATTTGGTTAAAATGAATATTCTACCAACATTTTTATACCTCTTTCAATCACGGCCAATAATTATTCCTAAGTCCCCTTTTGACAATTTCAAATCAAATATTATGTCATATATATGGCAAAACAAGAAACCCAGACTGAATAAAAGGTATCTTCAGAACACTAGAAATACTGGGGGATTGGCCCTACATAATTTCCATTTTTACTACCAGGCTATAAACATAAGAAAAATGTTACTTTTGTTGCATTGTGAAAAGACAGATGAATATCCTAATTGGATTGAGATGGAGTTGAAGTCCCTAAGAAATACCTCCCTATGGGCAGTATTGAGGTCATCATTACCTATCTCTATTCAAAAATTGATAAAGTACTAATGACACATAGATCTGGAATCAATTCAGAATTTTTTTGGATTTATTTATTTCAATCAGCTATTTTAGATAACAGTTTTCAAGATGGAATTTTTCGTATTGATAGTTTTAAAGATCTTTTTATACAGCAATATTTTATATTACAGATATTATCAAATTTGACATTTTGTTCACTCTAAACTTTTAATATTTCTTACTCTTCCTGACCTAAATTTTAAAAATGAACTCTTCGAGTTATAATTTACTCCTAAAGGCATGATATCTAATTTATATTATAAACTATTGAATATGAAAACAACTTTTTAAGTGGAATTAAAACAGATTGGGAGAACAATCTGAATATCTCTTTCACAGAAAAAGAACAGACTTCATTTTTGGGCCTGATTTATGATTCATCTTTGTCTTATACAATTCAAAGTTCTACGCTGAGTACATTTCTCCAAAGTCAAACTTGCTCGAATTTATTCTGATATTAGTTCACTTTGTGACAAACGTAAAATATTTGAAACCTCTTTGTCATATATGTTTTATACTTGCCCTAATTTGCTAAATATTGGACTGACATTTTTAGAACTTTTTCACTCCTATTTAGGATCATTTTAGATCCATGTCTGGCAATTGCAATCTTTGGTTTTTCTCAAGATAAGAATATTATTTTATCCTCTAATCAAAGACAGGTTATAGCATTCTCCACTCTATTAGCAAGAAGATGAGTTCCCATCTACACATAACCAATGGTTATTAGATGTTAGATCCTTTTTTAAATATGGAGAAAATTTGGCATAATTTCACAAAAATTTAGATTTCTTTTGATAAGACTTGGACCCATTTATTTGACTACTCAGGTGTGATGATGAATGTTCCTGGCCATGCTTGTTTGGATTGAACACTACACACGATATGAATTTTAGCCTTGATTGCTGTGGGTTTGATTTTTATTTCTTTTTTCTTACTCATCTCTCTTATATGTATTACCATTTATTGGATTTAGAATGAAGCCGCGTTGCTACTATACCATGTTATATTTGTATATCTGCAAATGTTTCATTGCAATTGATTTACTGCTTGTTTGTTTGTTTTTCTGATAAAACTCAATAAAAATAATTTTAAAAGACAGAACATAACAACCCCCCCATCCCCTCCCATGTCTTATTGCCTATGAATCACCGGCAACACAATGAAAACTGAATTGCACACTCCCTCCTCCCATTGCAGAGAAGGTGTAAGAATGTGAAAAAAAGCCGTAACAGACTTCACTTTCAAGTGGCTGTGGATATGTTTATTTATTTACTGTACTCCTGCAACTATCAATATATGGAAATGTAGATTGAATTTGAAAGTACTTAATTGTTATATTCAAGGACAATGTATTTTCTGTGTATTATGGTTTTTTAAATTTTTTGTGGTCACGAATAATAAAAAGATTTAAAAAGATATAAAGGTTGTCCATTGGTTCAAAGAAGACACGTTCTTGTGCAGTTCATCTGTCGACACGAAGGTTATTTTATAGACCCAGTCTGGAAGTGGAGAGTCTAGCACAATGGGGGCACTGGAAGTCTGTTTTTGTAATAACTATGGCAGCTGTTTTGTGACGCCGTTCATGGTTTCCCATCAGTTTTTGGCAGTGCCTGTCTTCAAAACTGGTGTAGGCTTCATAGCGCAGGGCTCGCCAACGGGTCCTGTCAGCAGCCGCAGCTTTTAGTTCTCTTGGGTAGATGTCACTGTGGTGTAGGGTTTCTTCACAGCATCTTTATACCGCTTGCATGGACAGCCTTGAGGTGACCTTCTGGTCTTCTGTTCACCATAGAGCAGCTGGTGAGGCATACGGTGGTTGTCCATTCTGATGACGTTTCCCACCCACTGCATATGTCCAGTGCATGTACAACCAGACAAAACAGCATTTCTCCAGACCATTCACAAAACACAAACCATGCACACTCATACACGAATAATACAGAGGACATAATAAGAAAACACACACACACACACACACACACACACACACACACACACACACACACACACACACACACACACACACACACACACACACACACACACACACACACACACACACAAAGACATATTTTAAAATGTGCAGCGATTATCGCAATGCCTTTACAGTGCCTTTAATTGGGACCGGGGTTTGAATTCCGTGCTGGCTGTAAGGAGTTTGTATGCTCTCCTTGTGTCTCTCTGGTTTTTCCCGGGGCTCCGGTTTCCTCCCATCATTCGAAATGTTCCTGGGGTTTAGGGTAATGGGGTGTAAATTGGCTGGCACAGACTTTTAGGTCAAGATGGCCTGCAACTGTGCTGTATGTCTAAATTTAAAAATTTAAATTAAAAATTTTTAAATCTATAAATATATTGGAATAATTTATTTAGTTACAGGATACTGTTCATTAATCTCACAGCCTGCAGAAATAAGCTGTTTCCCAGCCTTGCAATCCTGATTTTGAAGTCTCTGTACCTCCTTCCTAATGATAGAGGGAAAAGATACTGTGATAATAAGACAAAGAAATGCCAGTATCGAGGTGTCCATAGGAGGCAAGGTTAATATTACCGATGTTTCGGGCCTGAGCCTTTCTTCAAGGAATAAATAAAGAATAGGAAGGTGTCAGAATAAAGGCAAGACTGGCTCGGGGTTGGGGGGTGGGGTGGAATCCAGGTCAACATAAGATGTTAATTCAAAATGATAAGAGGAGAGGTGAGAATTGATTTTGGTTCTGTTAAAGGAGACAGAGAGAAAAGGGGTGGAATAGTGGGTTGGAGGGTGGTTGGGTGGGGGCTATAGGGGGTAATTTAGAAGGTTTTTTTTATTTGTGTACTTTATTCTTATATTTTGTAAAATTTTAAATAAACTTTTCAAAAAAAAGGGAAAAGGGAAGAGAGAGAGAGACTATTGGGGAGAATGCAACAGGGGAAGAGAAGGGAGGGAGGTTAACTGAAGCCAATGTTAATACCATCTGGTTAGAGGGTGCCCAGAGGGAAGGAGAGATGTTGTTCCTCCAATATATGAATGGTATCAGTCTGGCAGTGCATGAGACCATGGACAGACATTCCAGCAAGGGAATGGGTTGAGGAATTGAAATGGGTGGCCACTGGGCTATCCAGGCTATTGAAGCAGACAGAGCCAAGATGCTCAACAAAGTGATCTCCCAGTCTGCGACCAGTCTCTTTGATATAGAGGAGACCACAACAGGAGTATCAGATGTAGTTGATGACCCTGCAGATTCAGAAGTGAAATGTGGCTTCACTTAGAAGGATTGTTTAGGGCCCCAAATGGTGGTGAGGGAGGATGTGGGGGTGCATATGAAATATCTCCTGCAGTTACAGGGGTAGGTGCAAAGGAGATGATTGGTGGGGAGGGAGGAGTGGGCAAGAGAGTCACGATGGGATCAGTTTCTGTAGAAGGTGGAGAGGGGAGGAGAGGGGAATATGTGTCTAATGGTGGGATGGCATACTGAGATACGGAAAGGATCTCCAATAATTATTTGAGCTCTACTTAAGCAACATTTAGTGTAAATGTTGTCCATAGAAGAAAGGGAGACCACGGTGATCTTCTTGGCCATTTTGATTACCCTTTGTATTGACTTCTCATCCAATGTTTTGCAGTGACCATAACCACTAAATGATGCAGCCAGACAGGACACTCTCAATGTGTCCCTGTAAAATATTGTTCAGATGGGAGCTGGTAGCCTTGCCCTCCTTTACCTTCTGAGAATGTATAGGCTCTGCTGTGCGTTCCTGATGAATAAGGAGGCATTTTGGGTCTAGGGTAGGTCATCTTTTATATGCACACCAAGGAACTTTGTACTCTCTACTTTCTCCATGATGGCACCTTTTTAAAAATATTTTATCTTAAAGTTCTCGTCCACAATGCAGTCAATTACAAAGTTATAAATACCGACATAAAATATTACTAATACATACAATATATTGGGTTTAATCCTCCCTCCCCTTCCCTCCTAAAAACCCCAAAAGAAAAAGAAGATAAGAGAAATAAAAATAATAAAATAGATTTAGAAAATAAAGAGGATTACTTCAGAAATACTCTTCACAACACAATATATTCCTTAAAGAGGTCATATATATAAAATTAATCTCTAAATTAATATTTAACCTATAAATACAGGCCTCCCATTTACAAAGTAGTCTTGTATTAATCTCTCACCTCCAAACATTCCTTATTGATTAATTAAATTTAATGTAAATAAACTACTTCTTCCATTTATTAATATATATCGACCAACTCTTCCTTTATATCTACTCACTATCCTCCAATAATACAAATTTTACTTCTGAGTTACTCCAACTCCTCTTGAAATCCAGATAGAAAGAAAAAAGAGAAATAATAATGGATTAAACCATACTATTGATTAGCACATAATTGATAATAAGTAAATAAGTATTCTTCCCCTACTGGCGCAGTTATACAGCGTCATCTCCCCAGGATGTGGCATCTGCCTCAAAAATGTAATGATAAAAGTCCCCCAGAACCCAACACCCCTGGTCTCCCAGGTATACATATTTTTTTAATGATGTATCAACCTTAATAATCAAATTACATCAACCAATAAAATAAACACATCTCATTCCCTCATTTCAATCTATGTAATGGCTCCCAAATTCTGCCACTTATTTGCAATCTGTAAATAATTTCTTGTTGCCATCAGGTAATGAGATCTTCATCATAGGTGGATAATGGAATATAAACTTGTAACCTTTTTCCCAAAGAGTTTTCTTAATTGGATCAAATTCTTCTGGCCAACAATTATGTACTAATATCTGGATAGAAGAAAATCTTTGATCTCTGGTATTCAAGTGGGCCCTTTCTTGTTCTTGCGCTTTTAGATGCCAAGGCTAAATTGTTTTCTTTTTCTTGATATTTTAAACATTTAACTAGTATAGAGCGAAGCTTTTCCTCTGGTTGTGGGCGTGGCTGAGGGGTTCTATGTGTCCTTTCAATTTCAATAGGTCTTTCAAATTTATTCACCCACAGAACTTCAGGTATCCAACTTTGTAAAAATCAAATTGTATCTTATTTTTCTTCTCCCTGTTTCTATCCAACAATTTTAATATTATTTCTTCTACTAAAATTTTCAACATTATCAACTTTTTCCAAACATTTCTTCCTTTCAACAGATCCCACTATAACTTCATTGTCCAATTTTTCCCCCTTTCTCCTGTACATTTTCAACTTTTGCTTCCACTTTTTTAACCTTATGATTTATTTTTCCCACATCTTTGATCTTTCCCATATCAGATCTCAGATTAATCCCTTCATAAATTGCAATATTTTTCCTATAAGTTCCTTCTATGAAGTTTCTTTAGATTTTGTTCCTTGCAAGAAATTCCATTCAGATAAATCTTTCATTGAAGCTAATACTTCGTGAAATGAACTGCACATGCCCGCTGATTCAGGCATGCACAGAGATACACTTCCTTCTTGTCCAACACCATTTTCTCCAGTCTTCAGGAGGGACAGATCTCCAGGTTCAGGCACCTTCTGCAATGGAGACCTCCCTTTGAATTCCTTGGAGACACCTCTAGACAACACAACAATGAAATTTTTCTTATCCTCTCCAAAAAGTTGCTTATTCTTTCTCTCCATGGTGAGACACACACCTTTTACCAAACAATTGGGCTTTCTTCAGTGCTACTTGTGGTTGTTCTTCCTCTGCACTCTTATCGCTATCCAGTGAGTCTGTTATGACTTCATCCTCCTCCTCCATGTCCTGTTGCAGCAGTTGGAATCTGGTTATACTAGCAAAAACACCAGCTGTGCCAGTAGGTGGGGGAGATGCACCTCTAGTTACCCCAATGGGCGAGCTACTCATGCGAGAGGCGGATCGAGCTCCAGCCCCAGGCTTCTTCTGGCCAGTAAGCCTCTGGTCGTGATCTTCTTCGACAGCCTGTTGGATTCTGAAAGATGCTGCATCAGGTTTATTCCTCTTTGTTGACATTCTTGAAGTGTTTAGATATATTTTTTCTTCAATGTTGTATTTTAAAACTACACTTAACTCTTTGTAATCACTTCCCCGGGAGGGTAGGGATCTTGTTTCCTACCACTGCCACATCATGTGACCCCCTCTCCCCATGATGGGACCACTGATCAGTAATGGAGAATGGGTAACTTTTGTCCTCCTGAAGTGGACAATCATCTCCTTTCTCTTGTCCGCATTGAGTCTCAGCTTGTTGGTCTCTCACAGATGATGAGCCTAGTTGGCTTGTCTAGTGGTGTCTCCAAGGAATTTGAAGGGAGGTCTCCATTGCAGAAGATGCCTGAACCTGGAGTTGTGATGAGGTCCAGACAGAAGATGGAGATGGAGGAGATGTTTGTAGATCTGTCCCTCCCGAAGACTGGAGAAAATGCCTACCAATCTCCTCAGAGTAAGCCATTGAAGCCAAATATTGTTATATTATCCACAAACTTGATTATTCTCTTTGAAATGAATCTGGCAAGGAAGTCGTGAGCCAGTCCCATGCATAAGTGCACAAGGATAATGAATTAGAAATGGCTAGATCCCATAGTGGTCCCTTAAGGGGCAGGTGTACAGCCAATTGAATCATAAACACTTGGATTGCATCCTAAATATCTTGACAACCAGCTCTCTTAGTGTCTGTGCAGTGTTGATGGCTAAAAATCACCAGTTACAGAGACAGTTAAATCTAGCAAATATAATCAACGAGATAGATGCAGTCAGAATCCCTGGGATTTCGGGGAACTGAGACTTTATGGAAACAAGATTCAAGAGACGCAAGATCCCTTTATTGTTACACAAAATATACAACATTTTTTTAAAATTTAAATTTAGACATACAGCACGGTAACAGGCTCTTTCGGCCCATGACCGAGTGCGGCCCAATGGCACCCAATTAACCTGCAATCCCTGGTATGTTTTGAAAGGTGGGAGGAAACTGAAGCACCTGGGGAAAATCCATGTAGATATGGGGAGAACATACATATTCCTTAAGGACAGAGTGTGATTTGAACCCAAGTCTTGATCACTCGTGCTGTAACAACATTGGGCTAACCGCTACAACAACTGTGCCTGCCTTTGCCCTACAAATACATGAAAAGAGCCATTACTCTGGCAGCTCTATCAAGAAATGTAAGAGAAGCAGAATTCCTTTATAGGCATGGAGTGTCCGTGAATCCTGTCACCTCCTCTGTAGTTCCACAGACTCATGTCCATTCCAGTGTGACCATGAGCTCGACGTATCTAACTCATCCTCCTCGACCTATGGTTCTGGACCCCTGATGATTAAGAAGTTATCTGTGCCTGAGGCCTTTCCTCCTTCTTTCTGCACTGGAATCTCTGCCCAGGGCCCTCACCCAGGCTGTGGTGGGTGGGTGTTCTCTTGTTCTGGTGCCCTGCACCAGTTCAGCAAAGCTCTGAAGTCTGGGCTGATGACGCAAAATAAACCACGCTGGTCCCATTCCACGGGCAGTTTAAACCTGTATGGGATCAGCAGGCAGGATGACCGGGCAGTAGGACCCTGTGGAGGACTGCTGAGTGACTAGCCTCTGCAACTCTTGGGTCTACACCAGTGGCAGCAATGCCGGTACAGCATCGACAGCAGTGCAGCCATTTGATTAACTACACTGGCAAATGATGACCCTCTTATCGTCACCAACAGCCTATAAGACTTTATGGTGCTGGAGAGGTAGCTAATGCAAGGAGTGTCTGACAGTGTTTATTTTTGTGTGAGATGATGGTGGACTTCAGGAGGAAGTCAGGGGAACGTGACCCAGTCCTCATCAAGGGCTCAGTGGTGGAGAGGGTCAAGAACTTCAAATTCCTGGGTGTCAACATCTCCAGGATCTGATGCCATCACAGAGAAGGCCTGCCAGTGGCTAGACTTTGTGAGGTGCCTGAGGCTGAAAACTCTTGAGATTTCTACGTGGTGTGCATTCTGGTGGGATGCCTCACTGCCTGGTGTGGAGGCACCAACTCTCAGGACCAGAATAAACTCCAGAGGGTTGTTAACTTGGCCTGCAACATCACAGGTACCAGACTCCACTCCATCGTGGACATCTACATGAGGAAGTGTCTTAAAAGCAGTCTCTATCCTCAAAGACCCAGGCTATGCCCTCTGTTACCATCAGGAGCTTGAAGACGAGGACTCAGCGACACAAGGACCGTTTCTTCCCCACTACCATCAGATTCCTGAATAATCAATGAACCAAAGACACTGCCTTACTTTTCGTGCTCTATTATTTTAATTTTTTTATTCATAGAAATGTTGTAAGATGGTTAAAATATGAATGTTTGCCCTGTGATGCTGCCTCAGGTCATGAATTTCATGACTTGTTCATGAAAATAAATTCTGATTCTGATTCTTATTCATAACCGCATATATTTCTCTCCTGGCTGACAGTTTCTCCAAGCTCGAGGTAGTCACAAGATCTCTTTCACATTTAGAACCATTCAAGTCATCTTTAAATCTGAGCTGTTTGTTCCACAATCGATGGCCTTTCTCTACCAGAAGATAAACTGCACAAGGCAGATACAGATACTTGATTTATTTGTAAATGGTGACTGGAGTTGGTCACCGTTTAAAAAAAATATCTGGTGCTAGTAACAATGGCCATGAAACCTCTGGCTTATTGTAAAATCTCATATGAACAGTACTGTGCAGGCCTTTTGGCCCACGATATTGTGCCAACATGAATAAACCTATTCCACATCAATCTGATTCTTCCTTCCTCACAGACCACAATCCTCAATTTTTCTTTGATACATATATCTATATTTATATAACAATCACAACATGGAAACTGGCCATCACGACTCTTCTTGTCCATGCCGAAATTCTTACACTCTACTAGTCCCACTAACCTGCACTGTGCCCATAACCCTCCATACCTTTTCATCCCATATACCTATACAATTTCTTCTTAAAAGATAATATTGTACCTGCCTCCATTACTTCCATTGGAAGCTTGTTCCACACAGACACCACTCCCTTAATAAAGAAACTCCTCTTGTGTTACACCTCAACATTTACCCCCTAACTCTCAACTCATGTCCTCTAGTTTGAATCTACCCTATCCTCAATGGAAAAATATCCACATCTTCTCTATCTATACCCTAAAAATGTTAACGACCTCTATCAGATCCCACCTCAGCCATCTACGCTCCAAGGAACAAAGACCTAACTTGTTTAAGCTTTTGCTATTATGTAGGTGCTAAAACCCAAGTATTGTTCTTGTGAATCTTCTCTGCACTCTCTCTATATTGTTCACATCTTTCCTATAATTTGGTGACCAGAACTGAACACAATATTCAAAATTTGGCCTCACCAATGCCTTGTACAATTTTTTTACATTATCTCCCACCTCTTATACTCTATGCTCTGATTTATAAAGGCCAGAATTCCAAAGGCCTTCTTCACTACCCTATCTAACTGAGATTCCACCTTTAGGGATCTGTGTACCATTATTCCTAGATATCTCTGTTCAATTGCATTCATTAATATTCTACCTATTTTGATTAGTCCTACCAAAATGTAGCACCTCACATTTGTCAGCATTAAAGTGCATTTGCCAACTTTCAGTCCAGTCTTTTAACTTGTCTAAATCTTTCTACATGCTTTGAAAACATTCTTCATTATCCACAATGCTACCTGTCTTGGTATCATCCATCTAAATGTCTTTTAAATGTCCCTATTGTACCAGCCTCCACAATTCTCTGTGTAAAATCAACTAACCTCTGACATCTCCCCTAAACTTTCATCCACCCACTGTAAAAAAGATATGATCTTGTCTTTGCAATGGTTGCCCAGGGAAAATAAGTGCTGGCTATCCACCCTGTCTATCACATGATAATCTATCAGTTACCTTATGAAGAACGTTTGTCAGATCTTGGCCGATATTTGTTGGAATTTAAGAGAATGGGCGGGGGGGGGGGGGGGGAGAATCTCATTGAAATATTTCAAATGTTGAAAGGCATGGGCAGATTCAATGAAGAAAGGTGGTTTCCCCATGGTAGGAGAGTCAAGGACAAGAGGGCATATCTTCAGGATTGAAGGAATCCGCTTAAATCACAAATCTGTAGGAAATTTGTGCTGTGGAATTTGTTACCACAAGCGGTTGTGGAGGCCAAGTCATATGATAATTCTGCTGCCCCCACAGGATAAAGGAATCTCTGGGTTGTATGTCATGTCTGACAATAATTCTGAAATCTGAAATAGGTTCTTTATTAGCCAAGGCATCAAAGGTTATGGGGAGAAGGCTGGGCCATGGGGATGAGTGGGAAAATGGATCAGCTCAGGGTTAAGTGGTGGGACTGACTTGCTGGGTTGAATAGCATATTTCTGCTCCTTGGCCTCACTATCTTATATACCTCTATTAAGTAATCTTATAGTTCATAACTATGGAATGACATCACTAGTTTCACGTAAAGTGACAGATGTTTGACTGTGTACCCACAGATGATGTTAACTCCCAAACACCTCCTCCTTTCAGGGTAAATCGGGGATGGGCAATAAATGCCAGCACCACCAGGTATTGAACTGAGAACATTACATCCCCCTATTAATGAAGCCCAACATCCCATAGGCTTTCTTAACTTTTCTATGAGCTTGCATGACAGCATTGAGAAATGCATGGATTTGGAATCTAAGGTCCCTCTTTTCCTCCACACTGTTAAGTACTCAGCTTTCTGGTTTGACCTTCCCAAATGTATCACCTCAGATTTATCTGGATTGAATATGGATCATCTGGCATAGCTGCTTCAAATGTGGGACACATCAGAACACATACTGCATTTGTCTTTCTCCACTTTCCTTCCTTGCCCCATCCCCTGGAAGTCACTGGGCACCACAGGGTAGGAATCTTTGTCATTTCCACACACACCCAGCCACTTATCCCATTCTTTTTCCACTCCCCAGTCTAAATCAGCTCAAAGAAAAGCCAAATCTCTGCTTAAGAGAGTAGGTCTGTCAATAATTTGACTGTAATGGGGAACAAGTGTGGACCAGGACTTCAGTGCTGGTGATTTTAAGACCAACATACTTTCAATTAATATTAGGGCCCAGTTAATCGACTGTTCACTCCTCAACAGCAATTAGGACAAATCATTAAAAAATTTCAAATGAAACTTTGGATCTGGCCCAATGAAAAGTAAATCAAGGTGAAGTTATATCTGACTTCAGAAAAGAATAGAGGGAGTCCATATAACCATATAACCATATAACCACACAGCACAGAACAGGCCAGTTCGGCCCTACTAGTCCATGCCGTAACAAATCCCCACCCTCCTAGTCCCACTGACCAGCACCCGGTCCATACCCCTTCAGTCCTCTCCTATCCATGTAACGATCCAGTCTTTCCTTAAATGTAACCAATGATCCCGCCTCGACCACGTCTGCCGGAAGCTCATTCCACATCCCCACCACCCTCTGCGTAAAGAAATTTCCCCTCATGTTCCCCTTATAATTTTCCCCCTTCAATCTTAAACCATGGCCTCTAGTTTGAATCTCCCCCTTTCTTAATTGAAAAAGCCTATCCACATTTACTCTGTCTGTCCCTTTAAAAATCTTAAACACCTCTATCAAGTCCCCTCTCAATCTTCTACGCTCCAGAGAAAAAAGCCCCAGTCTGCACAACCTTTCCCTGTAACTCAGACCCTGAAATCCTGTCAACATTCTCGTGAACCTTCTCTGCACTCTCTCTATTTTGTTTATATCTTTCCTATAATTTGGTGACCAAAACTGTACACAGTCCTGCACTGACATAAAATTTTACTGCAGATTCGTTCAGATCAACTCATGCATGTTGACCAAATTGCCCTTCTGGACAGGTGCCATTTGCCTGCATTTGGCTCATATGCATCTCAACCTTTCCTTAATATTACATCTATCCACATGCCCTTTGAATGCCTGCACAGCGCCCACATCCAGTTACTCTCTTCAGTTATGAACTGCTATCTGAGCGAAAGAATTCCCCACAGGTCCTTTATTAAAAAGCTATGAGCCTTAGTTTTGGACAACCCAATCCTGCAAGAAAAAAAAAACCTGGACACACTCACTTTATCCATGCCCTTCATGATTTTTTAAACCTCCGTAAGATCAGCTCTCAGCCTCTGATGCTCCAAGGAATAAATACCCAGCCTATTCACCCTCTCCTTACACTGTCTCAATTCCTAATAACCTCATGTGCAAGAATTTAAATGAGATGATTTTCAGAGGGGATCATCCCAATAGGCATCTATAACTGATATAATAATATCCTTGTGGGATTGTTTAATTATTGGGAAGTCGGCTAAACTACTATTGTCCTTCAACTCTCTAGATACAATCGCATCTGATTTCAGATGCGATATCAATTCCATCAATTATAGAAGAATTTTTAAGCATAGATTTCATCAAAGTTTAATGAGCTGTTGTTTTCTTCATTGATCGTTGGCAGTTAGCAGAGGATTTGCCACAGATGGCAATCATTTTTTTCCCTCGAAAAACACATCATATTGTCTGACAGACTATGTTGATTTGCTGGCAAAACACTTTTCCTTAGCAGATAATACGGACAAGTACTACTCCAGAGACTTGAACTTGTAATCTGAGCAGAGAATTTGGTAAAGATTGCATGCTGGATTGTTCAAAGCGCCAATTTTCAGATCATCTGTTAAGCTGCTTCTAATTCAGTAAGTTCCTGATTCAAATCCTGTTCCAGAGAATTGCCATTTTACTCTATAATTTTACTGCTGTGCAAGAGGAATGCTGCACAGTTTTGGATGAAATATTAAATCAAACCCCTCTCTATCTTATCAGAGGGACATGAAAAAAGTTGATAAAGGATATCTCCCTGGCATTCAGAGACCTAAACTTCAGTTAAAATGTAATGGCTGGCCACCACACTCATGTATACACACATGAGTCCCACTTGCACACAAGTCTGTATTCCTCAATGTCTTGCCTATTTAGGAGTTTGTCCAAATACTCATCGTGACTGTATCTGTCACCACCAACACGTTTTGGAGGCATTCCACATATTAACCCCTCTCTGTGTAAAACATTTATGCCTCAGATCCTCTTTAAAGCAACTTTCTCTCACTTTAAACCATATGTCCTTTTGTTTTGATACCACCACTGTGGGATCATGAGCTGATCTATTTCCCACTCAGCCCCACTGTACAGACTTCTCACCATAACCTTTGATGCCCTGGATAATCAAGAACTCATCAATTTCTGCCTTAAATACACCCTCTAACCTGGCCTCTGTAGAGCACGTCAAATGAACCAAAGACTTGTTGATCCAAACCAAGGCTTTTAGTAACTAAAAGACTGGAGCATATCACATGTAGGTCGACCAGTCCAAAATGACCTGTTCTGGCTAGGAGCAATCCTTTAAAACCTTCCAGTAGGTGTGGCGTATCTCAGCCAATCACAGTCATCCTACTCTACAATCTGTACATATACACATTGGTGATAGAATGTGTACTATCACAGCCTCCACAACAAATTCCACAGATTTATCTCCTTCTGGGTGAAGAAATTTCTCCATATCTCTATTCTAAGCAGATGCCCTTCAATCTTGAAGTTCTGCCCTCTGTTCCTAGACTCTCCCACCGTGGGAAACAACCTTTCTACATCTACTCTGTCCAGTCCTTTCAATGTTCAAAGTGTTTCAATTAGATCCACCCGCCCTTCTCCTATATTCCAACAAGTACAAGCCAAAAGATGTCAAACGCTTCTCAGGTAATTTAATTCCTGGAATATTCCTTGTGAACCTCCTCTAACCCTTTCCAATATCAGGCATCCTTTCCTAAATGAGGAGCCCAAAACTGCTCACAATAAATACTCCAAGGAACATCTCATCAGTGCCTTATAAAGCCTCATCATCACATCCCTGCTCTTGTATTCTATTGAAATAAATGCCAGCATTGCATTTGTTTTCTTTACCACTGACCCAACATGCAAGTTTACCTTCAGGCTATCCTGCAGTCTTGGTTCTACGCCATCTTGCCACGCACCCCCCCCCCATGTCCCATCTCTTATATTCAAAATTCTAACCATATGCCTTCTTCACCCACTATACACCAATGTTGCCAGTTTCAGGGAACTATTGATTTGGATCAAAATACAATCACAAAAATAACCCTCAGCAGGTCAAACAGAGCGCTTTATAGATCAAAGGTAAAGATACACAAAGAAATATAAAGATAAATTGGTTATGTATCTTTATCTTCATTACCTACCATGTACTCTACAAAGTGCCATCCCAAAATGCATCAGCCATCAACTATTGCTGGGATTAAGATCCATTAGACAAAGAACCGATCAACTTTCTACCAAATCTCTCGACTGCTGTAGTTGCTATCGATAGCAACTCCAAATTGTGTGTAAACATGCTCATGGTATCTCCTACATTCTCATCTAAGTCATTAATATAAATCTAACATATCAAGGGTCGCAGCCACCACTGTGGGAAAAATATATTAACTATCTACATTATATATGCCACCAAAACACCCTTCAAATCAGAAAAGCATCCTTTCACCTTTTGTGTTAAATTAGCCGGCTGCTTTTAATCCCACAGGCCCTTAATCTTATGAACCAATTTACATGTGAGTCTTTGTCAAATATTTTACATTAAAAAGTCTACCATTATGCCTTCATCTGTCTCCTTTGCTATCTTTTCCAAAAAAGCCAATCCACTGAGGGAGCTAGGATTTCCCCTTGACAACGCCACGGCCACTTCCCACTGCTACCTTCGGGCAAAAGTTACAGAAACCTGAAGTCCTGGATTTCCAGTTTCAAGAAAAAAAAATGTATCCATCAGCTATCAAGGTGTTGAAACTCTCGGTACTACCCTAACCCCAACTATAATATATCATAGGACCACCGAAATGTCTGTCTGCACTACTGAACTTTCTGCTTTTTCTTGCCTCATGGCAACTGCAAGTATTTATTTATCTTTCCTTTGATATTTATTATCCATTCTGACTGTCTGAAATTGTGGTAATTTGATTTTATTTACTAAAGTAGTTGGTGTATCTACTGCAGGGAGTAAGAATTCTGAAATATCTGTCCAATGTTCTTGGTTCAATGAGTGTTTGTTGTGACATACGTATGATAATAAATGCTTATTGAACACTGATGACTGATCCCAAGCATTTCCCACCTTTCGAATGGACATATATCCTACTCCTTCAAATTTGCACTGATAATTTCACTGACACTGAGTACGACTCACTGATTTGTACTCACTTAGCATATCCCTGCTTCCCTTCTCAAATAGAGAAACAACATGACCTATTCTCAGGTCTTCTGATTGTTTCCTGTGGCAAACAATAATATAACCATATAACAATTACAGTACGGAAACAGGTCATTACAGCTCCTCCAGTCTGCACTGACTTAAGTGAATTCTGTCAAGGCCGTAAGACTTCCCTTCACCCCTATGTGTTCCATTACTACCTACATGGTCTATAAGTTAACGTAACCCTCCCTGTACTCACTTTCTGTCATTATTTTTTTTTCTCCTTGGTGGATAGAGGAGAGGTATCTCTTCCACAACCCCTGGCCCCAAGCAGACACACTCTCTCCCTGGCTAACTACTTCCCCTTAATCATATCACTTAGAATTCTCCTTTATCTTACTTATCGAGTGCATCTTAAAACTTTTCTGTTTGTTATTATGGGCCCAGAGGACCCCAAAACCAGGCAGCAATAGAAATTCACCAAGACAAATGGTTACTTAAATGAAAGTTGCTTTTAATTATCTTTAAATATGGAAGCAGCATCAAAATTTCACTTATTACTATTAACTTAACCAAACTTCTAATTCTAAACGTAAGCGTATGTAATGTGTGTATAAGTTCAGAAAAGTTTTTTAATTCATAGTCCAATCTCACTTCTCATTCCTCCAAATTTACTGGTTGCAGGCAATTCTTATACTGTGCACAGAATTTAACATGTATAAAGTTCACCAGGCTTTGGTACTCGAAAGGTAAATGGTTACCACTCAGGAAGGTTCTTGTCGGTTTTCAGAGAGAGATTTGTTGCTCATTGGACACAAACTGATACCTTCTGATCAGCCACTTTACTGTCTTGTTGAAACTTGCCCCATCAGGATTTTCCAGATGATATCCTCTTTATTTCATGTCACCACAGAGTTCCTTTTCTGTTTCCCTTATTTCAAGTGAAACATTATACGGTCAGCCATCTCCTCATGTATGGAGCACAAGGGCTTTGAACAGGTTGAACTCAGAACTCACAACCTGTCTTCAAAGTACATGCTACTGCTGCTGAACTGTAGAACTGAACTCTCTCTCTCTCGCTCTCTCTCTCTCTCTCTCTCTCTCTCTCTCTCTCTCTCTCTCTCTCTCTCTCTCTCTCTCTCTCTCTCTCTCTCTCTCTCTCTCAGAAAAAAAAGCCTGTTTTACTCTTTTAGAACACCACTCTGTAGTCAGACAGACTGTGGCACCGGACCCAATCTTCTGAGTTCATTCATCTCTTGCTTTCCAAGATAATAATTCATTACTCCACAGCATGTCCAATTAACAGCTACTTGTGAAGTCCTTATAGGCATTCTTCAAAGGCAAAGACACTGGGAGCCTGGACTGTCTGGCTTAAGTAGAGCTCTGGCATTTTAAATGAGATCTGTGTTGAAGTGTTTGTAACTTTTTGTAACCTACCTCTCTTGTGGAAATCCTGAAACAACACATCTCTCTCTTCAAACCTGCAAGAACTTTCCTGAACGCTAACCATTTACCTTTTGAGCAACAAAGCCTGGTGAACTTTATACATGATAAATTCAGTGCACAGTATAAGAATTGCCTGCAACCAGTGAACTTGGAAGAATGAGAAATAAGATTGAACTGTGAACCAAAGAATTTTTCTTACATGTGCTCACACATTACTTACAGGTGTGCCTAGAATTAGAAAGGGGTTAAGTTGGGTTAGTTAAGTTAATAGTGATAAGTTAAAGTTTGATTCTGTTTTCATGTTTAAAGATAATTAAAAACAACTTTTGTTTAAGTAATTAATTGTCGAGGTGAATATCTATTGTTGCTGGGTTTTGGGGTCCTTTGGGCTCATAGCAATGCACCCATACCCTCATGGGACTTGATTATATAGGACTCTACAGCTCAGATGCAGGCCTTTCAGACCATCTAGACTGTGCTGAACTATTGTTCCATCTCATCCCATTGACTGACACCAAGACTTGAACCTTCCTTGCCCCCTTTACCAAATTTCTTTAAATGCTGAAATCGAACCCCCATTCACCACTTTCACAGTCTAACCACTCTAATGTTCCCCTTAAACATTTCATCTTTCACACTTAACCTACATCCTAAGTGGAAAAAGACCTCTTGCATTTAGCCTACTGATACCCTCAATTTTGAAAAAAATCAAAACTCCTTTCTTTTTCCAGGGGAGAAAAGTCCTAATTTATTCAACCTTTCCCTATAACACATCTTCGCAAGCCCTGCTAACACCTTGTAAATTTTCTCTGCACTCCTGTACCAGAGTTTCCACACCACAGCCAACATATGATTTTTTTATGTGCTTGCTGGATGCAAATACATCCCATTTCTATCACCTAACTTACTTCATTGAGATGGTAAAAGGCTTTTGGAAATCCTGAGACCTTGAAAGGCAGGCACAGAAGAACTATTTGTTCTCTATTGTCTTTCCTCTATCCAGTATCTCAATGCCTGATCTTTCTTATCCACTAGGAATTTTATTCATGTTTATAAAGATATTGATTTGCACTCTATAAGTAATCCCGATCCATCCCTGAAATTTGTTTGTAGTCTTGTTCACTTACCTTCCCACAGAGAAAAATAAAAAAGATGAAACTGACCCCAGGAAAAGGTCTTCCCTGTCAGCACACCGGAGACTACTAAATCCAACCCTGAGTTCAGCTGCTTCAAATAATGATTGTGTTGTTTCTATTTATTCCTCCTCTAGATTGAACTTTTGTATTGCTGGGCTTGAAGAATCACTCGGCACCAGACACACAGATGAAATAGACCTTTGTTTCATTGGAAAAAACTCACAGAGAAGAACAGATGAAAGAATCTCCCTGAAAATGAAAAACTTCACGTCATATTTTTTTCCAATAGGCTGGCAATACTCAACAGGTGATTGACAGATCATCTAATAGAAGCATAGAGTCATGGAGTCATGGAGTTATACAGTGTGGAAATGGGCCCTTTGACCCACGCTAACCAAAACATCCCACCTACCTACATTTAGCCCATATCCCTTTATACCAGTGGTTCTCAAACCATTTTGTCATAGGTGCTCTGCAGTCAGTAAGGAGATATTTACAGTGGTATGGGGAGGGGGTGGAAAGGTGGAGAACCACTGTTTTAAATCTATGTCCTCCAGCAACTGATTCAACTATCCTGGTCAAAAGATTCTCGGTATACACCCGATCTACTCCTTTCAAGATTTTTCATGCTTCTATGAGATCATCCCTCAACCTCATGCATTCCAAGGAATCAAACCCTTATCTGGTCAACTTTTCCCTGTAGTTTAGGCTCCCAAGTCCTGTAAATCTTCTCTGCATCGTCTTCAGCTTCACAACGTCTTTCCTACAGCACAATGACCAGAAATGAACTTCAAATGTGGCTTCATCAATGCCTTGTACAACTGTGACATCATCATCCAACTTCTAAACCTAATACTTTGGCAGATGAAGGCCAATGTTCCGAACGTCTTTTTCACCACCATGTATAGCTATAACATTATTTTCAAGGTAAAATGTACATTTTCTCTTAGATCCTTCTGTTTTATACCACTCTCCAGACCCTTAACTTCACTGTGTAGGTCCTACCCACATTAGACCTCCCAAAAAGCAACACCTCACATTTTTCTGCATTGAATTCCATCAACTAATTCTCTGCCTATCTGCCCTACCGATCGAGATCCTTTTACAATCTTTGGCAATCTTATTCATGACAATATGTGCTTAGAGTAGTGATTGGCACAAAGCTATCACAGCGCCAGTGACCCAGGTGCTAATCAGGTGCAATCTTTAAGGAGTTTGTACACTCTCCCCATGTCTGTCTGAGTTTCTACTGGGTGCTTTGATTTCCTCCCACACTCCAAAGACATGCAGCAATGGTCCTCAACCGTTTTCTTGCCACCCACACACTACTGTAAGTATTCCCTGTGCAATAGGTGCTCTGTGATTAGTAAGGGATTGTTTAAGGTTTTATGTGGGTGGCAAGAAAATGGTTGAAAACCACTGTTTTAATCGTCCCTCATTGACTCATTATGTGCACAGTTTAATAACGCCAAAGGAAATGACAATTTTTCTCAAGCAAAATCATTCATTTGGGTCTAGAGCAGAGATTCTCAACCTTCCCTTTCTATTCACATACCTGTTACGGAGTCCAGAAGACCCCAAAAACCAGCAGCATTAGATATGCACCTCAACACAGGGTCACTTAAACAAAAGTAGTTTTTAATTATATTTGAACAAGAAAATAGAATTAAACTTTAACTTATTACTTAACATAATTACTTAACCCACCTAACCTACTTAATCCACCCTCTAATACTAAGCGCAGGTGTGTGTAATGTTTATTTAAGATTAGAAAAGTTCTTTGGATCACAATCCTATCTCACTGGTTGCAGGCAATTCTTGTACTGTGCACAGAAGTTAGCATTAATAAAGTTCTTCAATCTTTGGTGCTTAACAGGCAAATGGTTACCATTCAGGAGGGTTCTTGTTGGTTTTCAGAGAGAGATTCCTTTTGTTCCAGGACATCCACACCTGATTCCTGTTTAATCAGTCCTGCTAACAAAACTTGCCCCCTTCAGGGTTCTCCAGATGATCCTTCTTCTTTTGGCTCACCTTTCAGACAGCCTGTCTTCTCCTTTGACCAGGCAGCCTTCCAAATATTTGCCAGCTTTGTCCTTCTGGAAATGATTTCTGTCGCCTCTCTCTTTGTTTCACACCCTCTCTCTCTCTGAGAGCAAAATTGTTCTGTCTCCCTACAAAAATCACATGCTCTCCCAGGCCAGCTGTATGCTGCAACTTGGTCGCTCTTTCTGCAAAAAGCACTCTGCAAAAGTCCTGCAAATATTCTGTGTTTTAAAATGTTTGTGTGCAACCTGATCTAATAATTCTTCCCAAAACACCTCAAAAACTCTGTCACATACCACCTTAAGCAATCCCTTACTAATCACAGAGCACTGATAGCATAGCGGTTACAAAGTGGTATGTGAGTGCAAAGGAAAAAGGTTGACTACCACTGATGTACAAGGTTAGTAGGTTAATTGGTCAATGTAAATAAGAGAGTCACCTTACTGGTCAGACAGCAGAAAAGGTCAAGTGTTACTCTAGCACCCTACCCTCCCCACACTTGTCAGACTTGCCCAAAGTCAATACCACCTTACAGTTGGTCACATGAAGTTGTAGTGGCACTATGGTGGCACTACAAATCCCAGGAGGCATTGACCTGGCCATGTGACATCAGTGCCAATATGTTATTCAAGCGGCTCTTTTTAGAATGAATGCCAGATGATATATTAGGCTCTTGTTATCCAAGTGTTCATTTGAAGACCCAAGGGCTATAGTGGCAGAGGAAAATATTCTATGGCTGGCTCAAAAATCCCTCCGATATTGACCCCATGTCACACTCTATTGCTCTTTGCACATCTCGCCCTACAAGTAGGAAATGATGCAAGATGAGTAAGTAGCCTGTGGACACCTCGTCTTGGTGTTATTACCACAGGAATTGGGGAGTAAATGTCTGCAAGAGCCTTCCACCCTGCCCATTTGCAGGAAATGCCCAAGCCACTGCCAGTAAGGGCTCTGGCGGTTGGCAAGAAATCTGCAAGCCTACTCTATGTATGGAACCAGTTGTGCCAGGGAAAATTTCTAGTGGACACAGGTTCAGAAGTTAGTTTATTTCCACCCATCGGTTTTGACACACACCATCCTACCGCCGACCTGCAACTATGAGCAATTAACAGTTCCAACATTCTGACCTTTGGCATCAGGAAGATGAATGATGAGTTGAAGAATCATCTCTACACTTGGCCATTTATTATAGCAGAAGTATCCCGACCTTGGCTTGGTGCAGATTTTCTTCAGGCTCATTCATTCCTCATCAACTTAAAAGGATGTCAGCAGATAGATGGGACTATTTTTCAGACTATTCCTCTGGCAGTCACCTATACCCAGGCTCTGCTCCTCCAGACATTAAGTAGGCCAGTCAATGAATTTTCCAATCTATTGGAAGATTTCCCTGAGATTACTACTCGACAACTTTCTGCCTCCACTGCAAAACGCGGTGTTACTCTTCGCATTTGTACTAAGGGCCCTCCTATCCATGCTAAGGCACATCGCTTGCCTCCAGAGAAGCTGCATTTAGCTAAGGAATTGATTGCCAAATTGGAGGAACTAAGCATAATTCGTATGTCCATCAGTCCCTGGGCATCCCATTACATATGGTCTCCAAAACAACAATAATTACCCGGTTTGGGTTGTTTGATTTTTCACGAATGCCATACAGATTAAAGAATGCTGCTCAAACATTTCAACAGGTGATGGATGCTTTAGGATGTGGTATGATCAACGTCTTCATATACCTCGATGACACTTTAGTGGCCAGTGGGACTAAGGAAGAACATTTGGAACATCTGTGTGCACTTTTATTCACCTTCAAAAGTTTGGACTGACCATCAATCTGGATAAATGTGTTTTTGGACAAGTAATGACTGATTTCTTGGGGCATAGGATTACTAAGGAAGGCATGACCTCACTGCCATCCAAAGTTGAGTCCAATACCAAATATTCAAGATCTGCTACGGTTAAAAGCCTGCAGAAATTCTTGGGAATAGAAATTTTTATTGTCGGTTTCTTTCGGGAGCAGGCTCAGTTCATGAAGCCTCTTTTCAATTTACTGTCCAAAACACCAGAATCATCCATTGAACTGAAGAGCAAAACAATGAAGATGAAAGATTTGCTGACTCATGCCACTATTCCCAGCTACCCAGTTTTGAATGCAGCCATCGCCCTTTCTACAGACGCTTCCAGTATGGCCGTAGGATGTTCACTTCATTAATATGTCAACAGGAAATGGAAATCGTTAGCATTCTTCAGCCACCATCTTCACGAAGCAGAGAAGAAATACAGTGTTTTTGATAAGGAGCTTTTGGCCATTTACTTGTCTAGTCGGCACTTCTATTATTTTTTGGAGGCCAGAGATTTTACTATGTACACTGACCACATGCCCTTAACATTTGCGTTTTCCAAGGTCGCAGAGCCCTTGACAATGTGACAACAATGGCAATTATCATTCATTTCTAAATTCTCCACAATAATACGGCATATTTCCAGAAAAGACAATGTAGCAGCTGATGCACTTTCCCGCTTTGCTCCATTCGAGATTTCATCTGTAGATCAAGGTATTGACTACACAGCTTTGGCCATGGTCCAAAAACATGACTATGACACGAATGCTTATCGGACTGCAATCATGAACCTCCAGTTAAAAGATGTCCAGTTTAGAGTTAATAGCAAACTACTCCTCTGTGATTCTTCTTTGGCTTGTCTTCGCCGACGAAGATTTATGGAGGGGGTAAAAGTCCACGTCAGCTGCAGGCTCGTTTGTGGCTGACCAGTCCGATGCGGGACAGGCAGACACAGTTGCAGCGGCTGCAGGGGAAAATTGGTTGGTTGGGGTTGGGTGTTGGGTTTTTCCTCCTTTGCCTTTTGTCAGTGAGGTGGGCTCTGTGGTCTTCTTCAAAGGAGGTTTCTGTCCGCCAAATTGTGAGGCGCCAAGATGCACGGTTTGAGGCGATATCAGCCCACTGGCGGTGGTCAATGTGGCAGGCACCAAGAGATTTCTTTAGGCAGTCCTTGTACCTTTTCTTTGGTGCACCTCTGTCACGGTGGCCAGTGGAGAGCTCGCCATATAACACGATCTTGGGAAGGCGATGGTCCTCCATTCTGGAGACGTGACCCACCCAGCGCAGCTGGATCTTCAGCAGCGTGGACTCGATGCTGTCGACCTCTGCCATCTCGAGTACTTCGACGTTAGGGATGAAAGCGTTCCAATGAATGTTGAGGATGGAGCGGAGACAACGCTGGTGGAAGCGTTCTAGGAGCCGTAGGTGATGCCGGTAGAGGACCCATGATTCGGAGCCGAACAGGAGTGTGGGTATGACAACGGCTCTGTATATGCTTATCTTTGTGAGGTTTTTCAGTTGGTTGTTTTTCCAGACTCTTTTGTGTAGTCTTCCAAAGGCACTATTTGCCTTGGCGAGTCTGTTGTCTATCTCATTGTCGATCCTTGCATCTGATGAAATGGTGCAGCCGAGATAGGTAAACTGGTTGACCGTTTTGAGTTTTGTGTGCCCGATGGAGATGTGGGGGGGGCTGGTAGTCATGGTGGGGAGCTGGCTGATGGAGGACCTCAGTTTTCTTCAGGCTGACTTCCAGGCCAAACATTTTGGCAGTTTCCGCAAAGCAGGACATCAAGCGCTGAAGAGCTGGCTCTGAATGGGCAACTAAAGCGGCATCGTCTGCAAAGAGTAGTTCACGGACAAGTTTCTCTTGTGTCTTGGTGTGAGCTTGCAGGTGCCTCAGATTGAAGAGACTGCCATCCGTGCGCTACCGGATGTAAACAGCGTCCTCTGTGATATCACAATGGGAAAACCCATGTCCAGTAATTCTTGCATCATGGAAACATCGAGTAGTCGACTCTGTGTCTGGTCTCTCACATCCATCAATTAGATCAACTGTTCATATGGTTTTGGACAGGTTCATTTGGCACAGTCTTAAAAAAGACATTACAGAAATGGCTGCCAAAAAGCAAAAGGTTCAGCAGCACTAAGGCACCACTGCAGTCCTTCCCTGCAGTTACTCGGCGTTTTGCTCATGTCCATGTGGTCATTGTTGGTCTGCTTCCTTTTCAAGATGATACTGTTATCTTTTGACAGTATTAGATAGGTTTATTCGATGGTCCGAGGCCTTGCCTATGGTCGATGCTACTGCAGGCACTTGTGCTCAGGCGTTCCACAATTCTTGGTATTTCGTTTTGGTTTACCAGCGCATGTTACTTCGGATAGAGGACCACAATTTACTTCCTCGCTGTGTACGGCCTTGCCTCGCTTACTCAGTGCGACAATTCATCATACAAATGCCTATCATTCCCAGGTCATGGAATGATGGAAAGATTTCATCAACATCTCAAGTCAGCCTTGATAGCTTGGATTGAGGGCCCCAACTGGGTTGATGAGCTGCCCTGGGTATTACTGGGCATTAGAACAATTACAAAGGAGGACCCCCAAACTTCATCTGTGGAGCTCGTGTACGGTGCATCATTGGTGGTTCCAGGGGGAACTCGTCCCCTATCATTCCAAATCCAGTGATGATGCTAAGGAACTGTTGAACAGGCTAAGGGAGACCATGGGAAAATTGACCCTTATACCACCATGGTCACATGGAGAGCACTCTTCCTTTGTGCCAGAAGACCTCAAAACCAGCAAATATATCTTCATCCAAAGGGGAACACTTGGTCAACCTTTACAGATGCCCATTTGAAGGATCTTATAGGATACTCAGACAAACTAGGTAGACCTGTATTTTGGACATTGGAGGGAAGTCACAGTCTTTCACTTTTGACAGGCTTAAACCAGCTGATATGGACAAGTCTTCCCCACTGCAACAGCCAACAGTCCGTTGCAGAGGTCAACATCTTACAAGGCAGACAAACCTTTCTGCTGGTTTTGGCAAGAGGGAGTGGGGGTGTTGAGATGCAGTGTAGCAGCACTATGGCGGCACTACATCTCCCAGGAGGCTTTGAACCAGCCATGAGATGTCAGTGCATGATGACATCAGTGTGTGTCAAGCATGTCATTCAGGCTTTTAAAAGGTTGCACAGGTGATGCTTTGTGTGCTTATTTCATCATATCGACTGTGATTCCAGTGGCCATAAAGTCACCTTTCAATTGGTCACCTGGAATCACATGAGCTAGTACCTGAGTCAGTCCCTAGGTTCCAGGTATAAAACCCAACTGTATACTCTAGCCACTCTCTTCCCTCTGGGTCCTCTTGCCAGACTGGCGATTGCGAACCATTGCAAGGTGTATAGATGGGCAGGGCCTCTCTTTCATATGTACCTGAAAGTTAACCATCACGGGTCATCTGAATTTAAATAGCTCTGTTTATTTGATTGTCATGCCTCTTGTCATGGGACGAGTGACAGGTATTGTTTGTTTTAATCCACTGTGGTTGTGGTTATTTGTAGTTAAGGTAAGTGCATGATAGGGAAATGGGGTTGCATGTGGTGTACGTGTCTCCTATTAGGCAATTGTTCCCCTTTGTAAATAAAGTTCATGGTACAATACTACCACGTTTCCAGGGATAACGCTCCTAAAACCCTTCAAACTTGTTCCCAACCACAGTCACATGATTGCATTTGGCCATTGCAGGCTTGTTGGCCAGAATTACAGGTACCTGTTACCGTGTTGTATCTTTAAATCGATACTGGACACTTTAATGCCATCTGTAAACTTGCTAATCATGTCAAGTACGTTTTCATCTTTTATATAGTAGTCAAAAAGCAATGCGCCCAGCCTCAAACCCTGAAAAGTGAGGACAGGGAGTAAGGTAGAGAGTTAAAAAGAAGGACCGCAAAGGGAGTAATCTCGGGATTACTGCCTGTGCCACGTGACAGTGAGGGCAGGAATAGAATGAGATGGAGGATGAATGCGTGGCTGAAAGGATAGAGCAAAGGGCAGGGATTCAAGTTTGTGGATCACTGGAACCACTTTTGGGGTAGGTGTGACCTGTACAAAAAGGACGGGTTGCATTTGAACCCCAGGGGGGCCAGGATTCTGGTGGGGACATTTCCTAGGGTTACTCAGGAGACTTTAAACTAGAATGGCTGGGGGAGGGAACCAAATGAAGGAAAACAGCAAGGAGAAGGTTAGAGTGCAATCAGAGAAAGCTTGTAGACAGTGTTTGAGGGCGGAAAGGCAGGTGATAGAAAAGGGGGATGCTCTATACGAAGATGGACAGAGGTCGATTGCAAAAGATCATAAGGGACTGTTGGTAAAGATAGGGGCATACAGGAAGTAAAAAGTGGGAAATCTCTAAAATGCATATATTTTAATGCTAGGAGCATTGTAAGGAAGGTCGATGAGCTGAAGTTATGGATTGACACTTGGAAGTATGACGTGGTAGCAATTAGTGAAACATGGTTACAGGAGGGATGTGACTGGCAGCTAAATATTCCTGGATTTAGTTGCTTTAGATGTGATAGAACCTGGTGGGGGGGGGGGGTGGGCAAGAGGGGGTGGGGTTGCACTACTTTTTAGAGAGAATATTACAGTGGTGCTTAGGTGCGATAGAATAGAAGGCTCGTCCAGGGAGGATATTTGGGTGGAATTGAGGAATGGGAAAGGGGAAGTTACAATTTTAGGGGTGTATTATAGACCACCGAATGGGGAATGCGAATTAGAGGTACAAATTAGTAGGGAAATAACATATATTTGTAATAAGCACAGGGTAGTGATTGTGGGGATTTTAATTTTCCTAATATTGATTGGGAAACCCATTTCGTGAAAGGACTGGTTGGGTTGGAGTTTGTAAAATGTGTGCAGGTTAGCTTTTTACATCAATACGTGGAGGTACCAACTAGAGAGAGAGGTGTGTTGGATTTACTGTTGGGGAATGAGATGGGTCCAGGTGACAGAGGTATGTGTGGGGGGAGCACTTCGAGTCCAGTGATCATGGTGCCATTAGCTTCGTAATTATGGAAAAGGATAGGTCTGGGCCCAGAGTTGAGGTTTTTGAGTGGGGAAAAGCTAGGTTTGAGGAGATGTGAAAGGATTTATAAGGGGTGGATTGGGACAATTTGTTTTCTGGGAAGGATGTAATAGAGAAATGGAGGTCTTTTAAAGGAGAGATTTTAAGAGCACAAAATCTTTATAAACCTGTTAGGTTGAAATGTAAGGTCAAAAGTTGGACTAAGTTGGAAACTTGGTTCAAAAAAAGAGGAATACTACAATAAATATAAGAAATGGGGAAAGAAGGAGATGTTTGGGTACTATATTGAATGTAAAAAGAATCTTAATTAGAAAAGCTAAAAGAAGGTATGAGGTGGCTATAGCAAGCAGGGTGACAATAAATCCAAAGGGTTTGTACAAATATATAAATAGCAAAAGGAAAATGAGAGATAAAATTGGTCCAATAGAGAATCAGAAAGGTCAAATGTGTGTGGAGCCAAAAGAGATGGGGGAGGTCTTGAACAATTTATTTTCCTCAGTATTTACTGAGGAGAAGGATATTGAACTGTGCAGGGTAAAGGAAGCAAAGTGGGTAAATATGGAGACTATAGTGTTTAAGAAAAAGGTAGTACTGGAGCATTTGAAACATATAAAGATAGGTAAATCTCCAGGTCCTGACAGGATTTTCCCCAGGAACTTGAGAGAAGTTATTGAGGAAATAGCAGAGGCTCTGACAGTGATTTTTCAAATGCCATTAGAGACGGGTATCGTGCCGGAGGATTGGCGTGTTGCACATGTGGTTCCTTTGTTTAAAAAGGGTTCGAGGAGCAAGCCTATCAATTATCGGCCTGTAAACTTGATGTCTGTGGTAGGTAAATTGATGGAAAGCATTCTTAGAGATAGTATATATAAGTATATGGAGGGACAGGGTCCGATCAGGGACATTCAACACGGATTTGTGCTTGGAAGGTTGTGTTTGACCAATCTTGTTGAATTTTTTGAAGAGGTGACTAGGAATGTTGATGAGGGTAGAGCAGTGGATGTTGTCTATATGGACTTCAGTAAGGCCTTCGATAAGGTTCCGCATGGGAGGTTAGTTAGGAAGGCTAAGGCCCTGGGTATTAATTTGGAGATAGTCAAATGGATTCAACAGTAGCTGGAAAGAAGGTGCCAGAGAGTAATAGTAGATAATTGTTTGTCAGGATGGAGGCCAGTGACAAGCGGTGTACCTCAGGGTTCGGTATTGGGACCATTGCTGTTTGTCATATATATTAATGATCTGGAGGATGGGGCGGTAAATTGAATTAGTAAATATGCAGATGATACTAAAATAAGGGGAATTGTGGATAATGAAGAGGGTTCTCAAAGATTGCAGAGGGATTTAAACTGCTTCGAGGAGTGGGCAGAAAGATGGCAGATGGAGTTTAATGCTGTTTCATCTTGGAAAGAATAATCAAAGCAAGACATATGTGGTAAATGGGAGGGCGTTGAAGAATGCAGTGGAGCAGAAAGATCGAGGAATAACGGTGCATTGTTCCCTGAAGGTAGGAATGCATGTGGATGGGGTGGTGAAGAAGGCCTTTAGTAGCTTGCCTATATAAATCAGTGCATAGAATATAGGAGTTGGGAAGTAATGATGAAACTGTACAAGGCATTGGTGAGGCCAAATTTAGAGGACTGTGTGCAGTTCTGGTCACCGATTTATAGGAAGGATATTAACAAGATAGAGAGGGCGCAGAGAAGATTTACTAAAATGTTGCCTAGGTTTCAGCATCTGGAATACAAGGAAAGATTGAACAAATTAGGTCTTTATTCCTTGGAAAGTAGAAGCCTGAGAGGTGATTTGATAAAGATAATGAGTGGGATAGATAGAATTGATGTGGAAAGACCATTGAGAGTAGGAGAGATGGAAACAAGAGGTCATGGGTTGAGAGTTGTCAGGCAAAGGTTTAGGAGTAACATAAGGGGAAACTTCTTTACTCAGAGTGGTTATGTGTGGAATGGGCTTCCTGGAAAGGTGGTGGAGGCAGGGTCAATTTTGTCATTTAAGAAAGAGTTGGATAAGTATATGGATTGGAGGGGGATGGAGGGATATGGGCAGAGTGCTGGTAAGTGGGATTAGAGGAGGGATCTTGGATCAGTGCAGACTAGAAGGGTCAAATTGGTCTGTTTCCGTGCTGTAATTGTTATATGGTTATATGGTTATACTGGTCGCAGGCCTCCAGCGCAAGAAACTTCCCTGAACACATTCAACAAATTCCACCCCATCTAAACCTTTCACACTATCAATATGATATTGGATATTTAGGTAGAAGATAAAATTCTGCGCCACAATCACAGCATCGACTTTCTCTTGACTTCCCAAATACCTCAGATATTTTTTTTTCTTTCATCAGTTTGAACATCCTGATCAATGCATCCAAATTTGTTTCATATTTTGCTTTTCCTTCCTGATGAAAGCTTAACAAGGCTTCTCTCTCAGGTAATGCCTGATCTATTGAGTACATGGCATTTTCTGCTTTAGTCGGTAAGGGATCTTTTTCAATGAAGGGGATACAACATCTGAGGTATAATCAGTGAAAGGCATGGACAGAGTAGATGTAGAAAGGTTGTTCCCACGGTGGGAAAGTCTAGAGGTCACAACTTCAGCTTATAACAGAGGAATTTCTTCAGCTGGAGCATGGTAAACCTTTAGAATTTGTTGCTACAGGCAGTTATGGAGGCCAAGACATTGGGTGTAGTTCATACAGAGATTGAAAGGTTCTTGATTAGCCAGGGCATGAAAGGTTATGGGAAGAAGGCCGGGCAGTTGGTCTGAGTGGGAAAATGAATCAGCTCATGATAAATAGCAGGGAAGACTCAATGGACTGCCTAGCTTATTTTTGCTCTGTTGTTTTCTGGTCTTATGGTCTAAGGCACTTTCGAACAGTCTGACTGAACCTGACATTGTTTGAGAGGAACACTAGAAGCAGGAGTGAACGAATTGCAAGTCCTAATATTTGGCTGGATAAAATTGCATCATGTCATTGCAAAAACAGTCTCACAACATAAAGGCTGTGGTGAGGTCATGGTGAGGGCTTGAGATACAGGTGTACTGAGCTGGAACTGGATATGTGTGTAACACGTGGAGGAATTATTACATATTAACAGATATCTTAGGTAGCAAGAATCAAGATTTTTTATTGTCATATAATAAAACAATAGTAATATTTAAAAATTTGCTTTAGTCTGCCGTAAGGAAGGCAGATTCACCATCAGCAGAAATTGCTAGGCATTTCTTACAGTCAGAGAAAGAGAAGCAAAAAAAAAAATCTCTCCAAAGGGACCCCAATCCATCAAAAATCCGTGGATTTGCCTTCAGCTCTCCTGTAGCCACACAGACTTCAGTGCAAACTAATGGCAAACCAAACTTCCAGTCCGAACCTCCAACACGACAGAAAGCCTTCAGTTCTGTCGACGCCCTCTCACATACTGGTTCCGACACCTGGTACCCCTTCAGCCAGACTTGATCCATTCTCCAGCATTCCTTAGCCTGGTGCGAGCCCACCGGCCACACCCGTCAGCAGTCCGCAGCCTGCGTGTTCCTCGCCTCTAGTCGCCAACAGGCCACCTCCTGTGTGTTCATACGGTGTAATTTGATTCAGTGAAGCATTGAAGATGAACAATGGAGAGAATAATTCAAAGAAAGTTGATGCACCCAATGGCCTGGTAGAGATTAAGAGGAAAAGGAAAAATAATGAACGGTCATAATCAAGAACTCAATTTTTGGTGTTGCTAATCATAGGAGCATATGAAACAAATAATATTGATGAGTTGAAAAAACACATAAGGGTTAACAGAATAAGAGGAAAGACAATTCCGCTGAAGAAGTTGAGAAGAGATTCAAGTGAAGCCAAGTCCAATCGTTTTCATTCAGGATTCCAACATCTGCAGATTTTGTGTTTCTTTGATCAGGATTAGTTGGGATCAGGGGAACAAGAAGTTACAGGGACAAAATGGGTACAGAGAATCAGAATCAGAAGTTATTGTCACCAACGTGTCACAAAATTCATTGTTTTGCTGCAGCTTCATGGTGCAAACATTTACACCCCCTTACAAAATAAATTAAAACAGTGCAACAAAGAGGCAAAGTAAGGCAGTGTCTGCGGGTCATTGTTCATTGAGGAATGGCAGAAGGAAAGAAGCTGTCCTTAAGTTACTGACTGCTCATCTTCAGGCTCCTGTACATTTTTTCCTAAAGATAGCAGTGTGAAGAGGGCATGGCCTGGGTGGTGGGGATCCTCAAGGATAGAGGCTGCTTTCTTAAGACATCGCCTCTTGTGGATATTATCAATGGAGTGAAGACTGATGCCCGTGATGGCGCAGGCAGAGTTAATAACTCTCTGGTTATTTTTCTTGTCTTGTCCCAAACAATGAGGCAACCAGCCAGAAGGCTCTCCACTGTATAAGTCTTAATTACAAATTTCTCACAAAGTATAGCCACTGGTGAGTGAAACATTTAAAGTTCTTGACCCTCTCAACGATTAAGCCCTCAATAAAGACTGCTTAGTGTTCTCCTGACTTCCTCAGGAAGTCCACAATTATCTCCGTGGCTTTGCTCACGTTGATTGCAAGGTTATTGGCGGGACCCCACTCAACTAGCTAATCCATCCCCCTCCTATACACCCCCTCATTGCCATTTGTGTTTCTGCTGGTGTCGTCGGCAAATTTGTAGATGGCATTGGAATTGTACCTAGCCATATAGTCATGGGTGTAGAGTGAGTAGATCAGAGGGCAAAGCACACATCCTTGAGTTGACTGATTGTCAGTGAGGAGGAGACATTGTTTTCAAATCTTGCTGACTGGTGTTCCAATGAGGGTAGTCAAGGATCTAGTTGCAGAGGAGGGTGCAGAGGCCCAGGTTTTGGAGCTTCACTGAGGGAATAATGGGTTGAAGGTGATGAAGAGCAGCCGTATGTAGGAACTGCTGTTTTCTACGAGATCCAGGGCTGAGTGGAGAGGCAGCGATATTGCGTCTGGAGCACCGCAGTTGCGTTGATTGGCAAATTGCAGTGGGTCCAGTCCTTTGCTTAGGTCTATGTTAATTCTGGCTATGACCAACATCTCAAAGCATTTCATCACAGTCGATGTGAGTGCTTCTGGGAGGTATCTCACTCTGTTCTTCTTGGGCACCAGGATGATTGATGCCCTTTTGAAGCAGGTGGGGACATCCAAATGCAGCAGGGAGAGCTTAAAAATGTCCATGAACATTCCAGCTGGTTGGTTGTGTTACAGGGTTCTGTGTTCTGCATTGGCCTATGTCTGATGTGGTTTTATGTTTAAAAAGTGGCAGTCCACGGTGAAGGTGGACTGCTGAGCGAGTGGGAGACGTACTGAGCATGTGCAGAAAGTGATCTAAAAGTTTCTGAACTTGGATGATAAACCACCTCTGGGTGGCGCTGTGGAGTGGAAGGAGGCCCAGAGCATGAGTCATGGTCTGGAGGACAGTTTAGAATGTTGGGATTTCAAAAAGGAGGAACATTCCACAGGCAGCCAGAAGGATCCGCACCAAGCCAGTTGTTCCTCTCTCTGCAAGCAACACAAGAAGACAACTTTGAATTTTGTGCTCTCACTCTCTCTCTCTCTCTCTCCCTCTCTCTCTCTCTCTCTCTCTCTCTCTCTCTTTCTCTCTCTCAAAGATCTTTTGGCTTCAGTTTACCAAACAAACTGAATTTTGCTTATGATCTTTGCTTCGGTTGAGATCAAAGTTTTGTGAGTCTGTGTATTTTGTGTCTTAAGTTTTTCTGTGGGTTGGTTAGAAATATAACATAGACTTTAATTACATATTTTATATTTAGACTGGGGAATTTATTAGTTTTACACTGTTATAGAGATTTGCATAGTAACCAGTGGGCATTGTTATAAAAGGAGGGATTTTGAATTGAAGTTTGAAGGTGAATTCTTGTTAATAAAGTACTTGTTCATCTATACCCCTGTGTGATATGCCTTCTTTGTACTTGCTGGTTTGATCTTGTAACAGTTGGCCCAGATTTTCAATTCCTTGTGAAGTACGCTGTTAGGGCCTGATGCCTTCTGAGGGTTCACCCCCTTGAATGATGCCCTGATGTCAGCCTCATAGACAGATGTCACAGGGTCCAGGGTAACAGAACACAGGGTTCAGAGGGGGAAGTAAGGGGAAAATGCAGAAAGAAGAGCCCATCAATGCCCATTGTATGGCCTTGCTGATTGAAATGACATATTTTTCTATGTGTATAAAAACACCCTTTGATGGGATATTTTTGTAAAAAGATTTGATTCCTTTTCATGTTTGGCCTTTAGGAGATTGGGACGCTCAGTTTACATATGTTGCTCGATGTCTGTGTTTCTACATGTTAATCTCTTTGTATCATTCTTATGTTTATTAATCTGAAACTTTAATAATAATTGGAAAAGAAAGAAAATAGTTTTTGATGTATCTTTTAATGCGATATTTCAATGTTAATAAAATGATTGAAAAAGAAAGAAATTACCAAATGATGAGTGGTTTATGTCAGGACTGTTAAATGAAATCACCCAGATTAATTTATCCTAGCAACATTGTACAGAATATACAGGTATATATAAAAACCCGTGGTCCTTTCAATCTTGGTTAAACTGGAAGCCAAATCTCAAAGATAAGCATTTGATGTGCTAATTTTCTCTTCATTTGAAAAAGCCACTTAGCTCAATATTTTACAATATTTCTCTGAGTAAAGCAAAATCTTTACTTAACCATGATTATGAAAGACTCTTCCAAGTATCACATTATACAATGAAGAGGCAAGTAAAGGAATCAAATGAACATGATTTATTTTCATTTGATCATTTTCCTCCTTGAAATGTTCAACATAATCATACTATGTCATATGCAATTAAATACGTAGGGCTTGTATAACATATGGGTGTAACCAGGGGTGCAGTGCTGCTGGAGCTCACTGAATCGCCTCTCTGGCACCTCATGGGGTAGCTCTGGAACCTCCTTGTGACTGTTTTTGGTGACAGTCCAAAAGGCACTGCACCCCTGGGTGTAACATAATGAAACATAGAACATTACAGCATTCTACTAGCTCTTTGACCCTTGATGTTGTGCTGACCTATATTGAATGGAACCCAAAAAGAACTAACCCTCCATAAACCTCCATTTATCTTCCATCTATGTGCCTGTCCAAGAGTGTCCTATTGTTCCAGCCTCCACCACCACCTCAGCAATGCATTCCATGCACCCACAACTCTCTAAGCAAAAAGAAAACTTACCCATGATGTCGCTCTAAACATTACTCCCTTCACTTTGTACAGATGTCCTCTTGTGTTTGCTGCTTCCACACTGAAAAGCAGCTGCAGGCTGTCTACCTTACCTATACTTCCTATTTTTCTTTGTTTTAAACTTTCCATCCACTCCTACTCTCTGCTTTCTACATGCAAGCCAATTTTTAATTCACAAAACCAAGGTTCCTTGGATTTCATGCCTCAAGACTTTCTGAATGAATCTCCCATGGGGGACCTAAACAAATATCTTATTGAAATCCACATAGATCACATCAACTGCCCTACCTTCAATTTCTTTTGTTACCTCCTCAAAAGCTCAATTAGACTTGTGAAGCATGACCTTCCCTTCACAAAGCCATGCTGACTATCCTTGAGTAGACTGTATTCTCCAAATATTCATAGATCCTAACCTTAAGAGTCCGCTCCAATAGTTTGCCAACCACTGACATAAGACTCAACAGTCTATAATTCCTTATTACCTTTCTTTAAACAAGGGAATCATATTTTCCATTCTTCAATCCTCCAATGCCTCACTTGTGGACAAGGAGGACTCAAAGATCTTAGCCAATGCCCCAGTTGTCTTTTGCCTCCCTTCCCACAGCAATTTGGAATACATCCAATCCAACCCTGGGGACTTATCAATCTTAATGTTGTTAAGAAGATTCACCACTACCACTTCCTTAATCTCAACATCGTCCAGCACACATGCCAGTTCTATTCTGACCTTGCACTGATCAAGTTCCTTTTCTCTTGTGAATTCTGAACTAAAGTATTTATTTGGACTTCCCTAACCTCCTCTGCCTCTAGGCACATTTTCTCCTTTATCCTTAAATGGTCCCACCTTCATTCCGTGCTCTCTCCATGAACATCTGTTTCTAATTTACTCTCACTTATTCCTGTCTCATCCCATCATAATTAGCCGATCCCCAATCAAACACTTTCCCATTTTGACTGCTTTTATCCTTGTCCATAGCTCAGGGACTTGTGGTTATTCTCACCGAAATGCTCCCCACACTGAGAGGTCAGCTGACTAGATTCATTACCCATTGCTATATCTTGTATATGGCCTCTCTGCTCATCAGCTGTTCCACATACTATGTCAAGAATCCTTCTTGGACACAGCTGACAAATTCAGCTCCATCTATCTGTCCTACAGTCAGAAAGTGACAGTCACTCTTTGGGAAGTTGAGGTTTACCATAACAACAATCCTGTAATTTCTAAACCATTCCAAAATATCTCCTACTTGTCTGTTCCTCAGCACCCCGAGGGCTATTTGGGGGGGGGGGGTGGGGTTTATAGTCTAGTTCCAGTATAGTGATTGCTCCCTTCCTTTTTCTGACCATTTAGGGACGAGTCGTGGGGGTCAGGTATCTGGCTCAGGGGCTGCCCTTGAGGTTCAGAAGGGAAGGAGGGATAAGAACAGGATACTTGTAGTTGGGGACTCATTAGTCAGAGGGACAGATAGAAGGTTTGTGGGACGAGATCGGGGATCCAGGTTGGTCTGTTGCCTCCATGGTGCCAGGGTCAGGGATATCTCTGATCGAGTTCATAGCATTCTGCAAGGGGAAGGAGAACAGTCAGAAGTCGTGGTCCATGTGGGGACCAATGACTTAGTTAGAAGTGGGGATGAGGTCCTGAAACAGGATTATGTGGAATTAGGTAGGAAGTTAAAAAACAGGATCTCCAAGGTAGTAATCTCTGGATTGCTTCCCGTGCCACGAGCTAGTGAGGGTAGAAATAGGAGGATGTGGAGGATGAATGCGTGGCTAAAGAGATGGTGCAGGGGGCAAGGGATAAGATTTCTGGATCATTGGGATCTCTTCTGGGGAAGGTCGGACCTATACAAGAGGGACAGACTCCACTTGAACTGGAGGGGGACCAATGTGCTGGCAAGCAGATTTGCTAGAGCTGTGGGGGAAGGTTTAAACTAGTTTGGCAGGGGGGTGGGGAACAGAGGGTGAGAGCAGTGTCCAGGGAGTATGGCCACCTAGCTAGGAATAAAAAAGATAAGAAAGGTAGGTTGGAGATTAGGGTAGAAGGTAAAAAAGAGAATGTATGTGAGGGTCATTCTCTGAGATGCATATATTTTAATGCAAGAAGCATAGTGAACAATTAGTGAACAATTAGTGAGACCTGGCTACAGGAGGGGCAGGACTGGCAACTTAATATTCCAGGATATATTTGTTTTAGATGTGATAGATCAGGAGGTACAAAAAGAGGAGGGGTTGCTCTGCTTGTTAAGGAGGACATTACTGCTGTGAAGTGGCAGGATGGTATGGAGGGATTGACCAGTGAGGCTGTTTGGGTGGAATTTGAGGGGTGGAGGAGGCAAGAGGGTGCTAATAGGGGTGTATTACAGACCACCAAATGGGCCAAGAAAATTAGAGGAACAAATTTGTAGGGAGATAATGTATATGTGTGAAAATCATAAGGTAGTGATCATGGGAGATTTTAACTTCCCACACATTGATTGGGATACCCATACGGTTAGAAGGCTGGATGGGCTGGAGTTCGTTAAATGTGTTCAGGATTGTTTTCTAAATCAGTTAGTAGATGAACCGACTCGGGACGGTGTAATACTGGATCTCCTGTTAGGGAACGAGCTAGGTCAGGTAGCGGACATTAATGTTGGAGAACCAATTGGGTCTAGTGATCATAATTCTGTTAGTTTTAGGGTAGTTTTAGGGAAGAGCAAGGAGAGGCCTAAAGTTGAGGTTCTGGATTGGAAAAGAGCAAGTTTCGAAGGAATAAGAAGGGATTTGGGAAGTATTGAGTGGGACAGGATATTTTCAGGTAAGGATGTTAATGAAAAATGGAGGATATTCAAAAAAGAAAGTTTGAGGGTACAGAGTAGTTATGTCCCAGTGTGGATCAAAGGAAAGGCTGGAAGTCATAGGGAGGCTTGGTTTTTGAGGAATATTGGAAATTTGGTTAGGAGATAAAGGGAGGTGTACAAGAGGTATAAAGAGCAGGGAGCTGAGAAGTTGAAGGAGGACTACAAGGAGTGTAGAAGGAATCTTAAGAAAGAAATTAGAAAGACCAAAAAAAGGCATGAAAGAGGCTTTGGCTGACAGAGTAAAAATAAATCCAAATGGTTTCTATAAGTACATTAAAAGTAAAAGATTAGTGAGAGATAAAATTGGACCCCTAGTAGATAGCGAGGGTAGGCTGAGTGAGAAGTCTGAGGAAAGGGGGAAATTTTGAATGATTTCTTTGCCTCGGTATTTACTAGGGAAAAAAATATTGAATCAGTTGAAGTAAAGAAAAATAGTGGGGAGGTCATGAAGCATATAAGGATAACTGAGGAGGTAGTGATGGCTGTGTTAAAAAAGATAAAGGTGGATAAATCTCCCGGACTGGACAAAATATTCCCTAGGACACTCAGGGAGGCTAGTGGACAGATAGTGGGGCCATTAACAGAGATATTTAGGATGTCACTGGCCACGGGGGTGGTACCAAAGGATTGGAGGGTGGCGCATGTGGTTCCTCTGTTTAAGAAAGGATCCAAATGCAAACCTGGGAATTATAGGCCTGTAAGTCTGACGTCTGTGGTGGGCAAGTTGATGGAAAGTGTTCTGAGGGATGCTATTTACAAATTTTTGGAGATACAGGGATTGATAGGGAGTAATCAGCATGGTTTTGTCAGGGGTAGATCATGCTTGACAAACCTGATTGAGTTCTTCGAGGGGGTTACAAAAAATGTTGATGAAGGGAAAGCTGTGGATGTTGTCTATTTGGACTTTAGTAAAGCTTTTGACAAAGTTCCCCACAGGAGGTTAGGAAAAAAGGTGGAGGCATTATGTATAAATAAGGAGGTAGTGAAATGGATTCAGCAGTGGTTGGATGGGAGGTGTCAGAGAGCAGTGGTAGAAAATTGTTTGTCCAATTGGAGGCTGGTGACTAGTGGAGTTCCTTAGGGTTCGGTCCTGGGTCCACTATTATTTGTTATATATATTAACGATCTGGATGTAGGGGTGGAGAATTGGATAAGCAAGTTTGCGGATGACACAAAGATTGGTGGTGTTGTGGACAGTGAGGTAGATTATCGTAGATTAAAAGGTGATTTAGGAAGGCTGGAGATGTGGGCTGAGAAATGGCTGATGGAATTTAATACAGATAAATGTGAGGTGCTACATTTTGGAAAGGCAAATTTAAATAGGTCATATACATTGAATGGTAGACAACTGAGGAGTGCAGAGCAACAAAGGGATTTAGGAGTTATGGTAAATAGTACCCTCAAGGCTGATACTCAGGTAGATGGTGTGGTGAAGAAGGCATTTTGAATGTTGGCCTTCATAAATTGGAGTACTGAATTCAAGAATAGGGAGGTTATGATGAAATTGTACAAGGCATTGGTGAGGCCAAATTTGGAGTACCGTGTACAGTTTTGGTCACCAAATTATAGGAAAGATATTACCAAAATAGAGAGAGTGCAGAGAAGGTTCACGAGAATGTTGACAGGATTTCAGGGTCTGTGTTACAGGGAAAGGTTGTGCAGACTGGGGCTTTTTTTCTCTGGAGCGTAGAAGATTGAGAGGGCATTTGATAGAGGTGTTTGAGATTTTAAAAGGGACAGACAGAGTAAATGTGGATAGGCTTTTTCAATTAAGAAAGGAGGAGATTCAAACTAGAGGACATGGTTTAACATTGAAGGGGGAAAATTATAAGGGGAACATGAGGGGAAATTTCTTTACGCAGAGGGTGGTGGGGATGTGGAATGAGCTTCGGCAGACGTGATCGAGGCGGGATCATTGGTTACATTTAAAGAAAGACTGGATCGTTACATGGATAGGAGGGGACTAGTGGGGTATGGACCGGGTGCTGGTCAGTGGGACTAGGAGGGTGGGGATTTGTTACGGCATGGACTAGTAGGGCCGAACTGGCCTGTTCTGTGCTGTAAGTGGTTATATGGTTATATGGTTATATGGTTAACTCAGTAGACACTCCCTCTGTAGCATCCTCCCTTTCTACATCCGTTATATTATCCCTGACCAGTTATGATACTCCCCCACCCCTCTACAACCTCCCATCCTTTTCCTTTTAAAATACCTAAGCACCAGTACCTGCATCAGCCAATCCTGCCATTCTGCCAGCCAAGTCTCCATAATGGCCACAACATCATAATTCCATGTACTGATCCATGCTCTACGTTCATCTCCTTTTTTCCTTATATCCCTAGGTGGATATAAATAGGTGGATTTCAAACTCTTTAATTTAATACATTTATATTTCCTCCCCTGTTTATCCTTCCTCTCAAATTAGAATACATTGCATCATGGTTTTGATCATCTGTACTCGCATTCTAATTCCCATCCCTCGGCCAAACTAATTAAAACCCTCCCCAACTGCTCTAGCAAACCTGCCTGCCAGGATATTGGTCCCGTTCCAGTTCAGATGAATCTATTCTTTTTTAAAAGGCCAAACCTTCCTCTGCTCCATACATACATCTGCCACAGCTTCCTTTTCCTAACCTTATTGGCACGTGGCATAGACAACTATCCTGAGATTACCACCCGAGGTCCAATTTTTCAGCTTCTTTCCTATATTCCCTGCTCAGGACCTCATCCCTACTCCTATCTATGTCATTCGTCCTCAAGTGAACCATGACATCTGACTACTCACCTTCCTACTTGAGAAGGCTGTGCACTAGGTCTGAGATGTTCCTGACCCAGGTACCTTGGAGGTAACATGCCATCCGGGAATCTCGATCTTGTTCACAGAACATCTTATCTGTTTGCTTAACTAATGAATCCTTAATCACTATAGCTCTCCTCTTCCCCAATCTTCCCTTCTGAGCCAAAGAGACAGCCTCTATGCCAGAGTTGTGAACATGATGACTTGTCCCTGATAGGTCGTTCTCCCCAACAGTAGCCAAAATGCTATAATTATTGTTGAGAGGAATGGCCACAGGGGTGCTCTGCCTATTCCCTTCCCTCTCCTAGCAGTCACCCAGTTACCTCCCTCTTGCCTCTTTGGGGGTGACTGTCTCTCTTTCACTACCTCTGCCTCCCAAATGATCCAGGCTTCATCCAGTTCCAAAACTCAGTCTCCAAGGAGCTGCAGCTGGATGCACCTCTTACAACTGTAGTCATCAGAGACATTTGTGCTGTTCCCAATTTGCCACACCCTGCATTCAGAGCACTCCATTGCCCTTGATGTCATTTCCATGACCTATTCTTGATAACACATAAAGATCTTACCTTGCCTTACCTTGCTCTCGGCCTCTTCTCCCTAAAGCCTCGTGAGCCAAAGACTTGAAGTCTCACTCCTACACTGATCCACTCACACACTGGCCACTCTACACTGACCATTCAGTTAAGCTTCCCCTCTTTTTATTTGGTACTGCCCCTTTTCTGCAGAACTTATTCCAACTAATCGTCATTTTGTTTTATCATTTAAACTGTCCTCCCCTCCCTTTTTAAGTTCACGGCCATGAAGAATGGTTATGACACTCTCTAGTCATAAGTGCAGCTCCCAACACTCACCAGTCATCATGTCCTGCTTCAGCTGTGCTCACCTTTGCTGTTAAGCATTCTTTAAACAAAATGTTCTTTCTTATCTGTTCTTCGGTGTCCTGATGGCTGTTTGGGAGCCTAAAGACTGCTCCCAGTACAGTGATTGCTTCCTTCTTATTTCTGAATTTCACCCACACTAGACATTCCTTCTTCAGTCTCCTCCCTTTCTATAGCTGTAATACTATCCCTGACCCTTCACTTACCTTCCATCCCATTCCTTTAAAAACACCTAAACCTCTGTACCTGTTTCAGCCAATCCTGTCCTTGTGTAAGCCAAGTCTCAGTAACTGAGTGGCACGGTTGGTGTAACGGTGAGCGCAAAGCCTTTACAGTACCAACGATCGGGACCAGGGTTCGAATCTCACACTGTCCGAAGGAGTTTGTACGTTCTCCCCATTTCTACATTGCTTTTCCCCAGTTTCCTCTCACTGTTCAAAACGTACCAGGGATGTTGGTTAACTGAGTGTAATTGGAGGGCACGGACTCATGAGCCAAGATGGCCTGTTACCATGCTGAATGTCTACATTTAAAAAAAATATTAATTCCACATACAGACCCATAGTCCAAGTTCATTTCCTTTATTCGAATACTCTTTGCGTTGAAATAGATATATTTTCAATTGATTATATTTATGCCTGACCTTCTTCATAAACCCACAATCATCCTTTCTACCTTCTGCCCTTTTCTCTGCACTCACATTTTGGTTCCCCTACAGAAGTTTCGATCTTGACCTCAGAACCTCCTATCTATTCGCCTAATATCAAATCCCCAATCACCACAGCTCTTCTCCTTTCCCCCTTTCCTTACTTAGCTGAAGGGCCAGAATCTGTGCCAGACACCTGACCACTATGACTTGGCCTGGTAGATTGTCCCTGCCAACCGTATCTAAAACAGTATTAGTAATGTTGAGTGGAATGGGCACAGGGGTGCTCGCTGCACTGAGTGCCTATTCCCCTTCCCTCTCCTAATCCAGTTATCCATCTCTTGCTTTTTGACAGACAGCCCTTTTTGGCCCAGAAGTCCATTCCATCTAATTACCTACAACCTCCGGTACATTTTTGAATGGTAGGTGGAAACCAGAGCCCCCACCCCTCCAGAAAACCCACGCAGATACAGGGAGAACATAAAATGTGTGGGATTCAAACCCCGGTCCCCAATTGCTGGCGCTGCAATAGAAAAGTGCTCCCAAATGTATCGATTACGGGCACTGTAACAGCATTGCGCTAACCATTGAACTAACTGTCCCATTTTTGGATGTGTCTGTCTCCCTATTGCTTCTGTCTATCACCACCTCTGCCTTCTGAATGATCTGAAGTTTATCCAGCTCCAGTTCCCCAACACGGTATAAAGCAATTATATTGATCACTCTTATCCTTCCCCAGCCTTCACTCTCTCACAGCCTGCAAGGAAATCTTGAAACACTAATTGAAATCATTATTAATTGCATTGGAGGAGGTTTATTTCCCATCGGACCAATAAAACATAAGGCTTATTTAACACAGAACACTGATACTCCTCGGCTTCTATATGAAATATGTTATGGGGTTATGGATCCTCATGTTAAAGGAATAGGCTGTCTCGTTAGGGAGAATGAGCTTTCAAGTAGTGTGCATGTTTAATCTTGCTGACTACACCAACAGTACTAAAGTACTTGGTGGAGGGAATAGAGGGTAGATGAAGGACAGTTTTCACTGGCAAATGGATGGAATCAGTGTCTGAATGTAAACTGGAAAAGCTGTGACTTGCAGGCATATAAATCACGAGCTGGAATGGACATGAAAAGCCACAAGGCTCCTTCCTTGCCACCAATATTCTCTGATTCTCTCCTTCTATTACTTAGGGAAGCTTTGGATGTATATGGGTCAAACTCAGACAAGTGAGATTAGCTCAGAAGATCAGCTTGATCTGAATGGATTAGATCAGTTAAAAGGCTGGTTTCTGTGCTGTGTAGCACATTCAATATAATCAGATTGAAATTTGGAGACACTTTACTCCATGTAGATTTCTGTTGCAACAAAGGCCAACAAGTGGCATTCAAAAGAGCCCACACATGATTTAAACCCCTCAGATTTTCTGTGGGAGTGCAGTGCTGGGAAATCCAATCTATGATCCAGTGAACGAGCTTCAAAACGGCCCCAAGCTGAAATGTTGACTGATCATTTCTACCCATGGATGCTGCCAGTTCGGTTGGGTTCCTCCACTTTCTCATTATTTGGTGAATTTTTTCTCAACTGTGCATGCTCAAATAGTTTACGTAAAGTCCGTTTGAAAGTTTCCTTGTTCCATCCTACTGGAAACTGCAGAATGAGAGAAAATACGAGGGAAATACGAGAGAAAAAATGTAACCTTTTCCACACTGTATAACTCTATTAATTATGAAACTGCTAAATTGTGATCAGGAGAACATTTTAAATTGAGACATACAGCACAGTAACAGGCTTTTTCAGCTCACAAGCCTGTGCTGTCCTGATTGACCTACAACCCCGGTATGTTTTTGAACAGCTTCAGAAAATCTCACGCAGACATGGAGAGAACATAATGCACATTGCTATGATTATACACCTACGTGCATATGATGTCACACACACTCAGTGTGATGATGTTGTCACTCTTAGAGACTGTACCGGGGAAAACCATCTTTAACTTGTATTAAACTGTGAAAGAAGCTTCACGTCCCGGTGTACTTATGTATTACTTAAACCATGAAAACAACACATGTGACTAGTCAAGTGTAAGATGCTCCTTGGCCCTTGTTGCAGGTGAACTTAAATTATTTTAAAGTTATAGAGTGTGTGTAGAAATTATCCATTGCCAATGTATCCATGTGGCTGAACAGGATACAAGACCTCAGCAGTGCTTTGTACAGTACTTCAACCATGGTGTCTACAGAATGTTGTGATTTACTTCTGACTGCTACAACTCTGTGAAAGCTGTTTGAGGGATGCCTGCCCCGAAGATGTTCTCCTTTGCTCTCCGAAGGGAGTTCTGTGGGATTCTCTCTCACTGCTCCTCAACTGTAACCCCTGCTGTTGTATCTTTGCTGTTACCACATAAAGGACACTGTTTGACCTGCTGAGCTGAGCTTCTCCAGCATTTTGTGTTTTTACTTCAACCACGGTGTCTGCAGAACTTTGTGATTTACTTCTGCTACATTTTGTGCTGGCTTGTTACAGCAAGGCCACAATTGCTGCATCTCATGGAATGTCAAAATCTAATGTGCATTGAAATCCACCCCTGGTTTAAAGTTTAGTTCAAATTTCAGATTTATTCTCAGTGTATACAACCCAGAGATTCTTTATCCTGTGGGCCAGCATTTCGACTTAATGGTAATGCATAAATAAAAACTGTGTTCAAGAAAAGGTATGTATTTGAAAAAGAGAAAAGTAGAAGTGCAAACAAAATGAGCAACACAGAATATAAATGTGCAAAATTAGAGTTCTTCAATGAGTCTCTGATTGAGTCTGTTTAGAAGTGCGATGGTGGAGGGGTAACGACTGTTCCTGAACCTGGTGGTAGAAGTCTTCTGGAACCTATATTTTCTCGATGGTAACAGCTAGAACAGACCATATTCCAGGTAGTGTGGATCATCGATGATTGCTGCTACTGTTAGGTCTGCTTTGTTCATGAATGAGTGAGACAAACACCAGGCTGAGTCGAAATCAGGGTTCTTTGTTCTTTATTACCGGATTGTAACACTTGCGACTAAACATGTTAGTCGGAGAATGCATTCTGCCGTTATCAGCAAAATGGTGATTTTTTATACCCTTGGATATGTGCTTAGAACATCATCATATCATTACTTGTCCAATGACTAAAACTGTTGCTATCCTTTCCCTGCTAGCTTCCTGCCTCTCAATCCATCAATGTCTCTCTTATCTTGTAAGTACAAGGATGCATTCACATCTTGTTACAGCCCTGTACATTCCCATCTCATGATGTTTTACCTAACAGGAGTACAAGGACACCTCCCCTTCTTGTTACAGCCTTATACAGGGTAACTCCCTACACATTCCCATCTCATGATGTTTTACCTTACACTACTCTCCGACAGCAGCGTTCCATGTCGATTTTCTCAACCGTGGGGAGAGTTTTGCTTGTGATGTACTGGACTGTGTCCACTACCTTTTGAAGTATTGGTGCTCCCATACCAGGTCGTAATACAACTAATCAGCAATACTTACTGACACTGCAATGTCCTTTGGTTCTAACTGCAGATGCTGGAATCTTAAGTGAATAAAGAAAAGGAGGACTCAACGGGTCTGGGAGTAGCCATGAGAGAAATGATCAGTCAATATTTTAGGTTGAGACCCTTTAGTGAGACATTTAACTAGTTACATTTCAATTAAGTAACATTCTTACAAACTCATCCCATATTCATCCCAAGAGGAAGTATTTGATTCTGGAGAGACCAAAACCAAAATATTGACTGACCATTTCCTTGTTCAAATAAGTAATTAGACTTTCTTGAAGGATGTTAATTATATAATGCTATTGATTCTGCTTTGTGTTGGTCTATTAACCTTGAGCCTTGAAAAACTGGAGAGTATTAAGCACATGGTGGCCACTGAGGTTGAGGACAGAGGTAACCCCAACAGCAAGGGTCCGTATATGATTAGCACCCATTTATGGAAAAAATGTAACCTTTTCCACACTGTATAACTCTATGACGCCATGAAACTGCTAAATTGTGATCAGGAGAACATTTTAATTTGAGACATACAGCACAGTAACAGGCTTTTTCAGCTCACAAGCCTGTGCTGTCCTGATTGACCTACAACCCCGGTATGTTTTTGAACAGCTTCAGAAAATCTCACGCAGACATGGAGAGAACATACAAACTTCTTACAGACAGTATGAGATTTGAAGCCAATTCCAATTAAAGGCGCTGTAACGCTGTAACATGTTGTATTAACCGCTACACCAACCATGTCACCTGATTAATATGTACTTGGTGATCAGCTCAGAATTGATGGGATGAAGGACCTGTTTCCATTGCCTTTCTCTCTACATGGATTAACAAATTAGATGCAGGAAGGAAGTTCTCAGTGGTTGGGTTATCCAGATGCCAGAGCCACTATCTGAAATATTCTGCCTGGACACTTGCCAACCAGGTGGAATTAACGTCAACTCTTCTAGTTTCCCTGTCTCGGTTTCTTTCCCTATCCCTATGTGCTCTTTCCTTCAGCTCCTAACCCTCTTCCCTCTCCATTCAGAGAGCTACACCCTCACCCTATCACTTCTCAGCATTGTTCTCTTGCCTGTGCAACTCCACCTACCCCTTCTTCTCTCCTCTTTTCTCTTCCTCCCACCTTTTTATTCAGGAAACTGTCTGCTATTGGCTCAAAACCTGGATGAAGGACCCAGGCCTGAAATGTTGGTTATACCCCTTTGCTTGCTCTAGCTGTTACATGACTTACTGAGTTTCTCCAGTACTCCAGTGAATTGCATTGCAATCTCATCCCTGTTTAATTGCAAGCCATTTATGACAGAGATGAGAAGAGATTGCCCATAGTGTGACAAACCTGTGGAATGGTTGAACATTGAACAGCAATTGAAGTAAGATCATTAAATATATTAAGGAGTTGATACTTTTCTCAGAGCTGGAGGGATTAAGGAAGGAAAACTGCAACAGGGTACTGAATTTGTATGATGTACAAAAGCAGACCATGTTCATTGCGTTGAATGACCTACTCCTGATATTTTTCTGTTTTTAGTTCCATGAAATGTTCCTCAAAACCAACCATTGAGGGGGACACTTTGAGATTTATTAAATCATGAGGGTATATATAAGGTAAGTTGTCAGAGTTTTGTTCTCAGTGTAAGGGAGTCTAAAACTAGAGGGTATAGAACCATGGGACACTAGAGCACAAAAAAATATACAGCCCCTTGGCCCATCCAGTCTGCGCCAAACTATTCTCAGCTTAAGGTGACTGGAGAAAGATTTAAAGGGGACCTGAAACCTGAAAGACATATTTATTTCAAGCAGAGGGTGGTGGGTATGTGGAACGGTTGCCTGAGAAAGTGACAGGCATCGGTCTGATTCCAATGTTTAAAAGACATTCAGACAAGTAATTATAATATTTCCCTAGATTCTCCCAGCAAAGCGCAGTAAGAAATCCCCATTAAAATATTAAAATTCTCCCTTCCCGTTGAGGGTTTCTGCCTTCACTTGAAACTGCAAAGCCATTCAGTGTACATTGTTGCACAACTGAGGCCTGTCAGCCTCATCACCTAATGGGTGGCTGGCGACAGGAATATCTTCTCTGAAGAGGTAGAGGAGGCAGATGTTCTCACAATACTTCAAAAGCTTTTAGACGAGTACTTGAATTGTCAATGCATCAGAGAGAGATAATTGGGATTGGTGTGCATTGGTAGCTAATGACCAAACGGTCTGTTTCCATCCAACTCTCTTGAATCTGTGAGTGCCTAGAAGTACCCAACTTGCAATAAAGCCTTTTAAGCCTGTCTCCTTCACATCTCCCCTTCAATGGAACAACACTATTTGCCTCAATCATATTCTCCACAATCTGTGAGAAAACCAAAAAATATCAGCATTTATATTAATTAGCTTTAATTCTGTCCATCTATAGGTGGCCTTCCAAGATTCAAGTGGATCAGGTTGCAGTGGAAGCGTTTGTCAGCACAGATTGTGAACTTTCCATCAAACTCCAATGAAACAGACAGTGATTAAGAATTCAGAAATTCTGTCAATTCACTCCCAGCGATGGACAGGAGAAAGCTAATAAATGTGGTTGCTTGAAGATTGTTTAATGTAAACAGTGATTGATGGAAGAGCTTTCTGCTAATGGGGTGTTTTGTCTTTGAGAGTCAGTACTGTGTACCCAGGCAGCCGATGAACTATAAACTCACAATGTTGGACCACAATAGCAGTAAATTCAAACAAGCTCACATTCGTGCCAGAGAATCTTCGGAACCACTCCACCATCAAATTTTTGTTGCCTTATTAGTTTGTACTCACTAAAGACGACAGGGATGAGGCCAAACCCCAGTGTCACAGGTTGAACAGATGCTTCATTGCCCAAGATTCAGACCTTCCTCAGCCTGCCCGGTCGGTGCATTTGCTTCCCATCTGGCATTCGTGCACCAGGTGGAGGTACATCCCCTGCTGAGAATGACTGGACTTAATAATTCAGACTCCTGCAAGAGCAGTGGTTTTCAAACTGCCCACCTAAACACACATTCCATCTTCAGTTACCTCTATGCTATCGGTGCTCTGTGATTAGTAAGGAATTACTGAAGGTGATATGTGAGTGCGAATAAAAAGTTTGAAAACCACTGTTTTAATCATACCTAACTGACTCATTATCTGCCCGGTTTCCTAACTCCAAAGGAAATGGACCAATGACAATTTTTCTCAAGCAAAATATGTAAGTAACAATTGGGTCTAGAGCAGTGATTCTTGACCTTCCCTTCCCACTCACAGACCACTTTAAGTAATCCTGTGGCTACCCAGGCGATCCCATCTTTTGCTTTGCTAGCATGGATGCTACATTGGTGACCCCAACATGTCCAAACATTCTGTGGACCCCACATCATGGATGCTGCAGCTGTAAATGCCCACTTTCTGGACACATTGTTTGCTCAGGCGGAGGCATAGTTTCCGATCAAACAGATTATATAAGACTCCACAAAATATTTTCACGTGGTGAGCTCTTTGGACCAAGAGATCACAGCCCAGGTAGACGACTTTATCCAGGCCTCACACTGCACTGAAAATTCTATTAATCAGTAAGTTCGGACTCTCCAGACATGAGAGGGCAACCAGGCTAATGCATCTGGATGGCCTTGGGAACAGGACCCCATCTGCCCTGATGGATGAGATGCTATCACTGGCAGAGAAACACATGTTCTGGGAACATACATCTGCTACTGATGAACCAAGAGAGAGAACAAGGCTGCCGTCAGTCAGCTGACCAGATCTGGACTTCCTGTTCATATATCTAGATGACATCTGGATTGAGAGTAGGGATTGCAATGAGCACATTTCCCACCTCCTCCAACTTTATGCCCACCTCAGCAAATTCATTCTCACCATTAATCGTGCCAAGTGCCAGTTCGGGTTAGAGACCCAATGATTTCCTGGGCCACAGGATTTCAAAAGACGTCACCACGCCCCTACCAAGCAGAAGCCATCCGGCAGTTCAGCAGACCTACCAAGGTAAAAGGGCTACAGGAGTTTATAGGCATGGTTAACTTCTACAACTGATTCCTCACGGCTGCAGCCAGCATCATGCGCTCGCTTTACAACCTGATGTCGGGAACATAACCTGGAACGACAACACCGCAGATGCTTTCCTTCAAGCGAAAGAGGCCCTAGCCAATGCCGCCATGCTTGTGCATCCCAGAACTGAGGTCCCGACGGCCCTCATAGTTGATGCATCAAGCACTGCAATCAGCGGGGTACTGGATCAACTCATGGACGGACACTGGAAACCCCTTGCATCCTTCAGTAAGTATTTTTGACTGCCCGATCTGAAATACAGTGCCTTTGACAGGGAGCTGTCATTCTACCTCGCCATTCGACACTTCAGGTACTTGCTGAAAGACATGCCGTTCACAGTTTTTACAGACCATAAGCCACTGACTTTCGCATTCACGAAAGTTTCAGATCCCTTGTCAGCCCGACAATTGCACCACTTTTCCTACATCTCTGAGCTCGCAACAACCATCAAGCACATCTCTGGCAAAGACAACATCGTGGCGGATGCCCTTTCCAGACTGACCATTCAGACGTTATCACAAGGTGTTAATTACTCCAAGCTGGCAAGGCTCCAACAGGGTGATGACGAGACGTGCGGCTACAGGACCGCAATCTCCAGCCTACAGCTGCAAGATGTACCCCTGGGCCAAGGTGAACAAACCCTACTAGGTGACACATCCACGGGCCATCCCTGCCCTATCGTCTTGGAGGTGACAGGTATTTGATTCAGTCTGTGGCCTATCACACCCCTCAATCTGAACCACAGTTCGAATGGTCTCTTTCCGATTTATGTGGCATGAACTCAGGAAGCAGGTCAGTGATTAGACAGTGTCAAACGTCCAAGGACCACAAACACACCAAAGCTCCCCTCCAATAGTTCGAGACACGAACCCGCAGATTTGACCACTTGTGGGACCTCTGCCAGTGTCCCAAGGTGCGATTTACCTCCTCACCATGGTGGATCGTTTTACCAGGTGACCCGTCACTGACTCCAACACTGACTCCTTCACCAGGGCCCTGGTCGCAACATGGGTAGCACGCTTCGGCATCCCAGGACACATCACCTTACAGGGGAGGTCCAGTTCATGTCCAGCCTATGGGCAGCGTTGACCAGTCTGCTGGGAACCCAACTACACCACACCACCACCTACCACCAGCAGTCAAATGGCCTGATCATCTATCATGGCCAGATTCAAAGGCCTACAAGCGGTCCCACAAGTGGTCAAACCTGCGGGTTCGTGTCTTGAACTGTTGGAGGGCAGTTTTGATGTGTTTGTGGTCCTTGGACATTTGACACTGTCTAATCACTGTCCTGCTTCCTGAGTTCATGCCACATAAATCGGGAAGAGACCATTCAACCCGTGGTTCAGATTGAGGGGTGTGACCTACAGGCGTCATTAGCAGAACTGGTCTACAGCAACCCCCCCCCCCCCCCCCCCCAGCAGAACTCGATGAGTTTCTCCCCACCCCGAGGGGGCAGAAAACAGACGGCATGGTGGTTCTACAAAAGCTCCATGACAGAATTTGTAATCTAGCATCCACACCACCTTCCCACCACAACCAGGCACCTGCCTCCATCCCCAAGGACATAAAAAACTGTGAGTATATTTTTGTCTGATTGGGCGCTCACTGCCCTCCACTTCAATGGCCATAGGAGGGGCCCTACAAAGTGCTGCATAACAATGGGTCCACCTTTGCATTGGACATTGTGGAACAAGAGGAACTTTTTCACTATCGATCGCCTGAAACCAACCCATCTGGTCTTAGAACAACTGGTCGCTATGCAACCAGCTAAACATAGAAGCAGGCCACCTAAGCACAAAACTGTAGAGTCTCTGAACTATGGGACACTATCTTTGGTTCTGGGGGGTTGGGGGGGGGGGGAACGGGGGTGTTGTGTGGAGATCCATGCACTTGATGGTCAGGTGAACCAATTCCAGGTGTAACGTGTGTGCCATTGGAACAGCCACACCAAAGATAACGCCATCCATTCTTCTCTTCCGTTAAGAACAAGGAGCCTGTATGCACACAGGTAGCCTTGACGTTACTTCCAGCATGAGGGGGGCAAGATTTTCAAGCGCCTTAAGAACTCTGTACGCTAGATAAAATAAACTCAAGTTCCGGACTGTTACCTGTTATATTATTGGAATGAGGGGTCATAAGTTAAAGGTTAGGGGGCTAAACTTTAGAAGTAACATCAGTGACTGAGTGGAATGACCTTCTGGAAGAGGTAGTTGCAGTAGGTCAATTTTGTAATTTAAGAGGAGGTTGGATGAGTACATGGATGTGAGGGGGTTGGAGGGTTATGGGCAGGGAGCAGGTAGATGGAACTAGTAGAGTTCACTTAAATTGATGTGGACTAGAAGGGGTAATATGGCCTGTTTCTATACTGTAATTGTTATAGGGTTATATATGGTTATATAAATATGGTTTTAAAAGAGATTGATTGTGGTGTTTTAGTGTAGGTCACTTCACAAACAGACCGTAACATTTCACAAATGACATCTCATTTGAAATGCAAGAGCTTTGCTAAAAGAGAGACTTCATGTCCACAGTGACTTTACAGAAACTTTGAAGGATGCCCATTTCACATGTAGATGTTAATTGGACTGATGTTGTAGAATAAATGGACTATTGTCTCTAAAGAAACAGATGTCAGGCTTAGAAACTAATTCCGGTGCCAGCAGTCTGTCTGGTTGAAGTTTGCTGTTCTGAGCAGGCTCGTGGGGATTTTGCCAACAGAGAAAGGGAAAAGACAAAAGCAGATTTATCTTTTAGAAAGAGAGCAAGAGAGAGAGAGGGAGAGAGAGAGAGAGAGAGAGAGAGAGAGAGAGAGAGAGAGAGAGAGAGAGGGAGAGAGAGAGAGAGAGAGAGAGAGAACTGAGTTCTATAGTGGCTTTTGAGACTTGTTAAAACCCCATTTTGAAGATGGGTTGTGAGTTCTGAGTTCAGCCTGTTGAAAACCCTTGTAATCCTTACAAGAGGAAATGACTGGCTAGAATGTTTCTCCTGACATAAGGAAAACAGGAGGAACTCTGTGATGACCTGGAAGAAAAGGTTATAATTTGGAAAACCCAAAATGGGGAAAATTTCTTCGGCAAGACACTGAAGTGACTGATTTGAGAAAATCAGTTTTTGTGTGTCCAATGAGCAACAAATAGCTTTCCGAAAACAACAAGAACCTTCCTGAGTGGTAATCATTTACCTTTAAGCACCAGAGCCTGGTGAAGTTTCATAATTGTTAAATTATGTGCACAGTATAAGAATTGCCTGATACCAGTGAACTTGGAGACGTGAGAAGTGAATGATTGGACAGTGAAACAAAGAACCTTCCTGAACATTGCACATGTGCACTTAGAATTAAAAGGGGTTTAAGTTAATAGTATTAAGTTAAAGTTTGATCCTGTTTTAATGTTTAAAGAAAATTAAAAGCAACTTTTGTTTAAGAAACCATTTGTCTTGGTGAATTTCTATTGCTGCTGGGTTTTGGGGTCCTCTGGTCTCATAATAGGACGAACCCGCTGACCCCAGGTCTTATCTTTCACTCCGCTAGCACAGACACCACAATCCCTTTCTAATCCCAGAACAACCTATGGCATAGGGATTGCTCAAGGTTGAATATGAGTTTGGGGGAAAGTTTGAAAACCACTAAGCTAGAGCTGAGTCCAAATCCTGTCTCTGTAGCCGAAGATTTTCAACTCAGTTAATCAAAGAAATCTGAATTAAAATAACAATATCAGTGTCCTGGAAAGGGCAGAATAGGTATGCTTGCTCAGTCTAGTGTAGTGTGACTGCAGACCCGATCAATGCGATTGATTTTTAACTGTGAAAACCACGGAAGCTACCGGGTTTGGGGGAAAATTTTGTTTACGAATCTAAATGGGATTATGCAAGTTTGCTCACAAATTTGATCATGGCTTTTTCCATCGTTGAATATCACACAGATCCACAAGCCCCTTGGGCTTCACTGCAGATTACTTTGCTTCCCTGACGTCAACAGCCAATCCCTTTGTAAAGCATGGAGAGTATGGTGATATTGCTTTGAATATGCTTGCAAACTAATCCTGATACCAGCTCTTCAGGATAATCTGCTCATAGTTTTGGAATGATTAAGTGAGAGTGGATGGGTTAAAGACATTTATTCCCCTCTCATTCACAGTTGGTTGCTCACACAAAAAAAAAATCACAGATATTCCTTTAAAATCCATCAAGGCAAAGTTCTCCTTCAACTGGGAGACAACTATCATATCTTGATCTCCCTGGGAATCATGTTGTTAGAGATGAAGGTAAATTCAGCACAAAGTTCCCTGGTAAGATCTCACAAATATCCCACAGCTGTAAATTTACACCCCGAACCTGAATTCCATGCCCTAAAGGCGGTAGTGAAACTAAAGAGTTTTTAATCCAATATCCTGTCCTTTCCAAGTCATTGCATTTTTTCGTTTAATCCAGATTATCTGAATTTGCTGAATTTAAAACCTCCAGCTGCATTGACAGGATTTGGTCTCCAGCTGATTAGTTCAGGAGTTTGAATTATTAAATCCAGTCATTCTCAGCAGGGGATGCACCTCCACCCAAGATGGGAGGCAAATGCACCAGGCAGGCTGAGGAAGGTCTGGATCTTGGGCAATAAAGCATCTGTTCAACCCATGACTCTGGGATTTGGCCTCATCTTTGTAATCTTTAGTAAGTACAAACTAATACGGCAAAGAAAATTCAATGATATGGAGTGGTTCTGAAGATTCTGTGGCCCAGCTGTTAGCTTGTTCGGTTTTATTCTGCTCAAACATTATGAGTTTATTATTCACGAGCTGCCTGGTTTCATTGCGCTCATGTTGTCAGGTCACGCGTCTGAGCGCTACTGTTACCTTGTAACCCAGTACTACCTGATGCAAAGGCAGGTGATGACAGGTGGAGAAAGGGGGAAGGACAAAACAACAGTGAGGGGGCAGGAGGGATGGCTGAGTGGGTGGAAGAACTGGAAAGACGGGAAAGGGGGAAGGGAAAGAAAAGACAAGCCGGTTCAGTGTAAAGCAGTAAAGTCAATGTCAATGTTAATACCATCTGGCTGGAGAGTGCCCAGACGGAAAATAAGGTGTTCCTCCAATTTGCGGGTGGTCTGGGTGAGATAGTACATAAAGCCATGGGCAGACATGTGAATGTGGGAGTGTGACCCTGATTTGAAATTGTTGGCTACTGGGAGGTCACTGTTGTTGCAGGCGGAGAGGAGGTGATCAGTGAAGCGATCTGCCATTCTACAACCGGTCTCTCCAATATAGAGAATGCCGCAAAGGGAGCACTGGATGCAGTAATTAAGTCCTGTGTATATGCAAGTGAAGTGTTGCTTCACCACTTGAAAGGCCTGATTGGGGCCCCAGCCTGTGGTGTGGGAGGAGGTGTGGACAAAAGTGCTGCTCTGGGTGCGATCATGGTCGTAAAGCTTGAGAACAGCAGGGGTTACTAATGGGGACCAGTGAGAGAGAATCCCACAGAACTCCCTTTGACAAGCAAAGGTGAACTTCTTCATGTTGGGCATCCCTTGAAGAGCTTTCACAGAGTTGTTGCAGTAACCAGAAGTAAATCATGAATTGCAGAAGTGATGGATGATTGCTTCTCACACTGGAGGCCTGTGACTAGTGGTTTTCCTTAGGGATTGCTGCTGGGTTAATTATTGTTTGTCATCTATATCAATGATCTGGATGATAATGTGGTAAATTGGATCAGGAAGTTTGCAGATGACATCTCTAAGATTGGAGATGTTGTGGACAGTGAAGAAGGTTTTCAAAGCTTGAAATGGGATCTGGACCAGCTGGAAAAATGGGCTGAAAAATGGCAGATGAAATTTAATGCAGACAAGTGTGAGGTGGAAGGACAAACCAAGAAAGGACATACACAATAAATGGTAGGGCACTGAGGAGTGTGATAGAACAGAGAGATCTGGAAATAAAGATACATAATTCCCAGAAAGTGGCATCACAGGTGGATCAAGTTGTAAGAGAGCTTTTGGCACATTCAAGTCAAATCAAGTCAACTTTAATTATCATTTATACCATGGTAAAGGATATTTACATAGATATAAGTTAGGAAAGCAGTTAACACATTAAAATATTAAGGTATTAAGACATATAAACTGAAAGTCCACAGCACATCTGTTCTGGAAGTCTGAAGCCAAATAGCTTGGGGGAAAAAGCTATTTCCCACTCTGAACATAAGGGCCTAAGTGCTTTGGTACCTCCTGCCAGATGGCAGAAGGGAGAACAGTTGACATGCGGGATACGTGGAGACTTTCACAATGTTTATTGCTTTCTGTCTGCATCGAGTGTAGTGGATGTCCTTCATGCTAGGAAGAGGTTCCCCAATGGTCTTTTCCGTTGACCTCACAAATCCAAATATTGAGTATAAGAATTGGTATGAATTGAAAAAGTTGTATAAGACATGGGTGAGGCCAAATTGGGAGTATTGTGTGCATTTTTGGTCACCTGACTGTGGGAAAAATATCAATAATATAGAATGCAGAGAACATTTACTGGGACATTGCTTGCGCTTCAGGAACTGTATTATCTTCTTTCTTTCTTTGGCTTGGCTTCGCGGACGAAGATTTATGGAGGGGGTAAAAGTCCACGTCAGCTGCAGGCTCGATTGTGGCTGACAAGTCCGATGCGGGACAGGCAGACACGGTTGCAGCGGCTGCAGGGGAAAATTGGTTGGTTGGGGTTGGGTGTTGGGTTTTTCCTCCTTTGCCTTTTGTCAGTGAGGTGGGCTCTGCAGTCTTCTTCAAAGGAGGTTGCTGCCCGCCAAACTGTGAGGCGCCAAGATGCACAGTTTGAGGCAATATCAGCCCACTGGCGGTGGTCAATGTGGCAGGCACCAAGAAATTTCTTTAGGCAGTCCTTGTACCTTTTCTTTGGTGCACCTCTGTCACGGTGGCCAGTGGAGAGCTCGCCATATAACACGATCTTGGGAAGGCGATGGTCCTCCATTCTGGAGATGTGACCCACCCAGCGCAGCTGGATCTTCAGCAGCGTGGACTCGATGCTGTCGACCTCTGCCATCTCGAGTACTTCGACGTTAGGGATGAAAGCGCTCCAATGGATGTTGAGGATGGAGCGGAGACAACGCTGGTGGAAGCGTTCTAGGAGCCGTAGGTGGTGCCGGTGGAGGACCCATGATTCGGAGCCGAACAGGAGTGTGGGTATGACAACGGCTCTGTATACGCTTATCTTTGTGAGGTTTTTCAGTTGGTTGTTTTTCCAGACTCTTTTGTGTAGTCTTCCAAAGGCGCTATTTGCGCTTCAGGAACTGTATTATAGGAAAAGTTTAAATGGTTATGGCTTTTTTTCCCCAGCACGTAGAAGAATGGATGGAAATTAGATGGAGGTATTTAAAATTATGAGGAAAATAGGCAAGAGTAAATATAGGTTGGCTTTTTCCACCAAGGACATAGGTTAAGAATAAAAGGGGAAGAGTTTAGGGGGAACATGAGGGGGAACTTCTTCACACAGAGACTGGTGGAAGTGTGGAATGAACCGCCAGCTGAGGTGGTGAATGTGGCTTCAATTTTAAAATTTAAGAAGAATTTGGACAGGTATATGGATAGGAGAGGTCTGGAGGGCTATGGACTGTGTGCAGGTCAATTGGACTAGGCATAAAAATGGTTTGCCACAGACTAAAAAGGCTGAGTTTCTGTGTTGTAGTGTTCTATGGTTCGATTGTTTAGGGAACACAGATTGATGAACTTGATGTCAGTGGTTAGAAAGTTCTGAGGATCAGGATCTACCAGCATTTGGATAGGCAGGACTAATTTGTGGTAGTAGGTGTCCTGGAAGATGAGCCCCTCATAAAGAGAGTTCAGTGAGTCAGCGGTTGCAGCGTAAAGAGCTCTGGGGGGTGGACAGCCAGGACTTGAGTAAGAGTCCACAGTCGAGGCATTGGATGCTCCAGAAAGCAGCAGATGAGCCTAGGAGAGAGTTTTTATTTAAGAGGTTACCAAGAGAATCAATGAGGGGACACCAGTGGGTGTAATCTTGATAGATTTTGGCAAGGCATTTGTTGAGTTCCCATATGACAGGTTGGTCTGAAAGGAGAGATCACATAGGATCCAAGAGGAACTGGCGAATTGGGTTAAAACCTGACTTAGCAGAAGGAATCATTGGGTGGTAATGGAGATAAAGTTACCTGATTGGAGGCCTGTGGCCAGTGGTGCTCCTCAGGGGTCAATATAAGGTTCATTGTTGTTTGTTATCTATGTTAACAATCAGTAAGGCAATGTAGTTAACCTAATTAGTCCATTTTTTGAATCACACCAAAAAAAATTAATGATGTCATGGACAGTGAGGAAAAACATTTAAGTTTACAATAGGATTGACATCAGTTGGGAAGGTGAGTGAAGGAGTGGCAAATGGAAATTATCTCTGTAAAATGTGAGGTGATGCACTTTGATAAGTCAAACCAGGGCAAGATGTACACAGTGAATGGTAGACTCCTGGAGAGTGCTGTAGAACATGGAGACCAAGGGGTACAAGATTCAAGATTCAATGCAATAAAAGTGTCATATTACATGTAATTGCTCTTGCCTGATGTAAGGCAGACAAATCCGCCATCAGCAGAATTTGCTTGAAGCATCCCTTACAGACAGAGAAAGGGAATTAGAAGAGAGTCTCCCCAGAGTCACTGAGTGTCCATAGATTTTCCTCCAGCCCCCACACCTCCACAGCCACCTAGAGTCCAGTCCAAACCATCGGCAGCCTGAGCTCCAGATCCGAACCTCTATAGTCTATTCAGTACCTTGAGTCTGCACTGCCATTTGAAATCATGGCTGATATATTTTTCCTTTTAAGTCCATTCTCCTGCCTTCTCCCCATAACCTTTGACACCCTTAATAATCAAAAATCTATCAACCTCCACGGTAAATATACACAATAACTTGGCCTCCATAGCTGTCTATGGCAACAAATTTCACAGATTCACCACCCTCTGGATGAAGAAATTTCTCTTCATCTTTGTTCTAGAAGGACATCATTTATGCTGAGGCTTTGCCCTCTGGTGATTCTCTCACCACTGGAAACATTTTCACCACTTCAATTCTATCCAGTCTTTTCACTATTTAATAAGTTTCAATGAGATCCCCTCTCATCCTTCTAAACACCAGTTTAGAGCCATCAAATGGTGCTCATTCACTAACCCTCTCATCCCTGGACCATTTTACCCACCGGATATGGGAGAGTACTTCATCTCACATGAAAGCAACTTCAATGGCCCCACTAGTCAGCATGAATGTGGTGGGTCAAATGTCTTGTTTCCATGTTAATATTATTCCCTGACCTGCACACTGAATCCTCAGGAGAGATTATGCCCTGGACTGAGATGGGAGAGTCTTCTTAATAGGAAGTGAGTAGGGTTCCATGGAACCAAGCTATCTGTACGACAAATCGACCATCGCCTTCCCAAGATCGTGTTATATGGCGAACTCTCCACTGGCCACCGTGACAGAGGTGCACCAAAGAAAAGGTACAAGGACTGCCTAAAGAAATCTCTTGGTGCCTGCCACATTGACCACCGCCAGTGGGCTGATAACGCCTCAAACCGTGCATCTTGGCGCCTCACAGTTTGGCGGGCAGCAACCTCCTTTGAAGAAGACCGCAGAGCCCACCTCACTGACAAAAGGCAAAGGAGGAAAAACCCAACACCCAACCCCAACCAACCAATTTTCCCCTGCAACCGCAGCAACCGTGTCTGCCTGTCCCGCATCGGACTTGTCAGCCACAAACGAGCCTGCAGCTGACGTGGACTTTTTACCCCCTCCATTAATCTTCGTCCGCGAAGCCAAGCCAAAGAAGAAGAGGGAGAAAAACAGAACTAATGATGTGGGGTGAAGGAAGCTGATTGGCATTGATCAATGAAGAAACAGCAGTCTGTTCCGGCTTGACAACATCCATTCCTAAATACTCTCCTGCTCCCTTTTGATTGGCAGAGTATGAGATCAGCTTTGGTGCCATTGCATTTATAAAAGCCTTCATTAATTCATGTAATTCAGTGATGTTCATTCTTCTTTCAACATAACGAAGCTGTCTGTATCACTTAACTGGCAGAAAATAAAATGTATACACTTAAGGATTACATATCAGGATTAGTTCTCTCTCCAGTGAACCTTATTCCTCCAGGAAGATAGGTGAATAGCAGTGTATATGAAGCCTGTAACCCATTTAATCAGTCGTGCTCCTCAGCATTCATCTTTGTTTGGCACCAATGTGAGTTCTGCCACATCTGCTTTATTGAGCAGAATTTAATCTTATATGCTGTCAGGTTAGTACAGCAGATTGGCCTGTAATTTCTTCAATTCCCGAGCTCAAGGCTTACTCATCAGGATATGTTTGAATACTGCAAATTCTACTTTTTAACAATATAATGAATGAGGAGACTGGAAATCCAGAAGTGTTTTTCTTAAACCAACGCTGACAACATCACAATTGATTTTGCCTTCAGTTTCCACAGGTGAGTGGTACGAGAAGCTGGTAACACCATAAGACAGTGGTTCCCAACCTTTTACTTTCCACTCACATACCACTTTAAATATTCCCTATGCCATAAGTGTTCTATGATTAGTAAGGGATTGCTTAAGGTGGTATGTGAGTAGAAAGGGAAGGTTGAGAATCACTGCTCTAGACCCAATAATTACTAAAATATTTTGCTTGAGAAAAATTGTCATTGGTCCATTTCCTTTGGAGTTAGGAAACTGTGCACATAATGAATCAATTTGGAATTATTAAAACAGTGGTTTTCATACTTTTCTTTCACCCACATGCCTCCTTAAGCAATCCCTATTAATCACAGAACACATGTGGCATAGGGAATACTTAAAGTGGTATGTGAGTGGAAAGTTAAAGGTTGGGAATCACTGCCATAAGACATCAAAGCAGAAGTAGGCTTTTCAACCCTTTGAGTCTATTCCACCATTTAATAATGAGCTGATCCATTTTCCCACTCTGCCCAACTCCCCGGTCTTCTCCCCTTAACCTTTGATGCCCTGGCTAGTCAAGAACAATCTCTGCCTTAAATATACCTAATGACAGCCTCCACAATCGCCTGGGGCAACAAATTCCTCAGATGTACTGCCTTCTGGCTAATGAAATTCCTCCGCCCTCTGGCTCAAGAACTACTTCAGCATCTCTGTACTAAACAGACACCCTTCAATCTTGAAGTCGTGCCTTCTTGTCCTAAACTCTTCCACCATGGCAAACAACCCTTTTATCTGTCCATGCTTTTCAATATTTGGAATGTTTCAATTAAATCCCCTTGATTCTCCTAAATTCCAACAAATACAAGTCGATAGGAGTCCATTGCTCCTCATATGATAACCCTTTCATTCCCAGAATCATCCTTGTGAATCTCCTCTGAAGCATCTCCAATGTCAGCACATCCTTTCTGAAATGAGATACCCAAAACTGTTCACCATACTCCAAGTGAGGTCAGGAGATAGAGACATTTGTCTGCCATAAGACATCAAAGCAGAAGTACCTTCAGAAATGCTTGAACAGGTAGATACTCCCTAGTACCATTTAGATTGTGATAGAATAGTGACATCAGACTCAGCGAGAGGTACAGCATGAAAACAGGTCTTTCCGTGCACACAGCTGGCAGCAACCATTTATCTGACATTAATCCATTTTATTAATTTTAATTAAATTTTGACAACTGCCAAAATGTTTGGCCTGGAAGTCAGACTGAAGAAAACTGAGGTCCTCCATCAGCCAGCTCCCCACCATGACTACCAGCCCCCCCACATCTCCATCGGGCACACAAAACTCAAAACGGTCAACCAGTTTACCTATCTCGGCTGCACCATTTCATCAGATGCAAGGATCGACAATGAGATAGACAACAGACTCGCCAAGGCAAATAGTGCCTTTGGAAGACTACACAAAAGAGTCTGGAAAAACAACCAACTGAAAAACCTCACAAAGATAAGCGTATACAGAGCCGTTGTCATACCCACACTCCTGTTCGGCTCCGAATCATGGGTCCTCTACCGGCATCACCTACGGCTCCTAGAACGCTTCCACCAGCGTCATCTCCGCTCCATCCTCAACATTCATTGGAGCGCTTTCATCCCTAACGTCGAAGTACTCGAGATGGCAGAGGTCAACAGCATCGAGTCCACGCTGCTGAAGATCCAGCTGCTTTGGATGGGTAACGTCTCCAGAATGGAGGACCATCGCCTTCCCAAGATCCTGTTATATGGCGAGCTCTCCACTGGCCTCCGTGACAGAGGTGCACCAAAGAAAAGGTACAAGGACTGCCTAAAGAAATCTCTTGGTGCCTGCCACATTGACCACCGCCAGTGGGCTGATATCGCCTCAAACCGTGCATCTTGGCGCCTCACAGTTTGGCGGGCAGCAACCTCCTTTGAAGAAGACCGCAGAGCCCACCTCACTGACAAAAGGCAAAGGAGGAAAAACCCAACACCCAACCCCAACCAACCAATTTTCCCCTGCAACCGCTGCAACCGTGTCTGCCTGTCCCGCATCGGACTTGTCAGCCACAAACGAGCCTGCAGCTGACGTGGACATTTACCCCCTCCTTAAATCTTCGTCCGCGAAGCCAAGCCAAAGAAAAAAAAGAATTAAATTTTGACATGAAGCACGATAACAGGCCCATCCAGCCCATGACCCCATGCTGCCCTATTACACCCAATTGAACTGCAACCCCCTCCCCCCCCCCACCACCACCAAACATTTATTGAAGAGTGGGAGGAGGAAACTGGAGTACCCAAAGGAATCCTATGCAGACAAGTGGGAGAACGTACAAACTCCTCACAGACTGCGCCAGATTTGAACCCGGGCCACTGGTGATATAGCAGCATTGTGTTAACTGCTGTTCTAACCATGCCCAAATTTTTATCGATGGAACAAGATTCTGCCACTTACTTACTGATTGGGGACAATTTAAGGTGGGCAATTAACATGCTGTAATAATCCACATGTATTTGTTAAGTTATAGATACCTGAACTAGTGGGCAAGCAACGCAAGGCAGCTGGTGAATTTAAATTCCGGTGCCCAGATTAATATGGAATAGTAAGAGAAGAGCTTCGGCCAGTTAGGGGTACCCCAGAATCAACTGAAGTGAAATAAAATTCCACATTGGCAGATACAGCTGTAACTCCCAATCCGACATTTCTGACTTTGAAAACTGCTCCGAGAAATGATGCATCAACCCATGTCCCAGACCGGTTCTGTGGTTAAGTAGTGAATGTTTGCCATCACATCCAAACAAAACACAAATATTCATAGGTACCTTGTGGAAAGAATAGATTGTTTGGAATGAGATGCTGCATTAAATTGCAAAGAACATGCAGAACTGGTGATTATCTGAGTTATGCCATCTGGGTGTTTATTTAATGCCCCATTTCATCTCACACCACTTTCTTTTATTTCTTCATGTGATTATCCCCTTTTAACTATGCCAAAAAGAGAATGGTGGAACTGCTGGAACAGCTGGGAGCTGAGACACTGAGCTCCAAACTGCCTAGTCTGACTGTCGTCAGCTCTCAAGGTCTGTTCAGAGAACTGATGGTAGTTTATTTTAAAATCCTGCCATCATGGGGTAGGGGCCCAAAATGGCAGCACCTATGATAGGCAGCAGCCACGAGGGGTTGCGGACTCAGGACACCAAGAAATAGGGAGACCAACCCATTTGAGAAGGAGAAGCAGAGGAGGTGGCCCATGGTATGGTGACCATGGTGGCGGACCAACGAGGGGTCTGAGGCTGAAAAACACACAAGACAGCAGGCCGTTGGTGACTCAAGGCGAGGGATCCATGCAAGCTGCAGGCTCTTGCTGACTGCAGTCAAGGGACTTGCACCAGGTGGCTGTAGGAGTACCAGGATATGAGAGGGTATCAAGGGTGCTGGAGGTTTCCTGATTAGGGATTTGCATCTTGGAGCTCAGGGTGCTGATGGTTTGGACTGAAGGCTGCGTGGCTGGTAGAGACTGCAGGAGAATGGAGGCGAATCCATGAGCCACTCTCAGGCGCTCGGACGCAGATAATGCACTGGCAGACACGGCTGGGGGAGTGCAGCTGGGATGTTCAGGTGGCTGCAGAGAAGACGCCTTTCTGTCATCTGAACGCGCCAGCTGAAGGAGAGCCACGTCTGAGTGAACGCCGGCTCCTGTGGACTGTGGCCGTAGTCTCACTGCTGCTTTCAGGTGCAGCAGGGGATTCTCCAAGCCGGAGAATATACTTACAGGAGGAGGGTTATGTAAGTGCTCCTCCTGGCTGGGTTCTCCACTTTCAGGTGGCCACCCGACAGCCACACTGGGGTACAATAGGCGACTTTACAGTCAGGTATTGTGGCCGCCTCAAAGTGGCTATGGACACTCACTCGACTTCTTCAGGTGGATTATCCGCTAAGAATGCACCTGAAGAAGAGTAAATGGCCCTTTGAATTGTCGTTCAAGTGGCAGCGCTAAAAGCACCTGCAGGATGCGCACCTGAGCGTACCCTGGTGCCTGTCCCTTGGGCTGTCAGATTTGGGATGGCTGGCTGTCAGAGCTGGGACAGCCAATGCGGGCAATCAGCGCGGGGACATCCCGCGTGAGATGTCCCCACCCTGATCGGTCTCCCACCCGGCAGGGGAGAATGGGGCAGGAGCAGCCAGCAGGTGAGTACAGGGCTGGTGCTGGCGGAGGGGGAGAAGGGGGCTGGAGTGGCCAGTAGGGGATAAGGGTGCTGGAGCGGCTGGCGGGGGAGAAGGGGGCTGGCCGCCCCAGCGCCCTGTACTCCCCCGCCTGCCGCTCCAGCCCTGTACTCACCCACCGGCTGCTCCAGCCCTCTTCTCCCCTACCGGCCTCTCCAGCCCACTTCTCCACCACTGGCCACTCCAGCCAGGGGAAGGGTCAGCTGGGAGAGGAGCTGTTAGGCGCTCACCAACTGACTGCCATCCCGAATGCAGCTGCTTTCAGGCGGCTGCGTTCAGATGGCTGGGGAGGCCACTGTGCTCAGCGATTATCCCTCTCGCAGGAGGGTTACAAAGTTCGCCTCACAGGGGTCTCCTGTGCATTCACGTGGCCTCATGACAGCCGCATATTGCCAAAATATGTAGCTTTACAAGTGGGGCAATTGGCCACCTGAAAGTGCCTAATGACTCTGGGGAGGCTCTCTTTTGCTTCTCTTTCTCCAACTGTAAGGGGGTGGTAAATTTCTGCAGATTTGTCTGCCTTACAGTACAATAAAAGAAATTTCATGTCATATGGCATGACAATAAAATAATACTAAATCTTGAATTTATTCACTTCTGCAGCTGTGTATAACAGCAAGTGACCATGTTATATTTATATTTGTCCATCTTTTTTTTTCTTTCTCTGGGCCTAATTCTTCCTTTTTAGCCTCTTTACATTTAAAGAAGCTACTGTCAGGAAAGAAGGTCTGACTTCAAAATGCCACTCAATTCCCTTCAATTCTTTGTGCAAATCGTACAGTTCTCCATTATGTACAACCTCATTGTGATCACCAGCACATGAGACAGATTGTTGCCAATGGCCCAGAGTGCTGTTCATAGCCTTTCACTGAGGGAGAGCTGCATTACTGGGGCATGTACAATTGAATGTAAGATTAAGCTGACACTCTGCCTGTTCTATCAGTTGAATGGAATATATCCCCTAGCATTGTGGGGAGCAGAATGGTTAACATAGTGGTTACTGCCATGCTGTGGCAGGGCCAGCGATCGGGACTGGGATCAAATCCCCTGAAGTCTGTAGGAGTTTGTACGTTCTCCCCGTGTCTGCGTGGGTTTTGCCCGGGGCTCCAATTTCCTCCCATCTTCCGAAATGTACCATTACGCCAGCTGTGCTGCACTTGTCAAGAAGAGGAGAGTATCTCACCATGTAAGAATGACTTTCTTGATTGCAAAGGGCTCTGGAATATGCTGGTCATTGAACAAAGATGTGACGTGAATTAACGTAATATCACAAAATATAAACAATTTTTAGAGTCTGTTTTAACTGACTGCTCAACACGACCATGCCAGAAAAACCCATGAGCAATATAAAGATCTGGAGCTTTTGTTTACCCCTCTGCAAGTAAATTCTTGAGTTCCTCATCAGCAGACCCGAATCAGGATGGATTGGCAACATCACCTCCTCCTTACCAACGATTAACATGGGGCACCTCAAGGCTTCATGCTTAGTCCCCTTGTCTATTCCCTCATGGCTGATAAGTCAGAATGTAAGAGCAAATGAAACAGGAGCAGGAGTCGGCCATCTGGCTCATCGAGCCTGCTCCACCATTCAATGAGATCATGACTGATCCGATGATAAGCTCATCTCTATCTACCTGCCTTTTCCCCATGTCCCTTAATTCCCCTAGTATGTAAAAATCGATCCAACTATTGGTGTCGTAAATATATTTACTGAAGTAGCCTCCACTGTTTCAATGGGCACCGAATTCCACAGATTCACCACCCTCTGGGAAAAGCAGATCCTCCTCATCTCTATCCTAAATCTACTACCATGAATCTCGAGGCTCATTCTAGTTTCCCCCACCAATGAAAGTAGGTTCCTTACCTCTATCCTTTCTATGCCTTTCATAATTTTTAAAAGGTTTCTATAAAGTCCCCTCTGATTCAGTTAAATTCCAGCGAGTACAGTCCGAGACGACTCAATTTCTCCTCACAGGCTAACCCCGTCATCTCTGGAAGCAACCTCCTCTGGAAGACCCTTTAAAGCCAATACATCCTTCGTCAAGTAAGGAGATCAGAAATGGACGGAGTACTCAAGATGAGATCTCACCAATACCTTGTACAGGTGAAGTATAGCCTCCTTGCTCCTAAATTCATTCCCTCTAGCAATGAAGACCAATTTGCCTTCTTGATACCCTGCTACACCTGCAAACCAATCTTTTGCGATTCATGCAGAAGCATTCCAAAGTCCTTCTGACAGCAGCACGCTGCAATCACAGATAGAGATTGCGAACCTGGCTGGATGGTGACAGAACAACAGTCTTGCTGTCAACATCAACAAGACCAGGGAGCTGATTCTGTATTTTATGAAAGGGAGGCCAAGGTTCCATGCACTTATCTGCCCTGAGGTAGTGGAGAAGGTTGATGTGTTTCCTTCAGGAAAGGTCCTCCGATATGTGGAACCCCCCCCCAGGAACTTGAAGGTCCTCACACTTGCCTTTGTCTTTGGAAAACCGAACACCCTCAAGAAAATTAGGAAATACTAAATTTACGCAGGCAACACCTGAAGTTAAGATTGAGCCCAGGTCCTCAGAGCTGTGAGACAATTGCAATAAGTGATAGTGGTGTAACTTTAGAAATTTGTTACCACACTGAGAGCTGCAGAGGTCAAAACAATCCATTTATTTCAGAGATATATATAGTTCCAGATGCAAAAGGTATCAACAGTTATAAGGAAGGTGTGGAAATATAATACTGAGATCCCTGGAGCATAAGAGAACAAGTAGTTACCTTGTGGAAGATTACAAAACCTTGAAGAGAAGAGATAAATTGTATGGTGACACTCTCTTCCCCAGGGAAGTGAATTCTAAAATCGAAGGAATAAATTTAAGGTGAGAGGGGAAATATTTAAAGCAACTCAACAGGCAATATTTTCACAACAGAATTTGTGGGTATCTGGATAAGCTAATAGGGGAAGTGATAAAACCAGGTACAGTTACCAAATTTGAAAGACATTTGGACAGGGATCTGGATAGAAAAGTTTTAGAGAGGTATGAGCCAAGTGGAGGCAAATGGGATGAGCTCAAGGAGACAACTTGTTTAGCGTGGAAGACTTGGGTTGCAAATCCTGATTCCATGCAGTGAAACACTTGGATTCAATAAAGGATGAATGATTGAATAGCAAGAGCAGATTTGAAGGTTGAGCGAGATTTTGCTATTCCAAGATTTTGTCATTTTCTGCCAGGTGTGGGTGAGCCATGTTGTTGAACTGCTGCAGTCTGTATGGTGAAGTTGATCCCATTGTGCTGATGGGAATGGCACTCCAGGGTTTAGATTTTGATGGGCTGAGGTAGCAGCGAGCAAGCACAAAACTCAAAAGACTGTACAACAGGCTTTAGTCAGATAAAAGTCTGAACACCAGTTCATGCTTCGGTGGCTCCCGTGTGACTGGCTCAGGTCTATATTTGGGTTGGCTGATTGACAACCGGCCAGGTGGAGTCAGCCCTTAGGTGGTCTTCCTGCAGGTACAGAGATCGGCCCCTGCAGTCAGCTGGTGGTCGTATCACCACATAGATCCAGCAACATATTCAGAGCAGTTAAATGGGAAAGTTTGCATGCGCTCCAATGAGCAAAAATCAGGCAAGCACCTGAATGAAAAGGTGGGGGAAGATGGAGAGGTGAGAGGAAAGTAAGAGACCATTGATGGATATGAGGGGAGGGTAGAAGAGAGAAAAAGCTGAGGAATTGACAGGAGGGTAGCTCTCCAAATGGAGACAGATAGGAAGGGGGTGGAATGGAGACAGAAGGAGAATGAAAGAGAGGGATTTGAGGGATGTGGTCTAACGGAAACTAGAGAAGTTAATGATAATGCCATCAGGTTGAAGAGTGGCCAGTTGGAATATTACGTGCTGTTCCTCCAATTTGCGGATGGCTTCGGTTTGACAGTGCTTGAGGCCATGGACGGACATCTCAGAGAGGGAACGGTGTGTGGAATTAAAATGGTTGGCATTGGGAGGTCTCTGTTTTTGGAGCAGAGAGAGAAAAGTTGCTCAATGAAATGATCTCCCAATGAGGTAAATTCCACCTTTTGATTCAGGCTGCTTTTTGCTCCTATCTTGCCTAGGCCTGAAATGTCAGTCACCCTTCATTGCCTGCTGAGTTTCTCCAGCACTTCTGTGTATTGCACAACATTCCCATTGCTTTCCCGAGAAGTTCCCACAGATTCTGGGTCAGAAAATAGTTCTGTGCTTCCTTTGGCAGTGCACCCCTCTGCACAATCAGTGCACATGCTCTGTAGGTAATCCCAGCTGAATCTGTTAACCCATCTGAACAAAAATTCCTACAAATCTTGAAGAATCTGAGTGCACCAAAGAAGATCTGTTAAGAGAGCAAAAACAATGCCATTATGAATGTTGTGACTAAAATGCTTATTCATTTATTTTCTCCACAGGGAGAAATGGAGCCAATATACTGAGTGCTCCAGCAACTTGAATATTTGTTTCAGGTCTCCCACATTTGTAGACACTACACTTGGGCTTTTGTCTATCTTGTACAGTTGAAACTTAAAATTTTATTACTAATCATTTAATGAAGCAAACAGAGATGCAGTATTTTTAACCTTTAGAAGCCTTGCATTAAAACCAAACCAGGATATAACAAATGTTAAAGGTCCTAATAAAATTTAATGCAGCTTATAATGGGCCTGGATTGCTGATGGTAAACTATCTCATATTTCACATTAACAATCTATTTCTGAAGAAGGAAAATAAATGTCAAACTGATATAATCACAGAGCTGTTCCAGCAATGTGTGGCAGGGAAGGGAAAGCTTGGTATTCATTTACACTGTGTTTCTGCAGACACCCCTTAGCAAATTAGCGAGTGACTCTTCAGAAACCTGGGACCGTGAGAAAAGAATGATTGCATGTCCTCGGCAAAGAATTTGCTTTTATAAAGGTCAAAATCAATTTAGTCCAATTTGCTGTGTTCATCCCATATCCCTCTTGATTATTCCAATCCATGTCCCCATCTGGAATATTACAGCACAGTACAGGCCCATCAACCCATGATGTCATGTCGACCTAGAAAGATTAACCTGCTCCACATCCATCTAATCCTTCCTAACCTACAGCCTGTAATACTCCATTTTTCTTTCATCCTATCGAGAGTCTTTTAAATGTAGCACATTGAGTTAAGAGTAAGGAAGTCATATGCTGAACTTAGAGTAATCTGTGCCTCATACTAACCCCAATGAGTGACTCCATTGCAGGAAGGATAAAAGACTTTGACTTTGGAAAAGGGTACAAAGAAATTTAACAGGAGTGCATTTCCAGTGGGGAATGATTGGACCTACTTGGATTGCATTCTCTGTCACTGGAGGCTTAGAGGATACCTGATAGAGGTTTATAGAACTATGAGAGATACTGATCAGTCCAAATGTTTACCTCAGGGTGAAAATGCCACATGCAAGAAGACCAATGTTCCCTCTAATTTCTAGAAGTCAATGTGCGCAAAAATCTTATGTGGTGCAATTTTTTTTTCCTGTGACAAAAGTATGTGCGCACTGAATGCTTGTGCAAATGTAAACTGGAAATAGTTTGATGATAATTTTGGCACAGCCTATTTCTCATGGCTAATAAATCTGTATTGGCATGCTTTAATATAATACATGTATGATCGCATTCTATGAAGTTAGGTATTTCGTTAAGATCTTATTCCCCATTATTTTATCTGCGCATCATTTTCCTCTATACACTGGTTGAAGGTTGTGTTTGTGCATGCTCAGGCGCACAGTTTTGAGGGAACAACCTTTGAGGTGAACGGGGAGATGTTTAAAAGAGAAGAGTGGTTCATGTTTCTTTACACAGAGAGTGTTAGGTGCCTGGATTGGTATGCCAGGGGTAGTGGGGGAAGTAGCCACTATAGTTGTGTTCAAGAGGTTTAAAATAGACACATGCAAGGAGTAGGGGGATAGGGCTCATCACAAGCAGCAGAGATTTTCAGTTTAATTTTAGCATCAGCTTCTGTGATAAGGGCTGGAGGACCTGTTCCTGTGCTGCATTGTTCTATGTTCTATGTGAAGACTATTTACTTCCCCAAATTTCTTAGCCTCCATAATCCCTAGAAAATAAGGTGGAGCTTCTGTGGCTCCACACATTGACAACTTTGTTGATATTTAAGGGGGCTTATTCTTTCCAAACTTACCCTTTTTGCCTACTCACATTGCTCCCACAGGGTCTAACTGCCCTCTCCGACTGCTGTTTGCTCCACGCAGGCTTTGAATGGCCCATTAAAGGAGATGATGGCAGTTTTTTTTTAATAAGTTCTACAGCTGCAGGGTCTGCGCCCAAGATGGAGGCGCCTGAGATTAGCAGCAGCAGGCATGAGAGGCTGCAGACTCCAGGGAGTGGAGGACTGGTGCAGGGCACCAGAAAATGGGGAGATCATCCCTCGCAACCCTCCCCCACCCCCCATCTGAGAAGGAGAAGCAGGTCAGGTGACCCATGGGACGGTGTCCATGGCAGCAAACCAGTGAGGGGCTCTGCATCTGAAGAACACACAGGCGGCGGGATGTTGACGACTTGAGGCGAGGAACCCATGGAGGCTGCGGGCCTCTGGCGACAGCAGTCAAGGGGCTTACACCAGGCTGCAGATTGCTCGAGACTGGCTTGAAATTGTCTGAAGGTGTACCAGGTATCCGAACCAGGGTGCGAGTGGGTGCCAAGGGCACTGAAAGGTTCCTAATCGTATTGGAGCTCAGATTGACGATGGTTTGCTCTGGACTCTGTGTGACTGTGGTGGCTGTGGAAGCGCTGGTGGTGAATCAATAGAAAGTGGAAAAGTTTTGGGAAGATCTAAATCAGGTATTAAATAAAATCACAAAAAGCAACATACCAAAAAATCGAGAGATCTTTCTTCTAAGTAATATAACAAGTAAAGAATTAGGCCTCAAACCGGATGAAGTGCAAAAAAGATTTATTATGATAGCCTTAGCTGTAGCAAAAAAATGTATAATGTCCACTTGGAAATCAGAAGAGAGCCTGAGAGTACAGCAATGGTACATGGAAATGAATAAATGTATTCCATTGGAAAAAATAACATATAATTTAAAAAATAAAGTCACATTATCTGAACAAATTTGGGAGCTGTACATGGAACATAACAGAGTAGGCTTGCCACAGACCTTCACCCCCTAAAATGATAAGAAGACAAAATGACTTGATCCAGTGTGTAAAAGTAGAGGACACATTTTTCTTGTTTATTTTTCATTGTGTGATGACATTGTTTAATGGGTTTTATTGTATTGTATATGTTGAATGTTTAATGGGTTTGGAGGGGGGTGGGAAGGGGGGAGGGAAGGTAGGGGGGAAAAAAGGGGAGAAAATGCCACTGTGTATATTTAAGAGGGAAATGTTTGTATGCATTTTGGTTGATATGGTTCATAGTGTGAAAAATATATATTTTTTAAAAAGACACACAACTGGAGATTATTTCATCACCTGTCTTGCACCTTGTTGGGGTGGTCGGCTATAGAGTTGCATCCCTTGTCCCATTGTTACTCCTGTGTGAACTCTTAATATTTTAGAAATTAAAATCTATATTAAAAAAAACAGACACTCAGTGATTCTGGAGGGAACTCTCTTTTGCTTCTCTTTCTCTGACTGTAAGAGGTGCTTCAGGCAATTTCTGCCGATGGTGAACCCATCTGTCTTATGCAGCAAAAGGTAATTTTGAGTAATATAACCCTGTTTTTATTACATGACAATAAATTAACTCTTGAATCTTGAATCTTTATATCCCCTGGGATTTTCCACCATATTTGCTTGTGCCATATCAATCCCCTTCTCGATATCTCTGGACGTCCAGGATTCCCTAATTTTGCCACTTTAACAGGAGCGTTCTTTACCTGACATGATCTGTCTTTTAAAAAGCCCCCCCAATTCACAGATGCCACTTGACCTGCAAGCAACATCACCCAATCAATCTTTTCAAGATCCTATCTAATGCTTTCCAACTTTGCTTTGCCGCAATTGAGAAATTTAACTTGTGGATCAGTCGTCACATTTTACATAACAAACTAATTGAGTTGTGATCACTGACCACAAAGTGCTCCCCCACTGACACCTCAGTTACTTGCCCTGCCATATTTCCCCAAAAAGAGGTCCTGTGTCGCAAGTACTCTAGTCGGTCCATCATCATATTGTTTGAGAAAATTCTCTTGAAAGCATTTGATAAATTGTGCCTCATGCAAGCCCATTGGATTGTGAGAATGCAAGGCAAAATAAGGCAAGTTGAAATCACTCACTATCACTTAGTACATAGAATATTACGGCACAGTACAGGCCCTTTGGCCCACAATGTTGTGCTGACCTATGTAAACATACTGTAAAACAATCTAATCCTTCCCTATCTCACACCCATACTGGGAAAGGGAAAACAAGTTAGGAATTTATTGCCTGGAGTGTAGAAGAATGAGGGAAGATTTTTAACATCCAAGTGCCTATCTAGATTGGGTGAACTGCGACCATCTTTATCCTGGAGTGACAATAGCAAATACCAAATGAAAGCAAGTTTAGAGGAGATATCAAAAGGTCTTTTTTTTGCAGTGTTATGTGGTTACCTGAAATGCATTCCTAGGGTTGGTGGTACAACAGGAACATTCTAAAGTCTTTTAGACAGGCACGTGGATGTAAGAAAATATAAGCTTATGAGTGTGAGAAAGGGAAAAATTAGATTGTTGTGGAGTAGGCTTACATAGGTCCTCACAAAATTGTGGGCTGAAGGGTCTGTACTTTGCTGTAGTGTTCTATGTTCTATACAGGCAAATGGAACACGTTTGAATAGACCACTTCAGATCAGAAAATAACATTCAAAGTTTCTTTGTAGAAATGATTATTTAACAAAATTAGGTTTTATAAAATGAAAAAAGATATTAAAAACATTTAACAATAGCCATAGGCAGGTTTAAACAAGTCAAGGAAGTCAAGGAATTCCACAACTCTAAGCCCAGTCAGTTCCTGAGTTTGAACCACTATTTGGAACGTTGATCCAAAGACATATTGCCTCTCCAAAGTTCCATCGATTTCAACATTCAAGAAAAATTTGGTTAGCTACATCGATAGGAGTGGTATGAAGAGTTATGGGTGCAAGTCAATGGTACTGGGCAGAATAATAGCTCAGCACAAACCAGATGGGCTGAAGGGTCTGTTTCTGTGCAGTACTCTCAAGTCAAAAGTTGAGGGGCTTTGCTTGATCAGAACGATGACCACATTTCTCGAGTCAGCATTCATTCCTTCATTCCCATTTCAATATTCCTGAGGAGCTGAGAACAAGCCGCCATCGTTGAACAGTAATGTACAAAAACAGCCCCTTTGGTACAATGTATTCATGTCGGCCAAATTGCTGACCTCAACTCATGTTGGGCCCATCTCCCTCTCAACCTGTCATGTACCTGTCTCAATGTCTTTTCAATATTGCAATTGTCCCCACCTCTACCACTTCCCCTTGCAGCTTATTTCACACACCAACAAACCTCTGTGTGCAAAAGTTGCAAATTTCATTTCCTTTAAGAATAAGAGAGCAATCTTATAGAAATGTATAAAATTATGAAAGCCATAGATAAGATAAAGGTAGGTAAGTTGGGAGAGACCGGGACATAGCATCAGGATTCAGGCTAGTAGATATAGGATGGCAATGCAGAGGAACTGCTTTTCCCAGAGGGTGGTGAATCTGTGGAATTTACTGCCTATTGAAGCAGTGGACGCGACCTCAGTAAATATATTTAAAACAAGGTTGGATATTTTTTTTTTCCATAGTAGTGGAATTAAGGAATGTGGGGGAAAAGGTAGATAGGTGGAGATGAGGCTATCATCAGGTCCGCCATGATCTCACTGAATGGCGGAGCAAGCTTGATGGGCTGGATGGCCTAATCCTGCTCCTATTTCATGTTCTTATGTTCTTTCCCTTCTCACCTTAAATATATGTCCTTCAGCTTTGGATTACTTTATCCTGGGACAAAGACAGTGACCGTTCACCTTCTCAATGCCCTTCATGATTTTATAAACCCCCAAACATACAAGAGATCGAAGTCCCAACCTTTCCATTCTGCCTTTTGAATAAAAGTCCTCCCAGTACTCCTGATATTCTTGTGAACTGGAATGATACAAAAGAGCAACGCCTGATAAAACTGTCACAACCTGCAATCAGCGGTTCCAAATAAGCTTTAGCTGCTCTCTGGTTCTGATGTGTTGAACATCAGAAGCCCAGCTGAGAGCTCATCACACATGGAGATCAGAAGACAGCATTCAAGCCTGTTATGTGGTGCACCACATGCTGGGCGTGCCAGCAGCACTCTAACTCTGGGAATAATGGCAAGTCGTGCACACTTGTTCACATTATGTGATCATCTCAGCCCACTTACAACCTCAAGTGGTGCAGGCAGGAGCAGTCATTTTATTCCTGGAGGCATCTTTGGAAGCCATTTCACTGGGTTACAGAGGCAAATACTCCTGAGCCAATGTCCTTGCTACGAGAGCACCACAATTTGGTCTATCCAGAAATCAGACAACGTACACACTCCCCATGGCATGAAGAATCAATCAGCTAGTCTAAGGAAGTAGCCATTTCCTTTCCACAGGTTGTCCCCTCTATGCTCTGCACTGAACCCATCAATTTCGGATCATAATGCCATAAGAGCTTAAGGCACTAGAATACAAATAGGCTATTCAGCCCATCAAGTCATGAGCTGAATCTTTCTATCACTCAACAGACAATTAAGGACAATTTTGGAGTGTTGTGTGCAGATTTGATCAACTAATTACAAGTAATGATATCAATAAGATTGAAAGTGCAGAGATAATTTACTGGGATGCTGCTGAGGCTTCAGGAGCCAAGTTGCCGGGAAAGGGAAAACAGGTTAGAACATTAGTCCCTGGAACATAGAAGAAGAAGGGGAAATTTGATAGAAGTATTTAAAATTATGAGTTGTAAATACAATTAGACATTTTTTCCATTGATGTTAGGTGAGATACAAACCAGAGGACATGGGTAAGGGTCAAAGGGGAAATATTTAGGGCGAACATTAGGGGGAGCTTTTTCCACACAGTGATGGGAGTGTAGAATGAGCTTCCAGCTGAAGTGGGCTCGAATTTCACATTTAAGACACAGACTCGAAGGGCTAAAGGGCCTGTTTTCTAGGCTGTATTGTTCTATGGTCCTATGGTTTTAAGGCTCTAACTCCACTGCCCGGCCTTCTCCCCATAACCTTTGACACCCACATAACCTTTCTTTTCCTGTTTTTGCCAATTTACAAAGATCATCTTCTTGATCAACACTTTTTTTTCCACTCCACATTGAGGCTTAGTCTGAAAATGTTTATTATTTACAAGGTACAGCCAAGAGTTTTGAAACTTGGATATTGGTGAGGCCAAATTTAGAATATTATGTGCAGTTTATAGTCACCTAACAACCAAAAGAAAGGATATCAATAAGACTGAAAGAGTGCAGAGAAAATTTACAAGGAATTGAGTGACAGAGAAAGGTTAAATAGGTTGGGACTTTATTCCCTAGAGCATCTGAGAAAGAGGGAGTATTTCTGAATTCAAATCAGAATCAGATTTTATTATCATGAGCACGTCATGGAATTCATTGTTTTGTGGCAGTGTTACAGTGAAAACATTGCTATGAAATTATATTTTATAATAAATAAATTAGTGCAAAAATAACAGGAAGTGAGGTCATGTCTGTGGTTCATTGTCCATTCAGAAATTTGATGGCAAAGGGGAAGAGGCTGTCCTTTTGCGACTGGGCATTTGTCTTCAGGCTCCTGTACCTCCTTCCTGATGGTAGCAGTGTGAAGAGGGCAAAGCCCAGGTGTTGATGGTCCTTGAGGATAGAGGATACTTTCTTAAGACACCGACTCTTACATATATATATATCCTGGATGGAGTGGAGACTGATGCTTGTGATAGAGCTGGCCGAGTTCACAACTCTCTCTAGCCTGTTCTTGTCCTATCCATTGGCAGCTCCATAACAGACAGTGTACAAGCAGTCAGAATGCTCTCAACGGTTCTTTCTTTGGCTTGGCTTCGCGGACGAAGATTTATGGAGGGGGTAAAAAGTCCACGTCAGCTGCAGGCTCGTTTGTGGCTGACAAGTCCGATGCGGGACAGGCAGACACGATTGCAGCGGTTGCAAGGGAAAATTGGTTGGTTGGGGTTGGGTATTGGGTTTTTCCTCCTTTGCCTTTTGTCAGTGAGGTGGGCTCTGCGGTCTTCTTCAAAGGAGGTTGCTGCCCGCCAAACTGTGAGGCGCCAAGATGCACGGTTTGAGGCGTTATCAGCCCACTGGCGGTGGTCAATGTGGCAGGCACCAAGAGATTTCTTTAGGCAGTCCTTGTACCTTTTCTTTGGTGCACCTCTGTCACGGTGGCCAGTGGAGAGCTCGCCATATAACAGGATCTTGGGAAGGCGATGGTCCTCCATTCTGGAGACGTGACCCATCCAGCGCAGCTGGATCTTCAGCAGCGTGGACTCGATGCTGTCGACCTCTGCCATCTCGAGTACTTCGACGTTAGGGGTGTAAGCGCTCCAATGGATGTTGAGGATGGAGCGGAGACAACGCTGGTGGAAGCGTTCTAGGAGCCGTAGGTACACCTGCAGAAATTTGCAAGTGTCTTTAGTGATAGACAAAATCTCCTTAAGCTCCTCACAAAATATAGTCATTGGTGAGCCTTCTTCACGATTTCATCGTCATGGAGGGCCCAGGACAGATTTTCGTAGATGTTGACACACAGAAACTTGAAGTTCCTAGCCCTTTCCACTGCTGACCCCTTGATGAGGACTAATTTGTATTCCCTCTTGAAGTCCACAATCAACTCCTAGGTTTTTGTTAATATTGAGTACAAGGTTGTTCTTGTGACACCACTCAACCAGCTGATCTATCTCTCTGCTGTACGCTTCCTCATTGCCATTTGTGATTCTTCCGACGATTGGGAAGTTTGTAGGTGGCATTTAAATTGTGCCTGGCCACACAGTCATGGGTGTATAGTGAGTAGGGCAGTGGGCTAAGCGCACACTACAGACTTACTAGATGTATACAAAATTATGAAGGGTATAGATAGAGTAAATGCAGGCAGGCTTTTTCCACTGAAGGCTGGTGAGACAAGAAAGAGAAGGCATGGGTTACGAGTAAAAGGTGAGATGTTTAGCGGGAACATTAGAAGACACTTCAGATAAAGGGTGGTGAGAGTGTGGAACAAGCTGCCAGTGGATTTGGAGGACGTGGGCATGATTTTGATGTTGAAGAAAAATTTGGTCAAGTACATGGATGGAAGGAGTATGGAGTATTGTGATCTAGGTGCAAGTCAACAGGACTGGGCAGATTGATAGATCAGCACAGACCATATGGACTGAAGTGTCTGTGTTCTGTACTGTTCTGTCAATCTAAGTCAATGCAATCAAATTGGTTTTAGTGGGGGTTATAAGTTGAGGGGCCTGGCTTGATCAGAAAGAAGAGCACACTGCATGTTTATGTCTACTTATGCCAATGCAATTAGAACAGTGCAAAATTAATTAGAAGATTCAATCAGAGCCATCAACAAGCCACAGCGCAGTTGGAAGTCTTTCTGCCCTTTGTACCTGTGCCTTAGCCAGCTTAATTTTAATTTAGACATGCGGCACAATAACAGGTCCTTTTGGCCCATGAACTGGTGCCACCCAATTTCACCCAATTGACCTACAACCCTTGTACGATTTTTTGAAGGCTGGGAGGAAACCGGAGCCCTCAGGGAAAACCCAAGTGGTCACGGGGAGAACGTACAAACTCCTTAAAGACAGTGCTAGATTCTAACCCTTGTCCCGATTGGTAGCTCTGTACCGTCGTGGTGCTAACTTTGACCATGCCACCCAATTCTTTGAAAGATTTACAGTTTGTTGCTTTCATCTGTCCTTTGCTCATTGTTCTGTGTTTTTCCCTCTCTTCAAACATGTATCCCATATGTTTTATCAATTAAGTCTACATCCACTGCTTCTTCAGCCAATGCAATCCTGTTCATTACATCTTTCTGATCATATGTCTTTCTCCACATCACCTTTGGTTCCCTTGACAGCTAATTGAAATCTGTGTCCTCATCTGAACAACCGCCCTGCAATTGGGAACAGTTCTTCCCGATTTATTCAATGCCAATTCTACCTTGCTTCAGAAACCTCCAGCTGAATATTATGGTGTATTTTTTTTTCCTCAGGACGTCATCACAGATGAGACACTTCAAAAAAAATACAAGGCAGAGACACACACATAGAGATTATCAATTAGTGATGTCAACCAGCGGGATCGATTGAATTCTACTGACATAGCACACGGTGAATGGCAGAACCCAAGAAATCAACGATGCAGTAATCAACCAGAATTTATTTCCTCTTCAAATGCAGTGAGATCATATTGGCATCGGCCAGAGTACAGCCAAGCAAAATAAGAGAAATGGGCTACAGAAACCTTCTGATGAAGATTGAAACTCTGTGTGAGGATGTTGGAAGAAAGTGGTCCCTGTGGAAATGAGTATTGGTTTTAGATTAATTCAGTTATAATAATGTTCTATATTCTTATGTTGACATTTGTGGAACTTTGCTAATTGTATTGATCTTAATGGACATTAACATCAGTTCATTTAATGAAATTGATTGCTGTTCAAATAATCTGAAAAGTTTAATGAAAGGACATAGATTTACATTTTCTTGAACGCCATAACTATATGACTTCATCTTTTTGTACCTTCATCTGATTCTTAAATTTCATTCCTTCAAAATGAGGCCATGAGCTTTGCTTGTGACAGGTTTTCCTTCACTCAAAAACTGGATGAGTAGTTTTTTAGAATGAAAGAGGAGTCTTTGTAATTCTGAAGGCTGAAAGCTGGAGTGAGGGAGGTGCAGAGTGGTGGGGAAAAGAAGACTATCCAAACCCATTGTGCCCATGTGCAGTGTTCGTGCTTTGCAAGGATGCAATTTAAAAGAATCTGCATGCCCCAGTCTGGGCTGTTTTATTGATTTGTGCAATTTAAAGTAGATCAGAAACAGCCAGATTTTAGAAGGCTAATTTGAGAAGGGGAATTATTTGTTAATCATTCATTAATGCAGTAAATCGGAGATTAATGAAAGGATATAAGAGAATTTGCATTGGTAATCTGACTTCATTATAATATCAGTGAGGATAAAGAGGCTATTAACATGTATGACAAGAAAGGGTCTTTAATAACGATACCAACTTAAAACATAATCAGATTTAATGTGCTCAGGTTTATGTCAAAGCCAACAAACATTTAGAAATGGGTGTTAATGTACAAAGAAAGGTTGAGCACAGGATGTTGCCGCCATAAATAATGAACATCACAGCAGTCTAGCTCAGAGAGATGTGGCCTGATAACTCCAGTGACCCGAGTTCAGTCCTGACCTCCTGTGATGCCTGTTTAGAGTTTGCATTTTCTCTCTGAACCACACAGGATTTCTTTGAGTTTCCTCCCACATCCAAAAAAATGTGTCGGTTGATTGGTTAATGGCCACTGAAAATTGCCGCCTAGAGTGTAAGAGAAGGGCGGAATCTGGGAACCGTTGATCGGAAAATGAGGAGTAAAATGATGGGATGGTAGAGGGTCAATGTAAATTGATGCATGGTGGGCTGTTCATGACTAACATGAGAAATAGAGGCTGGATGAGACCATACAGGCCCTCAAGCCTGTTCCAGTATTTATTATTACCATGGGTCATCCTGCACCTCATTCATTTTCCACACTACCCTCAAGGTCTGTTCAATTTATTAACTTGGCTCTGAATGTCCTCCACAAGCGAGTGACACCAAAGTCGAGATTTGCAACATTTAACAACCTCTCAATAAACAAAATTCTCCTCAACTTAGCCTTAAATAGGCCAAAAGAACTCAAAGACTCTCCAATTCAGCACCTACCCTGTTAATCCTCTCAGAATGTTTTAGATCAGAACAGTGGGCAGAATTCTACGGTGTATGACAAACTCATAAAACCTTCGCCAAGGAAGATTGCTTCCAAAGGAGCCAGTAAAGTTGTGCAGCAATTAGAGCTGTTACTACTCAACACCAGGGACCCAGATTTGCTCCTGACCTCAGGTGCCTCCTGTGGTGAATTTGCCTGATATCGCTGTGGCTGCATGAGCTTCCAGACCATATTCCTGTCACTTTCTAAAAATGCACTGGTAGCCTAACTGGCTATTATAAATGTCCTCAGTGGTGGTTAATGGGAATGCAGGACCCAAGAGGAAGTGATGGGCGTATCATCAGAAAGAATATGTTGGAGGAATACAGGGCATTAAGGAAAAGACGAATGAGACTGATCAGATTGGATCCCAGAAGCTGGCAAGCATCCAATGGCCTGATTGTCCTCTTTCAGTGCCTTCATGTATAGAAAGAAAAGGTGAACAGGTAGATTATGAGACAAATTTTCCAGTGAGATAATGGGGATGGATCATGTCCCAGGGGAACTGAAGGTCCTGAATGGCATTGTCAATTGAAAGTGTCTAAAGAAGCTGGAAGCTGATTCCCTAATATTGCAAGTAATCAAAATTTTCTGAAAATGAACATTCCAAACCATTCACCTACAATAAATGTTTACTTTAATCCTTGAGTGTCTTATGGTTTAATATCTGGTTGTTTTTGTCAGGTCCTGAGCTTTATTTTCTGCAGACAAGCTTCATTAGCGGGGATGAGGCAGTAAAGGCCGAGCCAATGGGTTCACCTCCGAGCGAGGCATGTGATTCCTCTCCATGGTCTCCATAGAAAGTCTGTTCCTAACATCTCATGAACAACATGATAATCTATTTTACAACATTTATGAAAAGGAAAGAGTCAAATCAAGTCTTGATCTTAATATCTACAGGGGAGCAATCTGATTAAACCAATTCCTCCACTCCTTTTTCCTGGCATCTCTCGCTTGATCAGTTCACAGTCTTAAACGATCACAAAAATATCAACAAACTATCTAACCTGCTTAATAGGCATCTTTTGTGAGTTTATATAAAGTGCAGAAGGTTCTACATTCTTTTGGGGCCTAGCATTATTTCTTTATCTTGCAATATTAAGAATATAGAGCCTGTTAGAGATCTTTCTATGACCTTACCCACTTCGCATCCATGTATTTAAAAACAAAATTTGAGATAGAGCGTGGAAACAGGCACTTCCAACCCATGAACCCGTACTGCCAAATACACTCAATGTGACCAATTCATCTACAAATCCTGTACAGTACATTTTTGGAGGGTGGGAGGAAACCAGAGCACCGAGAGGAAACCCAAATAGGCACGGAGAGAATGCCCAAAATTCCTTACAGAGTGCCAGAATCTAACCTATATTGCTGGTCCTGACCACTACTGTATATTAACCATGCCACTGAAAAAATTAAACTCCCCAAATAAGGGACATATCAGGGACTGATAAGAACAGATACTCTCTGTGATGTTTCTTTTATTGTAATAAAGAAACTTGGGTTCTTTTAAATCAACTATATTTAATAGCTAGAACACATACCGATGAAACCTCATGGAGGCATCCATTTTGAATCTACCCAAGATGCTGACTCCCTCTAGTGGTCAGCAGTATCATTAGCACTCTATCAGTACATCCCCTTTCCTTGAGATGTCTAATCTAACAATATGAAACATTAATACATTGTTCATTTCAATTTAAAGTTCAACACAAATGTAAACACAACATCAGCAGGACAAACATTTTTAAATGTGCAGTTATTTTTCTTTTAGAGATTCAGTCTGCCAGGTGCTTTGATAACACGAGTGGATCTTCTTAACAGAGGTGCTTGTGTTGGCTCTGCTGGTCCACAACTGTCAAACACTGCTGGTGTTGCTGTGCAGGCTGGATCTTTTGTATTTGTCTGTTCCTGCAGTGTCTCTTGTGTTTTCAGCAGGCTCTTTCCATTCTTTATAAGTACTTGACCGTCCTCTGTTCTGACAGGATTTACCTCCTCTAGAACAGTGGCCATTTTGTCCCAAATGTTGGAATCTCTGAGACTCACTGGGTCATGTTGTGCCAGGGGCCTTAAACTTCTTGCTGACTTGTCATAGTTTGTTTTATGTCTCCATTGCAGACGTTCATCATCTTCAACATCTCTTTTCTTATTTGGGTCTGCAGAGCAGGGAAGTGTGGTGTGTAGTCTACATCCCATCAGAAGCTCAGTGGGTGATATGCCATGTTCAAGTGGCGAAGCTCTGTAACTATAGATACGGCTCTAAGCTACTGTCTAGTGCTTTCTTGAACAACTATTTAACTATGTGAACTAGATGAACTCCTTTCTCTGTTTTACCATTTGATTATGGATGCAGAAGACTTGAAGTCACATTTCGAAAATTATATTCTTCTGCAAAGTTATGGGATTCTCTACAGCTGTGGCATGGGGAATTCCATTTCATATTTTTGATCACACAAGCAGCAGACATATTAGGACGCAGCGCAGTCTCTGGGTTGTTCAATAGGTAATTAATAGCTAGCAAGTAATTCTTTCCATCCATGTGAAATAGATAGGTCTCAACTTTCTGCTATAGTTCTGCTGGTACATCAGTTATTATTATGGTTTCCTTTGCCTGCTTTGTGTGATGACAGGTCTCATTGCTGGAAACCATCCTGTCAAAATGTGAGCATTTATTCCTCGCCAATTAGCAGCACTTCTGGCCCTCCTCTTGCATTTTTTCCATTCCAAGGTGCCCCTCATGCTCCCTTTTCAGTAGCTCTTGTTGAAAAGATTGAGGAATGACAATTCTGCTCAGTCTGAGTAGAAGCCCATTGACAACTCTCAGCTCAGATCTGATGTTGTTGTATGGCTTGACCTTCACCTCTAGACCATCTTTCATTCAGATTCTTGAAGACCTTCTGTAAAACTGTGTCCTTTTCTGTTTCAGTTGTGATCTGCTTGGATTTCGTGTAAGATACAGAAAGAGATTCAGTGATCAGGTTCACATGGAGATTTACATCTGTCTCTGCAGAATTCTCATTGCTTGCTTCACTCTATGTCATTGCCCTGGATAATTTATCAGCTAACACAATAAAAAACACACAAATGCTGGAGAAACTCAGCAGGTCAATCAGTGCCTTTATGTAGCAAAGGTAAAAATGCATCACCAACATTTTGGGCTTGAATCCTTCATCAAGGTGTGGGGGAACATGAGAGATGTCCGAACAAAAAGGGGAAGGGGAGAGGGAGGGTGGTGAGGGTGGAAGATGATAGGTGGAATGGGGGAGGGGGAGACATCTCAGGAGGGGGGGAGGAGTTTAGGCTAGGTGGAGAGAGTAAGGAAGTAGGAACTGGAGTGACTAGTGTTAGGTCTGCTTTGTTCATGAATGAGTGAGACAAACACCAGACTGAGTCGAAATCAGGGTTCTTTGTTCTTTATTACCGGATTGTAACACTTGCAACTAACCATGTTAGTCGGAGAATGCATTCTGCCGTTATCAGCAAAATGGTGATTTTTTATACCCTTGGATACGTGCTTAGAACATCATCATATCATTACTTGTCCAATGACTAAAACTGTTGCTATCCTTTCCCTGCTAGCTTCCTGCCTCTCAATCCATCAATGTCTCTCTTATCTTGTAAGTACAAGGATGCATTCACATCTTGTTACAGCCCTGTACAGGGTAACTCCTTACACATTCCCATCTCATGATGTTTTACCTTACACTAGTTAAAGGGGAGAAGTGGGGGGAAGAAAGCTGATTTGTGGACTGCAGTGAACTCAATGTTCACGGCATGGTGTTGAAGAGTGCCCAGATTACAATTGAGTTGTTCCTCCAATCTGCGGGTGGTCTGGGTGGAGTAGTGTGAAAGGCCATGGACAAATATGTGAGCTTGAGAGTGTGACTCAGAGTTGATATGGTCAGCTACAGAGAGGTCACTTTTGTTGCAGACAGAGAGGAGGTCCTGGACGAAGTGATCTCGTAATCTGTGACTGTCTCTCTGATGTGGAGAAGGCCACAGAGCGTGCAGTGGATGCAGTAAATGAGTTCTTTTGGAGGTACGGGTGAAGTGCCTTCACCTGAAATGTCTGTTTGGGACCTTAGACCATGGTGAGGCAGGAGGTGTGGGTGCAGGTATTACACCTCCTGTGACCACAGTGGAAAGTGCCAGGGTGGGGGAGGGGCACGATGGTGAGGAGGGAAGAGTGCACAAGGGAGTCACGGAGGGAGTGGTCCCCTTGGAAGGCTGAGAGGGGAGAAGAATGAAAAATGTGTCTGGTGGTGGGTTCCTGCAGTAAATGCCTGAAATTCCGGCAGATAATGTGTTGGATGTGGAGGCTGATAGGGTGGTAGGTGAGGACGAGGTGGATTCTGTGTTTATTGTTTCTAGGGGCAGGAGGGCTAGGGCAGATAAGCGGGGAATGGAGGAGATGCAGGTGAGGACTGAGTTAATAGTGGTGGAGGGGAAGTGGAAGAAGGCAGATATTCCAGAGGCGGAAACGGAAAAATTGAGAGAAGGGGATGGAGTCCTTGCAGGGAACAGGGTGTGAGCACGTGTAGTCTAGGTAATTGTGGGAGTTAGAGGGTTTGTAATAAGTGTCAGTGAGAGTCTGTCTCCTGAGATGGAGTAAGATCCCGAAAAAGGACAGGGTTACCAGAGATGGACTAGGTGAATTTGAGGTCTGTGAAATTGGCAGCAAAATTGATGAAATTGATGAGCTCATCACGGGTGCATGAGACCGTCCCAATGGAGTCGTCAATGTACCAGAGGAAGAGTTGGAGGGTCTTTCCTGCGTAGGCTTGTAGCATGTTTCGCTTCACAAAACCCACAAACAGGCAGGCATAGCTGGGACACATGGGTACCCATGGCTACTCCTTTAATCTGGAGGTAGTGGGATGAGTTAATGGAAAGGGTGAGGACAAGTTCTGCCAGGCGGAGAAAGGTTTTGGTAGAAGGCAGCTGCTCAGGTCTGAGGTCCAGGAGAAAGAAAAGTGCCCAGAGGCCTTCTGTGTGGTGAATGGAGATGTTAAAGGATTGGACATACGTCATGAAGATGAGGTGGTCCAGTACAGGGAATCTGAAGTCTTGGAGGAGGTGGAGGGTGTGTGAGATGTCATGGATGTAGGTGGGGAGGGATTGAACTAGGGGAGAAAAGATGGAGTCAAGGTAGGATGAAATTAGTTCCATGGGGCAAGAGCAAGCAGAGACAATGGGTCTGCCTGGATGGTTAGGTTTATGTATCTTGGGTAGAAGGTAGAAATGGGCAGTGGGAGGATGGGAGACAGTCAGTTTGGTGGCCATGGGGGGAGGTGCCCAGAATTGATGAGGTGAGAAATGGTGCTGGAGATGGCGGCTTGATGGGTGATGGTGGGTTCCTGTGGGAAGGGTTGATAGGAGGAGGAGGTGTCTGGCCTCAGCAAGGTAGAGGTCAGTGCACCAGACTACAACAGCATCACCCTAGTCTGCAGATTTGATAGTGAGGTTGTTGATGCGGAGAGAGTGCAGGGTGGAGCGTTCTCGGGAGGTGAGGTTGGAGTAGGAGAGGGGGGTAGTGAAGTTGAGATGGTTGATGTCCCGGTGGTAGTTGGAGATTAAAAAGGTCCAGAGCGGGCAGCTAGCAAGGAGGAGGAAGAGGTCTTGAAGTGGGAGGAAGGGACTTGTGGCGGTGTTGGAGAGTGCAGCCAAAGTAGTGGGTTTGGAGATGGAGGCGATGGAAGAAGACTTCAACATTGCAGCGTGAGCAACACTCGTTGAGGTGTGGATGGAGGGAGATAAAAGTGAGACCTATGCTGAGGATAGAGCTCTCCACCTCTGAGAGGGGAAAGTCAGAGGGGCTCTGAAAAACCAGGCAAGGATCAGAGTGGGAGTCAGTTTGGTGGATGGATTTTGGGCGGGGGAGATGGAGTGTTGGAGAGGTCTGAGGATGGAGAAGGGAGGTGGGTGAGGTTGGAATGGGGAGGAGTTTTGGGGGATTGGCTGGTGGAGAAGGGTTGGGGAGGTTAAGAGGGAGAGGAGGTGAGTAGGGAAGTGCGTGGGGGAGAGTGGGTAGGGAGAAAGAGAGGAGGGTAGGAGGGGTAGCCTGAGGGAGGGAGGGAGAAAGAGGATTGGTGGTTGGAAGAGGGGGAGATGGGTGTGGGAGGTTGGGGATTGAGGAGTGAGAGGTTTAGTTAAGTGGGACCCAATAGAGAGACCAGGGCTCCAGTGTTGGGAGCCACGTGGAACGAGACAGCGAGGAAGGCTCAAGCGTCTTCTGCAGGTCCAGTGCTGGAGTCGGCAGAGGTGGCATCAGGAGCTGCGGTGAGTAGGGGCTAACAGAATAAGTTTCCCTGGTGTGTACACCATTTTAAAGACATAATAATGTAGCTTCATCATCAGTGTTTGGATTCTTGGCAACATTTCACTGAGATTTTTCTTGATTATTTGTATTAATGTTTTGTGATCTGTCTCTGCTGTGAATGGTGTAGACCATACACATATCTGCGGAATTTCTCGTCCATAGACACTCTTTCTTGATCTGTGCATATTGACATTCAGATGTTGTCATCGTCCTTGATCTGTATACTACTGGCCTCCAATCTTCTCCCACAGCCTGAAGTAGTATGGCCCCTATTGCATCTTTTCAAACATCCATAGATATTTTAGTCTTTCTGGATGTGTAAAAGAACATTTATAAAAAACTGGTTCTAGAGTTAGAATGGTCTCCAGTCATCCCCATTCTTCCTCGTGGTTGACTGTCCACTTGAATTCACATTTGTCCTGTAACTTCCTTAGGTACATTGTTTTGGAAGACAGGTTTTGTATGAATTTACCACTGAAACTGATCATTCATTGCACTCTCAATATGTCTTTGTCAGTGGGTCTGGGCATCGCTAGAATTGCTTTCACCTTGCTCTTGACTTGCTCCATATCTGCCTCTGACAGTTTATCTCCCAGAAAGTTGAATTCCTTCACACCAAATTGAAATTTTTCTCTGTTTAACTTTAATTCATACTTCTGGATGTGTGGTAGCACTTTGATGAACCTCTTGTTTTGTTCTTGTGTGGATCCCCATAGGGTCATGTCATCCATGTCCACACGTACCCCATTTATCCCTTCTATGATGAGCTCTATTGTCCTGTGGAACCCTTCCAGAGCTGAGGAATTTCTAAAAGGCATCCTCAGACAGGAGTATCACCCAAATGGTGTATTAAATGTACAGTATTTTGTGCTATCTTCATGCAGTTTCATTTGCCAGAAGCCCTGGGATGCAAACAATTTGGTGAAAAACTTCGCTCTGGCCATTGCACTTGTGATTTAATCCCTTGATGGAATTTGGTAATGTTCCCTCTTTTATATTGGCATTCAAGTCTTTTGGATCCATGCACATACACTGTTCATCTTGTTGACACACCATTGAATTTACTCATTCTATGGGCTCTTCCACTTTCTTTATGACACCTAGTGACATCATTCGGTCGAGTTCCTCCTTGAGCTTTTCTTTTAGTGGCACTGAAACCCTCTGTGGTGCCTGAACTCCTTTAACTGTGTGTCCTCCCTTTTACTGTATATTATAGGTTAATGGTGGAACTCCAAATCCCTTGAATATGTCTAGAAATTGATCCAGTATTTCCTCTACACTGTTCTGTGCATTGGTTCTGTTAATGTGGTACACCATCTTGACTAGGCTTAAATTTTTACATGCTTTGTCACCAAGCAATGATTCATGTCCATCTGAGACTACTGCAAACCTGAGGTGAAGTTCTTTATCTTTAACTTTCACCTAAAGTTTACATGTACATTTCATGTCAATCTGGTGGCCATCGTAGGCTTTGATCTGTCCAGGATTTGAATGGATGTATGGCTTCATCTTCATTGTCTTAATAATGTGCTCAGAGACCAAAATGACCTTTGCTCCTGTGTCCAGCTTGAAATGAATATTTGTCCCATTTGTATGCAATGACACAATTCATTTGTTTTACTCAACTGTTCTTGCCTGACTGTTCATTGTCTGTTGATTTATCATCTTTCTGCAGTACCATGCCAACAAAATGTGTATCACGGAGGGCAGTTGTTTCTATAGTGTGTACAGTGTGCACACTTTCACTTCTGTTTTGTTTCCCTTTCAAAAAGCATTGTGTTCAGTAATGATTCCTCCCTTTACAAATGAATGTCACTCCACCTTTTTGCTGTTTGCTATATCTAATTATTTGTTTACATGTGTGGACACACTGTGGCTATGGCTTTTGCACTCTCACTGAACTTTTTTGCATGCTGCAGAGCTAATTCACTGGTATAGCATATCTTCACAGCTTCGGCTAAGTTGAGCTCTGTCTCTCACAGCAACCTCTCTCTAACTTTCTTATCACTAATTCCAAAAGCAATTTGATCATGGATCATTGAATCTTGTAGCAAACCAAAATTGCATGTTCTTCCTTTTAATTTCAAGTCCATTAAAAAAAAAGTATCTAAGCTCTCTCCCCACATCTGCGTGCATGAGTAAAACATGTACCTCTTGAACATTTTATTTTTTTTAGTGAACAGTGTTCATCAAACATCTCAATAACTATGTCGAATTTGCCCTGGACTTCTGTATTGACAAAAACAAATGTATTGAAAATCTCTAGTACTTGAGATCCTGCCATGGTAAGTAGCAGTGCAATCTTCCATGCATCAGGTCTGCTATTGAGTCCAATGGCTTGCAGGTACAGCATGAATCTTGGTTTGAACAACCTCCACTCAACATTTCCAGTCCAACTTACAGCATCAGGATTTTACACTCTCCATATCTCTGCTGATAATGACTGATACACACTCAGTACACTCCTCATGTTTCTTCTACTCCTGGTGCCATGTGATGTTTCTTTTATCGTAATAAAGAAACAAGATTAAAAAAAAACCTATATTTATTAGCTAGATCACATATAGACAAGTCCTCGTGGAGACATCCATCTTGAACCTACCCAAGCTGCAACAGCTCCTACCTCCCTCTAGTGGTCAGGATTATCACTAGCACTCTATCAGGGCATTAGATTTGATTTTAGCCAAAGATAATGCTGTCATAAAATCCTAAAATTCCTTTGAATCTAATCAGCCATATTCTCATTAATAGATTAAATTTGAATGGCTTACTGCTGTTTATGTTTGCAAGCAACAGGGGTGGGAGGGTATGACAGTCACCTTTCACATAGAACAATACCTTTACTAAATGACTATTGACATGATATTATGCTATGAATGAATCAGGGTTTCCTTCCACTTTATGCCTCATGTGCTACCCACTTCATTACCTGTCCACTTTGCCTCCAACAGTTAAAAAAGATTTTTAATTTCTCATGAAAAGCACTGCAACGTATCTTGCAGCTTCTCTCAGTGAAATGAATTGGAAAATACTTCTGCCTTAAAATCTATTGCACAATAACAAGTCAGGAATCACTATCCGCTCTTGTATTATTTGCATTGTGACTGTGCTTTATATTCTCCTATTGATGTGTAGGCAAACCTGCAGCGAGAGCACATGTAACAGAAACAACATTTAAAGAACCAGTCACTGCATTGTAAAGGCCAACTAACGGAGAAATGGACCAAACCTAATACCCAGAAGTCAATCACAAAATTCTGTAGACACCACGGTTGAAGTAAAAACACAAACTGCTGGAGAAACTCAGCTCAGCAGGTCAAACAGTGTCCTTTATGGAGCAAAGGCAAAGATTCAGAACTGATATTCCAAGCTTGAACCCTTCATCAAAGTATGAATAAATGCTGGCACACATCCGATCAAAAGGGGGGGGGGGGGGGCAAGGGGAGAAATTGGAGAAAAGAAAGAGAGGACAGCAGCATTGAGGGGGAGAGGGGGAATAGCTCAGCAGTGTGGGTGAAACAACAAGAAAGACAGGAAAATGGGGAGAGGGGAAAGAAAAGGTAAGCAGATTTCAGGGAAAGTACCAAAAGCAATAATCTGGCTGAAGGGTGCCAAGGCGGAAAATAAGGTGATGATCCTCCAATCTGCGGATGGTCAGGGTGGGATAGTACACAAAGCCAAGGACAGACATGTGAATGCAGGAATGTGGCTTGAAATTGAAAATGTTGGCCACTGGGAAGTCGCTATGTTTACGAATGCAGGAGTTGCTGAGTGAAACAATCTCGCCGTCTGCAACCGGCCTCTCCAATGTAGAGAAGGCCATAAAGGGTGCACCAGATGCAGTAAATAAGTCCTCTGAATGTACAAGTGAAATCTTGCTTCACGAGAAAGGCCTGTTTAGGGACCTGGACCGTGGTGAGGGAGGAGGTGTGGGTGCATGTGTTGCACCTCCTCTGGGCACAGGGGAAGGTGCTGGTGGTGCAATGGTGGGGAAGGATGAGAGCACGAGGGAATCGCGGAGGGAGCGGTACCTACAGAAGGCCGAGAGGGGAGGAGAGGGAAAAAAGTGTCTGGTGGTGGGATCCTGTAATAAGTGCTGGAATTTCCCATGGATAATGTGTTAGACTGCTAAGTCCCAAAGTGGGCGCTACCAGCGTGCAGTGGAAATATTCAAGGTGGTGGTGAGGGAAAGGGGGCAGTTAGGGGGCAGTGAGGAAAAAGGGAGCGGTCTGAACCTTCTGTCTCATTATTATTCAGTTTGCTGCAAATTTTAATGAAGAAGCCAGTGCAGTAATTTTCTGGCCGGTAGTGAACAAAATAAATGGCAACAACATGCTCTTGTGAGAGCTGGCTGCCATGTTGTATTGGTCTCATTACTTCCCTCTCAGCACCTCAACCACCCACCTGCTCAGAGCTGCCATCAACTCCCCTCTCAGTGTTACCACACCCTTTCTCAGTGCTGCCACGACTCTACTCTCAGCGCCACCACTACACCTCTCTCAGCACCGCCACCAACCCCCCTCTCAGCGCAGCCACCACCCTGCTCCCAACACCGCCACCAACCCCCCCCTCAGTGCAGCCACCACTCCACACCCAGCACCGCCACCAACCTCCTCTCAGCGCAGCCACCACCCTGCTCCCAGCACCGCCACCAACCCCTCTCTCAGTGCAGCCACCACCCCGCTCCCAGCACCGCCACCAACCTCCTCTCAGTTCAGCCACCACCCAGCTCCCAGCACCACCACCAACCCCTCTCTCAGTGCAGCCACCACCCCGCTCACAGCACCGCCACCAACCTCCTCTCAGTGCAGCCAGCACCCCGCTCCCAGCACAGCCACCAACCTCCTCTCAGCGCAGCCACCACCCCACTCCCAGCACCGCCACCAACCTCCTCTCAGCACTGCCATTACATTCCCTCATCGCTGCCACTAACCTCTCCTCTCAGCTCAGCCACCGCCCCCTTCTCAGCTCCATCACTAACCACCCACCTCCAATGCCATTGATGGGTGGGGGGGGTGGGAATGTTGGGGATGTAGTCTGAAGGCCAAAGGGGTGGTAGCAGAAAATGTTTGGGAACCCACTGTGTTAGATGTTGAGGCTGGTGGGATAGTAGGTGAGGATGAAGGGGTTTCAATGTTTGTTGTGTCTGGGGAAGAGGGGGGCCAGGACAGATGAGCAGGAAATGGAGGAGACGTGGGTGGGGGCTGAGTTGATAATGGTGGAGAAGAAGCGACATTTGTGGATGAAGGCAGACATTTCAAAAGCTCTGAACTGGAAGACCTCATCTTGGGCAGTGATGGAGAAATTGAGAGAGGGGGATAGAATCCTTGAAGGGAACAGGGTGTGAGGAAGTGTAGTCCAGAGAGTTGTGGGCATTGGTGGGTTTGTAGTATACATTAGAAGAAAGGTTGTCTCCTGAGATGGATATCAAAGTATCCTGTGAGGACTCAAATGGCTTTGTAAAGAACTTTTAAAAATATCCTCAGTGAGCTGACGTGTATTTGTTGGAATTTAACAGTCTGCCTTCTGCTCCAAACTCTTATGGACCGAGGTGGATCTACCAATTGTGGACTTGTCCATAGATGCTTTGGAAAGGTTAACATTCAGATTAACTTATTATTATTATTACAATTAATTATGAATAAGTAATACTTTGGAATAAACCAGCATTCCAAAGTACTGATATTTTCAGAATAGGTTCTGCATAAAAACTTAAGAACTTAAGAAATAAGAGCAAGAATTAGCCATCTGGACAGTCAAGCCTCCTCAGTCATTTGATACGATCATGGCTGTTGTGGCCATGGATTCACCTCCACCTATCTACCTTTTTAACCCTTAATTCCCTTTTCATGTGAAAATCTTCTATCCAACTGTTTCTTAAACATATTTAACAAGGTAATCTCCACTGCTTCCTTGGACAGAGATTTCTACAGATTCTCAACTCTCTAGGAAAAGGAATTGCACCTCATCTCCTTCCAAAACCTCCTCTTGAGGCTATGTCCTCTATTTCTGGTCTCACTTGCAAGTGGAAACTTTCCTACCTCTATCATATGTGCCCCTTTCATAATTTCAGATGTTTCAAAAAGATTCCCTCTCATTCATCTGAATTCCACCAAGAACTGTCCCGGCCGACTAATTCTCTCGTTAATGGCTCTGGAATCAACTTTATTAACCACCCCCTCTGTTCTACTGGCAAAGTCAGTATATCGTTTTCAAGCTGGGAGACCAGAACTGCACACAGTACTCCAGGTGCGGCAGATCCTCACTGCTCTTAAATTCAAACCTGTTATCAATGAAGGACAACTTTCCATTTGCCTTCATCATTATCTGTTGCACCTGCAAGCTAACCTCTTGCTATTCATGCATAAGCGCTCCCAAGTCTCTCTGCACAACAGCATGCTGCAATCTTTCAGTAATTAAATAATATTCAGTTCTTCTATTTTTCCTTCCAAAGTAGACGACTTCATTGTGCTCCATCTGCCAGATCCTTGCCCACTCACTTAACATTTCTTCATCTCTATGCATATATGGCATAATGTGTGCATTTCCTCAGTTTATTGTCATGAACAGACCTAAATAAGCTCACTTGGCTCCTTCTATCCAATCATTCATATATATTTTGAACAGTAGAAGGCCCAGCACTGACCCCAATGGCACTTCATTGTCAACCAGAGAAACAATGATTTATCTTGACTCTCTGCCTTCTATCCATGCTGATACTTTTCCCCAATTCCATTATATAATATTATGGATTAATTTTTCACTCGACTCCTTATTTAATGCATTCTGGAAATCCAATTATAGTAAAACCTCTAGTATCCAGAATTTAAGCAAAAGGCAAACCCGAGCAACTGGCATAAAAAAGATCAAGGAAAATAAATAAATAAAAATAAAAGTACCAAAAAAATGTAAGTTTAAAATTGAAAATGTTCTCTGAAATAGCACATAAACCTTTGGTGAAGATAGGAACAAATGTTCAGCCAGCGGAGGGCCTTGGGTCGGGCTTTGCTCATAGCAGCTGTGTGAATAAAGTTGAGTGAAACAGCAATGGCATCACCCAGGATGAAGAACTGGTTGATGGAGATTTATGTATTCATGCAAGTGACGTTTGTTTTCAGTATAAATGCAGAATAGTATTTTTTTAATCTTTTGTCTCTTAAACTTTTTATTCTTAATGTAGGTGTATTAGTTAGTAATTGTAAGTCTCAAGCAACTGGAAAATACATTGATCCTGCATCTACTAATCCCTATAGGTATTGGATATCAGGGGTTTTACTGTCTATAATATCCAGTTGTTCCCCTCTACACTGGGGTCCAGAGAACACTGTTTCGTCAGGTTGTACTTGTACAGTCAGATGACAATAAACTTAGCTTGTCTATCCACTACACTTGTGATATCTTCAAAGAACTCGGGAAAATTTGCCAAACAGGACCAGCCCTTCCTGAATCCATTCCATGTCTGCCTGATGGAACAATATCAATCCAGATGTCTCGCTATTTCTTCCTTAATGATACCTCAAGCATTTTCCAGACTATAGATGTTCAGCTAACCTCTCTAATAGTTACCTGTATTTTTGCCTACATCCTTTTTCAACAGTGACCTGACAATTGGTGTCAGGACCTGTCCAGAGTTTGGAGAATTTTTTTCAAAATTGCCCCAAATTTTTTCAAAATTTGCACTACCAACAGGTGGTAATCCTGCCTCACCTGCAGAAAAAAAAGAATCTCAGGGTGGTAGGTGATGTCATGCATGTACTCTGACAGTAAATGTGATATCTGAAATCTAAAATCTAATACCGTGGGATGCATTCCATCAAGACCAGAATTGTCTACCTATGTACCCACAAGGTTAGCTCAACATTACCTCTTTAGTGGTAGCCATTCCATAGAATTTCTCACATTCTAACATCATTCTTTAGCATGTTAGATGTGTCTTCCACTGTGAAGACTGACACAAAATGGTTCTTCAGTGACTCAAGGCCATTTCCGCACCATTTAATATTAATCTAATCTTCCAAGGAACTGACATTTAGCCACCCTTTTCCACGTTATAAAATTAAGTCTTTTACCATCTGCTTAGATATTTTATGTTGGCTCAGTTTCATAATCTATCTTCCTGTTCATTGCTGTTTATTTCATGGTTTTTTGTTGCTTTTTGGAGTTTTTCCAGTCTCCAATTTCCCATTACTCATGATTACTTTATTTTCATGAACATTTATTTTGATGCTTTCCTTTATTTCCTTAGCTATCCAAGACTGGTTCTCTCCATGCTTTACTGCTCACATTTTTAACTGGAATATATATTTTTGTTGAGTATTGTTAAGAATGTCTTTGAAAGTCTTCCACTGTCCTCGACTGTCACAAACCTTTGCATGTGGCCTTGTCTAAGCTATTTAACTCTTAATTTATCCCATTGTAGTCTCCCTTTTCCAAGCAGAATAGACTGGTTTTAAATCTACAATTAAATCCCCATTTGTATGAGAAAATCAATCTCTTTTCTTGTCTCTTTTCCTCCTGTTACCGCCTGCCCATTGCTCCTCAGCATTTAAAAAAAATTTCTCCCTCCACCCATGTTCTCCTACGACTGTTACGTTTGCTCGTCCCCCTACCCCTTCTTCCCTCTTCTACTCTCCTCCCCTCACTTTAAAAAAAAATCTACCTCCTTTATGCTCATACCCTGATGGAGGTCTCAGGGTCGAAACATTTGCCCTTTTCACATTGGCTAACCGGTAAATTGCCGGTTCAACGAACCAATTCAATATAGAGTTCTTGCCGTTCACACTGGACCAATGTTAACTGGTTCTCTGTGCCCTTTCACGCTCACCACCTGGCATCCCAGAACAAAGGGGCACCTATCCTCCAGTGGTGAAGTCCTGCATACCTCCTGTCTCTTTCACACTAGGCTAACTGGTACACCAATTCAAGACACCCTCATTAGGTAGTTCATCCCTAGGGTGATCTGACACCTTCATGCCATCTCATAAGCATTCACACTGGCACATTAACCAGTTGGTAGTTAATTACTGAGTTAATGCGCCAGTGTGAATGGAGGTATTGCTTCCTACAGATGCTGAATGGACTGACGTGCTTCTCAAGCACTTTCCACATACAGTGATCATGCTTTCCAAGAGAACAAGATCATTCACATTGCTTGTCTCATTAAACAGGAACAAATCCAACCAAGGCTACATGTTCCCTAATGGTTTGGTAACAGGCTGTTCAAGAAAACTATCACATTCTATGAACTCCTCCTCAAGACTGTTTTGACCACCTTGATTTGCCCAATCTATGTGCATGACAACTTCTGTTTCATTCGTTAAAAGCAGCTTTGCATAATAATGGTTTATCTTCCATCAGAATAATATATTTTCCAGTTGTTAATGGTTCCTGTTGTTAATGGTTCCAGTTGTTAATGGTTCCAGTTGTTAATGGTTCCAGTTGTTAATGGTACCAGTTGTTATTGGTTCCAGTTGTTAATGGTTCCAGTTGTTAATGGTTCCAGTTGTTAATGGTTCCAGTTGTTAATGGTTCCAGTTGTTAATGGTACCAGTTGTTATTGGTTCCAGTTGTTAATGGTTCCAGTTGTTAATGGTTCCAGTTGTTAATGGTTCCAGTTGTTAATGGTTCCAGTTGTTAATGGTTCCAGTTGTTAATGGTTCCAGTTGTTAATAGTTCCAGTTGTTAATGGTTCCAGTTGTTAATGGTACCAGTTGTTATTGGTTCCAGTTGTTAATGGTTCCAGTTGTTAATGGTTCCAGTTGTTAATGGTTGCTGAACTTGTGGTGTTACAACAAATGTGCAGGATAATGATTGTGCAACAACAGAAAAATGGGAAAAACAAAAGTGCTGGAGAAACTCAGCAGGTCACACAGTATCTGTAGGAAGTAAAGGGTAATCAAAATTTTGAGCCTGAGGCCTTGTCAAGGAATGAGCAAAAAGCGGACAGGTGGCTGAATATAAAAGTGGGAGAGGGGGTGAAGGAGAGGAGAGAAGGGAGGAAGGGGCATGGAGAGGAGCACATGTAAACAGGCAAGAGGTCATGGTGGATATGGGTGAGAGGCTAGAAGCGAAATAAAAACATCTGAGATGATAGGGGAAGGGTAGCTCTCTGATATGAGAGGGGAGGGAAGGGTGAGGGGAGTTGGAGGAAAGGAGACAGAGGATAGGGAAAGAGAGACTTAGGGGAGGGATTCAATGATAAATGAAGGTCGATGTTAATGCCAGCTGGTTGGAGAGTGCCCAGACAGAATATTAGAATATTAGGTGTTCTTCCTCCAATTTGCGTGTGGTTTCGATTTGGCAATGCCTGAGGCTATGGACCTGCCAGTGTGGGAATGGTGTGTGGAATTAAAATAGTTAGCCACTGGGAGGTCCCTGTTAGAACAGCAGAACGAGCAAAGTTGCTCAACAAAACATTCTCCCAGCCTGTCCAGCCTCTCTCATATAGAGGAAACACTGGGAATGGGAATACTGGATGAGGTAGGTGATTCACAAGTGAAATGCTGCATCACTTGAAAGGACTGTTTGGGGCCCCAAATGGTGGTAAGAGAGGAGGTTTGGGTACATTACCTGTGGCCACAGGGGTAGGTACCGGAGGGGGGAATTAATGTGAAGGAATGAGTGCATAAGAAAGTCACAGAGGGAGCATTTACAACAGAAAGCAGAGAGAGGAGGGGAGGGGAAGATGTGTCTGGTGGTGTAATCACATAATAGGTGGCAGAAATTGTGGAGGATAATATCTTGGAAGTAGAGGCTGGTAGTGTGTTAGGTGAGGACAGAGGAATCCTGTCACTGTTGTGCTTCAGGAAGGAGGTGGCCAGGGCAGATGCACGGGAAATAGAGGAAATGGAGGTCAGGGCAAAGTTGATGGAAGGAGAGATGAAGCCATGTATTTTGAAAAAGGAGGACGGCTCAGATGTTCTGGAATTGGAAAATCTTACCCTGGAAGCAGATGCGATGGAAGCAAAGGAATTGAGTGAAAGGAATGAATTTCTTACAAGAGGCAAGACAGGAAGAGGTTTTGTTAAGTAACTGTGCGAGTTGCTGGGTTTGTAGAAAATGTTTGTGAATAGTTTGTTTCTTGAGATGAAGACAGACAGATCAAGAAAGGGGAGAGAATTGCCAGAGATGGTCCAAATAAATATGAGATAGAGGTGAAAGTTGGCAGCAAAGTGGATAAAATTGACAAGTTCATTATGGGGGCAGGAGGCAGCACCAATGCAGTCAAAGATGTAAGAGGAAGGGTTGAGGACCCTTTCCTGTGTAGGCTTCTAACATGTTGTTGAGAGAGGAGAAGGGAGCAACAGGAACTGGGGATCAGGGAGGAAGCCACTGCAGACTCAAGACTCATCCAATGTCATTTCTCACATATCACGCAACTTAACTGTAGATTTGTAATCGATTGAAAGTGTACAAAGACAAATGTGTGGCTGACAGGAAAAACAAGATGATACCTTTGTGTTGAATTCTTGGAAGAACGAAGTCAAGTGGTCTGGATTTTGACACGCAGAATTTGCAATGTGTTGCTTAAGAGGACTAGCAGCATTTTAACTGGAGTACAAAGGTGAAGCTGATGAGACAACCGGCTACAGCCAATAAATAGCCTCTCAGCTACCTGGTCAGGTCAGCTGCACAACTTCAGACTACTGAAATCAATAGGCAGATGAACACATGGACTCAGACTCAAAATTTAGTGACTTGAGAGTATTAGCAGTGGTAATTTCAGCCACTACAATTAATCATCATAATTTCTCAATTCAAATGAAACAATCCATCACAGAATAAGATATGCATCAGTTCAATCCTCACCTTTATATAGATGTGAGCAGGTTTATTTGCAATACTTAGCTTGCAATGTTTGGCATTTTGTTCTCTGCATTACTTATACCTGCTTTTCATTGAATTTATTAAAGCACACCAGTGTTTCTTATTGTCATTTCAACACCACTTCAGGGCTTAGGACATTCATGCACACATCTTGCTTGAAAGGATTAAATAGATAGCTACTCAATGGAATGTTGCAGTCTCTCTTATTTACCTCTGGAATACAATTAATGCCTAGAAGCCATTTGTACTCATGAAAGAAAAGTTATATTTATGAAGGCCATTTTAGCAGTTTCGGGCATCCTAGAGTTACAGAGTTTTGTTGCTGTTGTAATATGTGTTTATGTTTCCTTGTCAGAATATAGCTTCTACAGTGAGAAGCATTCTTCTGAGAACAGACAGGCAGGGTACCTCTAACATAATGCTCTTCCATGTCCGGAGCACAATTTGCAGAGTATGGAATTACAATGAAAAGGAAGATCAATCAGGTCCAAGTACGAAGCATGGAAGCCAATTTAAGATCAGGGAAGTCTCACCAGACAGTTTGCAGTTATGGTCTCCTCTGCATCAATGAGATGAAATGCAGTCAGGACAAATGATTTGCAGAACCCCTGCACTCTATCCGCAGAGGCCACTCTGAGCTTGTGATTGCATGCTATTTCGATTCACCTTCCCATTCTCACACTGATTTGTTTGTCCTCGGCCTTCTCCATTGCCAAGGTGCGACCCAACAATTATTAAAAGAGTAGCTCCTCATATCCCGTTGGGGTGTAGACTGCACACCTGAAGAGTCTACCAGCCAATGGTATGAACAGTGAATTTTTGCTCTTTCGGGTGACCTCATCTCTTGGGTTCTCTTCTCTTTCTCCTTTTCTTCCAACTTTGGTCCTCCCATTTTGATCCCTTTCCCCTACTCTTGTGCTAGCCCTGCTCCTTCACCTGTTATCATGCTTCTTCTCCTTCTGGTTTCACCCACCAACTACCCGCACATTTCACTCACTGGATGCCCTTCCCCCTCTGATTCCATCTGTTCTTCAGCTTTCCCTAATGGTTTCCAATATCTCCTCTCTTACTTTTCAAATTCTAGTTGCCTTTGTGTTCATCACTCTACAACATCCCCCCCCCTCCACCCCAGCAACTCCCATTTACCTTTTTCGTCTTCTTTCTAACTGCTTCCACTTATCACCTTCTTTCCCCTATCGCCAATCTCCACTCCACCCCTCTCCCAGCTTGCTCCACATGCCCACCATCCTTTTACCCCTCTCCTTGGTTCATCTGTCACTAGACCTGTCCCCTCTCCTCTTTATACTGACTCATTTTCCCTTTCCACACTCAGTCCTGGTGCAAGGTCTTGACCCAAATGTTGAAAATTCCTTTCCCTCTACAGACGCTGCTCAGCACACTGTGAAACACAGAAGTCTGCAGATGCTGTGATTGTAGTAAATACACATTAGTGCTGGAGAAACTCAGCAGGTCCCACAGCATTCACAGGAGGTAAAGATATATAAGCAACGTTTTGGACCAGAGCCCTTTGTTTCATACAGGGACTGTACTCACTGGAATTTAGAAGAATGAGAGGGTATCTTATATAAACATATAAAATTATGAAAGGCATAGATAAGATAGATGTAAGCAAGTTGTTTCCATTAGTGGGAGAGAACTAAAACTAGGGGACCTTGGTGATACCACAGTGATGTTGTTATGCCGTTGATACTGTGTCTCTGTGTGTGGCTGGCCTGCCTCCTCCCTGTGACTCCTCCCCTTGGAATTCCCCAGTAAAGGCGATTATGTCCGAGTCCCTCCCTCAGTACGAATCCTGGAATCAGGCCTGCAAAGGGAGCATGTGTCCAGTCTTATGGTAATAAAAGCCTGTTATCTAGTAACTGCAGTCTTTTGTCGTTATGAGAGGCATAGCCTCAAGATGCGGGGTTGCAAATTTAGGACAGAGATGAAGCGGAACTGCTTTTCCCAGAGGATGGTGAATTTGTAGAATTCACTTTCCATTGAAGAGGTGGAGGTGACGTCAGTAAATATATTTAAGACAAGGTTGGGTAGATTTTTACATAGTAAGGTTTTTAAGAGATATGGGGTCAAAGCAGGTAGCTGGAGATGAGCCTATCATCAGATCAGCCATAATCTCATTAAATGGGTCAAGCTTGATGGGTCAGGTGGCCGACTCCTGCTCTTAGTTCTTATACCCCTTATAACGAAAGGGCTCAGGTATGAAACGGTTACATACCTTTGCCTCCTCTGGACGCTGCAGGACCTGCAGAGTCTCTCCAGCACTTTTGTGTATTCAACACACTGAGTTCCTCAAGCAGTTTGTGTTTTATTATTTTCTTCTTTTATTTTCATCACCTTTAGTCCTTTGAGACGCTAGAAAGACAAATGTGGATCTTCTCCTTTTCATTAATGTTCCATGTTATATGGACAATATTGAGAAGACAACTCTTAAGTTCCGAGAACTGAACAGCTTGCTGTCTCACTATAGGACAGACAAGGGTAATGTTAACAGATTTCCTCCCATGAAGATTAGAAGTCAGATGGATTTTCTTGACAATCCAGTACTTATATGATTGTCATTATCAAGTTTATTATTTCAGATTTATATTTGTATTCATTGGATTGAAATTAACTAGCTGCTATGTTGGAATATTAACTCATTTTTCTGATCATTAATCTGAGCCACTGGATTATGAGGTCAATAAAATATTGTGTGGAGACTTGCTGAGTAAGGTTCTTGTCGCTGAGGTGAACACTGGTCATTCAATTAATTGATTCAGAGCTGCATGAATGATCAAGCTGAAAGGCAAATCCAAATTCATATGGTGAAGCAATGCCTCGTGTCATGAAACATGGTCAGAATACATTCCATCCATAAAATGACTGAGGAGACATCACCAATGTTTCAGGGGTTGAGCTCTTCATCAAAGTATGGAAAAAATTTCAGCAGGCATTGTGGGGGTGGAGGGGGCGGGGGAAGGGGAGGGGGAGGAGCACAGTCCCAATGGCACGAGGTCATTTCTGGGTTGAGCCATTCATCAAGCTCGAAATGTTGGTTACGTATCTTTTCTCTTTGCTATATAAAGTACCCTGCTTTGTAATAATATATAAATGTAGAAATATAGAACTTGCGTGTTAAAATAACCACACAAAATTCATTGCAAAGGAAACTGACTCCAGGAAGCAAGGCACAAGCTTGAGGCTCTCAGACCCTCAGACAAGAATCCACTCTCACCTCCTCCATAGAGCTATATCCTGAAGCCTGCCCAAATCCATTTCACACAATAGCACAAACTGGCCAGCACTAGAATCAACGAGCTGTCAAACGAGAGCCCATTCAGTCTCCCGCCCAAAACCAGCTGATAGCTTACTACTTGTCAGACACACTGTAGAATGTCAAAGGCTGCAGTGAGGAACCTGCGGCGCTAACAGTGCCACTCAAACCCTGAATGCCATTGTTCTAGGGCTGAAGTTTCTGTCGGTATGGCCAACATTAAGAATCTATGATCACTGTAAACCAGACATTTACACATGTTAAATGAAAGCCAGAAACCAGAAAGGCAGGTACTGATATGTAATGAGATCTACCTTTCCAGACCTCTGCTAATCTTCTGTGTACCTGTAGGTCGTTCTTAATTGGAACTGGTGCTTGAGATTAAATGAACAACAACAAACCATTTCCCTGTTATTATGAAGGAGGAAAATTTAAGCTGTGTCATTACGTTCAAAGAAATGTTATCCATTTTGTATGCTGGAAAATGCTTAAATATTGTAAACTGTGAGTGTGTTCTTCGAATGAGATCACACAGTCACAGTAGGTGATTATCGCCTACTAAATATTATAGACTGGTCATTCCCACTAGATTTATTTTAATAAAGCCTGTTTGTATTGTACTGTGCACCTTGGTTGTGTTTTTATACCTTGACAGGAACGCGGCTATCACATGTTTGACCTGCTGAATTTCTCCAGCATTGTGTTTTCACTTCAACCACGGTGTCTGCAGAACTTACGTGTTTTACTTCAAACGACTGAAGAGACTTTGACAGTTGACGAATTTTAATGTTCACTTCTGCTGGAAGACAAAGCTGCCAAAGTTACTGCATGTTTTACAATTTTCCTAACTGTAGGATAGTAAAGAGGGCAGATTTACTCAAAATAGTCTATTTTTCTGCTTCTATGTCACATGGTCTTATGGTTAGTTGTCTGCTGAACTATGTGAGATTTAAGGGGGACACATTTTCAAACGAGTAAGTACATGGTTAAGGCAGGATAACAGTGTGGAGGAACAGAGGGATCCTGGGGTCCAGGTCCATAGATCCCTCAAGGTTGCAGCTCAAGTTGATGGGTTGGTTAAGAAGACTAAAGGATGGTGGCCTTCATTACTCAAGGGATTGAGTTCAAAAGCCACGAGGTAATGTTGCACCTCCATAAAACTCTGGTTAAACCTCAGTTGAAGGAATACATTCAGTACTAGTCATCTCACTATAGAAAGGGAGTAGAAGCTTCACGGAGAGTGCAGAGGAGATTTACCAGGATGTTGCTTGGATCAGAAAATATTTCTTATGAAGGAAGATTGATGCAGCTAGGGGTTTTCTCTTTGAAGCAATGAAGGATGAGGGGCATCTTATTAGAGGTATACAAGATAATTAGCGACATAGATAGGTTGACAGTCATCCCTTTTTTTCCAGGGCGACTGGTCTCATCCCATTTATTTGCATTTGCCTCATAGCCCTCTCCATCCCTCTTCTCCAATTTTCTGTCTATATGTCTTGTGAACATTGTAATTGCATCTACAGCATGTTCCACCTACTTAACATGGAACCCAAGGGAAAACTGTTTAAAGTTTAGGAGGATGTAAGAAGATTTTTTTTTTTTTGCACTGATTGAGAGGTGTCTAGAATGCACTGGTAGGTGGAGGATGGTAAATTAGGGACAGTTACAAGCCTGAAGAAAAATAGAAGCTTATGGGTGCGAGGCAGATATTTTGCAGAATAGGTTTATATGGCTGTCACAATGTCATGGGCCAATGGCCCTAATGATGCTCCATGTATTCTTTATATTAATATTTTATTTAAAATTTTAAATCACATCAAAAAAATACATAAGTAAATGTATTGAATTCAAATTACATGTGAATATTTTCAACCATTCCTCTCTCCCTCCCAACTTCCCTCCCTAACTCTACCCCTTTCTAATCTAAAAATAATAAAAATAAGGGATAGATAAATGAAAGAATATATAAATAATATAGGAGAATGTCAATCTAAAAATATAAACCTAAATATGACTTGATTTAATTGTGGAGTACAAGTTCACCACTCTGACCAGATATTGAGAGATCGTTAAATTTTTAAACCAACACTTCTTGTATTATGGGCTCCATATTTTCAAAAAGAAATATTCCTTATTGCATAAATTATAAGTGATTTTTTTTTTCAAGTGGAATACATGAAAGCAGTTCTGCGGGCCATCTCTCTAACCCTCAATCTACATTAGACTTCCATGTGGTAGCAATTCATTCTTTGAAACAGCTAAAGCAATTCATAAGAATTCTATTTGATAAATTGTAAATCCCAATTTAATACAAGTATTTTTAATTTCTCCAAACAAAAATATCATAGAATCCATTGGGAGTGTAACTCCTAATACTTTATTCCTTTTCTTTTGAATTTCAGACCAAAACGTTTATACTTTAAGCCAAGTAGAATGTGTGTTAGGAAGGTGCAGTCTTTAGGTATAAATTTTGAGATAGTCAAATGGATTGAACATTAGCTGAAAGGGAGAGGCCAGAGAGTGGTAGTGGATAATTGTCTGTCAGGTTGGAGGCCGGTGACCAGTGGTGTGCCTCAAGGATCTGTATTGGGCCCATTGTTGTTCGTTATATACATTAATGATCGAGATGATGGGGTGGTGAATTGGATTAGTAAATATGCAGACGATACTAAGATAGGTGGAATAGTGGATAATGAAGGTTTTCAAGAATTGCAGAGGGATTTGGGCTGCTTAGAAAAGTGGGCTGAAAAATGGCAGATGGAATTTAATGCTGATAAGTGTGAGGTGCTTCATTTTGGTAAGAAGAATCAGAATAGGACATATGTGGTAAATGGGAGAGCATTGAGGAATACAGAAGAGCAGAAAGATTTAGGAGTGACGGTACATCGTTCCCTGAAGGTAGAAACTCACGTGAATAGGGTGGTGAAGAAGGCTTTTAGTATGCTGGCCTTTATCAATCATTGCATGGAATATAGGAGTTGGGAGGTGATGTTGAGATTGTATAAGACGTTGGTGCGGCCTAATTTGGAGTTCTGTGTGCAGTTCTGGTCGCCTAATTATAGGAAGGATATAAACAGAGTGGAGAGAGTGCAGAGAAGGTTTACCAGAATGTTGCCTGGGTTTAAGCATCTGGAGTATGGGGAGAGATTGGACAGATTGGGTCTTTATTCTTTGGAGCGTAGAAGGTTGAGAGGGGATTTGATAGAAGTATTTAAGATTATGAAAGGGATAGACAGAATGGATGTGGATAGACTATTTCCGTTAAAAGGAGGAAAGTTTAAAACAAGAGGACATGAGTTAAGAATTAAGGGGCAGAGGTTTAGAGGTAACATGAGGGGGAACTTCTTTACTCAGAGAGTGGTAGCTGTGTGGAATGATCTTCCGGGAGAAATAGTGGCGGCGGAGTCAATTGTATTATTTAAGAAAAGGTTGGACAGGTATATGGATGAGAAGAAGATGGAGGGTTATGGGCATTGTGCAGGGAGGTGGGACTAGAAAGGGGTGTTTGGTTCGGTGCGGACTAGAAGGGCCTAATGGCCTGTTTCCGTGCTGTAATTGTTATGTTATGTTATGTAAATAAACCTACTTCTTTGTTATATCTAAAACATAAATCTGATAAATGTCAAATTAAATTTCTTTAACTTCTTAGGTGTTAAGTATAATTGATGTAAAAAATTACATTGTCCTACCCTAATAATTTTGGTCATACTTTGATTACAAATCTCTTTCTAACGATTTTCATCTATTTTAACATTTAAATTAGATTCCCATTTTAATCTTGATTTATAAATTCCCGGTTTCTGAGCATTTTTGTGAAATGATCTATATACAATGTTCCACATTAAGTAGGTGGAACATGCTGTAGATGCAATTACAATGTTCACAAGACATATAGACAGAAAATTGGAGAAGAGGGATGGAGAGGGCTATGAGGCAAATGCAAATAAATGGGATGAGACCAGTCATCTGGTCAGCATGACGAGTTAGGCAGAAGGGTCTTTTCCTATGACAAACTAAATTAAGATATGGAGGACAGTGATAAAAGACTTGCTGGGAAATGCGAGAAATGCCAGGAGTTTCATTTACGAGCAGGCATCATTAACCTCTCCGATAACCCAAACTATTTCCTCATTATGTTCTGCTACTTGTCTCTGAATAAAATCTAACTGTATAGACTTGGTAGGTTCTCCAAACTTGAGGAAGGGCTCAGGTCTGAAGAGTTGGTCATACACCTTTACCTCCTATGGGCGCTGCGAGACCGGCTGAGTTCCTCCATCATCTCTGTGTTATTTACTGGTCATTGACCCTCTTTGGACTTGGCTCAGGATGCATACATCCATTGATCTGAAGGGGTCAAACAGCTACCTCTGTAAGGTTAATTGCTTTTTCATATAAAGTCAACATTCTGCAATGTTAACTTGGTTTCTTTGTCACCAGATACTGACTGACTCACAGAGTATCTCAGGATTTACTTGCATTGCAATTTTTATTTAATTGTGCCTAATTTAATCTTTTAATTATTTGAAAGAGCTTTAAATGTTTTAAATTATATATCTTAAAAGTGTTGGTTGATATTACATTTCAAATGCTTGAAAATATACCATATACTCAACAGTTCAACCTGCAATTGATCAGTATTCCATATATTTTATGTCTTCATTTAAGTTTCAACCAGCTGGCCTATTTTTTGTTTTTAAAAACTAGCAATTTGCATGAGGGATGTGAGCCTGTTGGCGCCGAGCAGGGGAGTGTGGTAAAAGATTTCAGCAATTGTCTTCTTCTTTCTTTGGCTTGGCTTCGCGGACGAAGATTTATGGAGGGGGTAAAAAAGTCCACGTCAGCTGCAGGCTCGTTTGTGGCTGACCAGTCCGATGCGGGACAGGCAGACACGATTGCAGCGGTTGCAAGGGAAAATTGGTTGGTTGGGGTTGGGTGTTGGGTTTTTCCTCCTTTGCCTTTTGTCAGTGAGGTGGGCTCTGCGGTCTTCTTCAAAGGAGGCTGCTGCCCGCCAAACTGTGAGGCGCCAAGATGCACGGTTTGAGGCGTTATCAGCCCACTGGCGGTGGTCAATGTGGCAGGCACCAAGAGATTTCTTTAGGCAGTCCTTGTACCTTTTCTTTGGTGCACCTCTGTCACGGTGGCCAGTGGAGAGCTCGCCATATAACACGATCTTGGGAAGGCGATGGTCCTCCATTCTGGAGACGTGACCCATCCAGCGCAGCTGGATCTTCAGCAGCGTAGGTGAATTGCAGTGGGTCCAGATCTTTGCTTAGGTATGTGTTAATTCTGTTCATAACCAGCCTCTCAAAGCATTCTCCCATTGGAAAAGAGATACAGAGCATCAGAGCCAAACCAAAAGGCTGAGAAATAGCTTCTTCCGGTGGGCAGTGAGACAGCTGAATGACTTATGAACTGCTCATACAAACCCTCTGATAATCTACTATTATTTAAAAATATTTTTGTTTATTTTTATATATCTTCTTCATGTCCACGTCAGCTGCAGGCTCGTTTGTGGCTGACAAGTCCGATGCGGGACAGGCAGACACGGTTGCAGCGGTTGCAGGGGAAAATTGGTGGGTTGGGGTTGGGTTTTTCCTCCTTTGCCTTTTGTCAGTGAGGTGGGCTCTGCGGTCTTCTTCAAAGGAGGTTGCTGCCCGCCAAACTGTGAGGCGCCAAGATGCACGGTTGGAGGCGAGGTCAGCCCACTGGCGGTGGTCAATGTGGCAGGCACCAAGAGATTTCTTTAGGCAGTCCTTGTACCTTTTCTTTGGTGCACCTCTGTCACGGTGGCCAGTGGAGAGCTCGCCATATAACACGATCTTGGGAAGGCGATGGTCCTCCATTCTGGAGGTTGTAAATAAGTGTGCTATGTCATTATATATATGTTTTCATGTTTTTACACTGAGGACTGAAGAACACTTTTTTATCCAATTGCGCTTTACAATTTTATGTTTATAATAAACTTGAACTATTTTTTGATCAGATCTAACCAAACCATAATCCATCTGAGGTCCATTTGATTGTTGAGTCAGCATTAACAGTCCAGATCTGCATTAGTTGTCACGTTAATTTTATGCTTTGGAGTGACATCCAGACTTTGAATCAAAAATTATGATTGTTGTGACCTGCTAACAACAGCAATCAGTGGTGCGTGAAATATAACACTGAAGATTTGTTATCTTGTTGACAGGGGATCTATCCCTTGACACTATTCACCTGCTTTAGATTCATTCTCAGTCATGTCTCTTTTTACTGTCAGCAGTATTTCACCAATAAATGGTGACTATTCTGTCCACAAACAAAACAAGGTTGATGTAGCAGTCAGTGCAACACCTTCATAGCACCAAGAAGTGGGACTTGGATTTGAATCCCGCACAGTCTGTACGGCATTTGCATGTCCTCCCCGTGACTGCGTGCTCTTTCCCCAGGAGCTCTGGTTTCCTCTCAGCATTCAAAATTTACCGGCGGTGTAGGTAAATTGGGTGTAAATTGAGCGGCACGGACTTGTGGGCCTCAATGGCCTGTTACCGTGCTGTATGTTTAAATTTAAAATTAAAATTGAAGAGGAGTAATTTTTTATTGAGTGATATTAAGAATATTGAACCTAAGTTGAAATTGAATAGGTATCAAAAGAAGTTTGTTCAAATTGCTTTAGCAATAGCAAGAAAATATATTAGAAGTCTGACATGGATTTGGGTATCGGAAGATGGCCTGCTGGAGTTCAGAGTTGAATACCACTTGAGAAAATTACATAATTTAAGAGACAAATATTATATATTTTGGAAGATTTGGAGCCCTTATTTACAAAATATGGGTGGTAATATTTAAATGAAGGTCTGACATTCCCTCCCCCTTAACGTCTCAGTATAAGAGACTTTAAAGTAATAGGCACCCCTGTTCAGGTCTATTGTCCTGTTCTTTCACTTCTTTTGTAGGAGGAGAGAGGGGGAAGGGGTGGTATATGGGGGGAGAGGGGGTTCTTATTTTTTTTCTTTTTCTTTTATATACCATATGTATTTATTTATTTTGAATTTTCTTTAATTATAAAGTTTATTGTGTGGCTTTAAAATAATAAATAAAATTTTAAAAAAAGAACAAAGGAAAAAATAAAGTAAATAAGAAAAAAAAATAAAACAATAAGAGAAGGAGGAGGCCACTGGGCTCATCAGTTCTGCTCCGTCAATCAAGATGATCAAGGCTGATTTGGCTATGGACTCAGCTCCACCTACCTACTTTTTTCTCCAAAACCCAATCATCTAACGAGCAGAGTCTTAAATGCATTTAATAAGGCAGTCTCCGCTGCTTCCTTGGGCTGAAAATTCCACAGATTCAATACCATCTGGGAAAAGCAGACCCTAAATGTCCACCTAAATCTAGTCCACCTAGAAACTCACGTGAATAGGGTGGTGAAGAAGGCTTTTAGTATGCTGGCCTTTATCAATCATTGCATGGAATATAGGAGTTGGGAGGTGATGTTGAGATTGTATAAGACGTTGGTGCGACCTAATTTGGAGTTCTGTGTGCAGTTCTGGTCGCCTAATTATAGGAAGGATATAAACAGAGTGGAGAGAGTGCAGAGAAGGTTTACCAGAATGTTACCTGGGTTTAAGCATCTAGAGTATAGGGAGAGATTGGATAGATTAGGTTTTTATTCTTTGGAGCGTAGAAGGTTGAGAGGGGATTTGATAGAAGTATTTAAGATTATGAAAGGGATAGACAGAGTGGATGTGGATAGACTATTTCCGTTAAGAGGAGGAAAGATTAAAACAAGAGGACATGAGTTAAGAATTAAGGGGCAGAGGTTTAGAGGTAACATGAGGGGGAACTTCTTTACTCAGAGAGTGGTAGTGGTGTGGAATGATCTTCCGGGAGAAATAGTGGCGGCGGAGTCAATTGTATTATTTAAGAAAAGGTTGGACAGGTATATGGATGAGAAAAAGATGGAGGGTTATGGGCATTGTGCAGGGAGGTGGGACTAGAAAGGGGTGTTTGGTTCGGTGCGGACTAGAAGGGTCTAATGGCCTGTTTCCGTGCTGTAATTGTTATGTTATGTTATGTTAATCTTGAGGCTATGTCATCTCATGTTATTCTCACCTACCAGTGGAAGCAGCTTTCTTGCTTCCATCTTAGTTATTCTGCAGATAGCCTTTGCTATTGGAGGTCAAAACCTGTGGGGTAAATCTCAAGTTGGGCCTTTAGTTTCTGTGACCAACTCAATGAGAATTAGATTCCCTGAAACAACCAGAGTCTGCAGAAACTGTGAATGAACTGAGAACATGGAATCTGTTTTTATAAGATTCCCTCTCGGGCTTCTGAATTCCAGTGACAAAAGTCCCAGGCAACTTAATCTCTCCTCTAAATCAACCTTGTCAGGATAAAATGCCTCATGAATTGAACAATCGGTAACAATAGAATACCGAAGTATTGAAGTAATATTTCTAAGTTCCCTAGTATTTCATGGAATCTAGTAAAAACACAGAAATGCTGGATTACAACCGAATCTTGGTGAACTGGGAAACTGGGGCAGATGGCATTTAACTCATGCAAGAGCAAGATGTTGCAATTTGATAGGATAAACCAGAGCATGACTTACATGGGTGAATGGTTGGGCCCTGGGGAGTGTGGTAGAACAAAGTGACTTCAGTGTACAGGTACATAGTTCCATGAAAGTAGCAAACAGATAGACAGGACAGTGAAGAAGGTGTTTTGCATGCTTGCATTCATCAATCAAGGCGCTGAGTACTGGATCAGAAAGTTCATGATTTTTTGACAAACTTCTACAGATGTATACTGAAAAGTGTGCTGACCGGCCGTTATGATCTGGTCTGGGGACACCAAAACCTCTGAGTGAAAAATCCTGTGAAAGGTAGTGAACACAGACCAGAACATCCCACGCAAAACTCTCGCCACCATCGAGAAAATCTACATGGAATGCTGCTGTCGGAGAGCAGCAGCAATCATCAAGGATCCACATCACCCAGGGCCTGCTGTGATCTCACTGTTGTCATAGTTGCCACATGACTCACGTGATCAGGTACAGGAACAGTTGCTACCATCAGACTTAAACAACAAACTCAATTACTTTGCACATTATTCATTTCTTTTCCATATTGCACAGTTTACATTTCTTTCTTTGTTTACATTTCTATTTTAGTACACATATCTTTTCTTGAGTAGATTTTTGTTTTGTTACATCACCAATAAGTAGAAATTCTGCCCAGCCTGCAGGAAAAATAAATCTGAGGGTTGTACATGATGTCATGTATGTACTTTGACAATAAATTGGAAAGTTGAACTTTGAACTTTGTACATGATGTTGGTGAGACCACAGTCAGAGTACAGTTTGCAGCTTTGGTCACCCAAATATAGGAAATATATAATTAAGGTGGAAAGGGTGGAGAAAAGAAACAAAATTATGAGCATGTTGCTAGAACTGGGGGACTGATTTATAGGGAGAGGCTGGGACTTTTCACCAATAACCATCGGAGGGCTAATGGTGGACCGAATACAGGTTTATGAAATCATGGAGGACAGAGATAAGGTAAACAGTCATAGCCTTTTTTCCAGAGTAGATGAGCCAAAAACTAGAGGACATGGACATAAGATGAGAAGGGAAAGAACTGCAAGGGTCCTCAGAGGCACCTTCTTCAGTTACCGTTAAACCACCTTCCCCGAGTCCCTCTCTATCCTTGGCCAAGGCCCAAAATATTGATTACATTTTACTTCCCATGGGTCAAACACAGAATTGTGTGGACACTGTGGTTGAAGTAAAAACACAAAATGCTGGAGAAACTCAGCAGGTCAAACAGTGTCCTTTTTGTAGCAAAGGTTTCGGGCTTGAGCCATTTATCAAAGTGTGAAGTTCAGCACCTTGGATATTCATGGCATAGGGGAAGTGTGTGACATTGGCTATCACAAGAAAGGCCAAGAGTGAGAATAGATAGATCTTTTACAAGCTACAAAGATGTAACTAGAGGGCTGCCCCAAGGATCGAGAACCAGAACATGTGTGAAAGGTGAAATGTTGAGAGCGAGTACAGGGGGGGATCTTCTTCATGCATAGAGAGCTGTGAATGTGGAATGGACTGCCAAATGAAGTGGTGATCGCTGCCTCGATTTTGACATTTAAGAAAAGTTTGGATAGATACACGGATGAGAGCTGCAGGTGCAAATCAATGGAACAAGGTAGAATAATAATTTGGTAGAGACTAGATGGGCCAAAGGACCTGTTTCTGTGCTGCAATATTCTATGGTTGCAATTATTTGCAATTTGTGCCTGGAGGAGGAAGCAAGATGACAGCATGTAAAAGGTGGATGGATAAGTTGAAATGAGGATATTTGGACTCTACAACAGGAGATGGATAGGTTGAGTAAATCAGTGAAAACCTGGAAAATGGAGATAAATGTGAGAAAATGGCAGGTTGTACTCTTTAGTAAGAGGAATCTCACATCAGATTATCACCAAAAGGCACAGCCCATGATACACAGTGAATTCCCCCAATCCTGTTCCAAATCATTGAGCATAGATGGGACACAGTATTCCCAAAACACACATCCACACAACCTCCTCCAAAGCATTCACTGCACAGCACACGTCCAAACCACACACAACACATCCAAAACACACACCTCATTCACTCTTCCCAAAACACTCACGAGAAACAACACAATATTACTCACACAGACTCCTCCAAACCACATACCACACACATACCCCCAGAAACATATATCCCACACTGCGCCCCACAATCCACCCACTAAATGCACATACACCCCCCAGAAACATGCATCCCTCACAGAATCCTCCAAACCACACACCATACAGTACACATACCCTTCCAAATTTGCATATGACCATTTCATCCTATGTACAGCATCCTCGCATTCTACTCACTGTATGCCCCACAGAGCACTCCAAATCAACCACCTTTTACCATTCACAATCCCCTCAAACCAGCAAGTCTCACATGATACATCCAAAAGTTCCCAATACATCTCCACAAACTGCATTATCCATCACACATCTATACCAACCAAACCATCCTGGGACATCTTTACATCTGGGAGCACAATTAAGAGCGTCCTGTATGGCTGCATCATTTGGTGGTCTGGCAGCTGCAAAGCATGGGACGGGAAGTCAACGCAGAGAATCATCGAAATCACTGAGAAAACCACTGGAGTCTCCCTTTCCTCAATTTGCAACATTTTCTGGGAACGCTGCTTAATTAGGACTCAAATAATTATTGAGGACCATTTCCATCCAGCACACAGTATCTTTGACCCATTACCATAAAAAAAATGAGGCACTGGACCATCAAAATCAAGTCTTCCAGGACTGAGAAATAATTTCATCCTACAGGCTATGAGATTAAAATATAGTATCCTGTGACTGAGTAAGTGCGTGTGTGCGTGTGTGTGTGTGTGTGTGTGTGTGTGTGTGTGTGTGTGTGTGGGTGAGTGGGTGAGTGGGTGAGTGGGTGAGTGGGTGAGTGGGTGGGTGAGTGGGTGGGTGAGTGGGTGGGTGAGTGGGTGGGTGAGTGGGTGGGTGTGTGGGTGGGTGTGTGGGTGGGTGTGTGGGTGGGTGTGTGTGTGTTCAATGCTTTTTAGACAGCCACTTCATTCCAGGCATCATCACAGAAGGGGGTAGAGGGGTGGAAGTCATTCCAGTCCTGCCTTTTCTCCAACAGCAGAGGTAGTAATAGTGCTGGAACACTGTCTATGTAAAATGGGTGAGGATGTGTGTGTGTACTGTATATTGTTTTAGTGTACTTATGGGTAAGCATTTAAAACTTGGACAAAATATGCCAGTAGAACAACAGGAAAAATCTTTTTAATATATATATATATAATATATAATATATATAACAATTACAGCACGGAAACAAGCCATTAGGCCCTTCTAGTCCGCACCGAACCAAACAGTCCTCTCTAGTCCCACCTACCTGCACAATGACCATAACCCTCACCTTCTTCTCATCCATATACCAGTCCAACTTTTTCTTAAATAATAAAATTGACTCTGCCGCCACTATTTCTCCCGGAAGCTCATTCCACACCGCTACCACTCTCTGAGTAAAGAGGTTCCCCCTCATGTTACCTCTAAACCTCTGCCCCTTAACTCTTAACTCATGTCCTCTTGTTTCAATCTCTCCTACTCTTAACGGAAATAGTCTATCCACATCCACTCTGTCTATCCCTTTCATAATCTTAGATACCTCTATCAAATCCCCTCTCAACCTTCTACGCTCCAAAGAATAAAGACCTAATCTGCCCAATCTCTCCCTGTACTCTAGATGCTTAAACCCAGGTAACATTCTGCTAAATCTTCTCTGCACTCTCTCCACTCTGTTTATATCCTTCCTATAATTAGGCGACCAGAACTGCACACAGAACTCTAAATTAGGCCGCACCAACACCTTATTCAATCTCAACATCACTTCCCAACTCCTATATTCCATGCAATGATTGATAAAGGCCAGCATATTAAAAGCCTTCTTCACCACCCTATTCACATGAGTTTTTACCTTCAGGGAACGATGTACCGTCACTCCTAAATCTTTCTGCTCTTCTGTATTCATCAATGCTCTCCCATTTAGCACGTATGTCCTGTTCTGATTCTTCTTACCAAAATGAAGCACCTCACACTTATCAGCATTAAATTCCATCTGCCATTTTTCAGCCCACTTTTCTAAGCAGCCCAAATCCCTCTGCAATCCTTGAAAACCTTCTTCATTATCCACTATTCCACCTATCTTAGTATCGTCTGCATATTTACTAATCCAATTCACCACCCCATCATCTAGATCATTAATGTATATAACGAACAACAATGGGCCCAATACAGATCTCTGAGGCACTCCACTGTTCAACGGCCTCCAACCTGACAGACAATTATCCACTACCACTCTCTGGCCTCTCTCCTTCAGCCAATGTTCAATCCATTTGACTATCTCAAAATTTATACCTAAAGACTGTACCTTCCTAACTAACCTTCCATGTGGTACCTTATCGAAGGCCTTACTGAAGTCCATATAGACAACATCCACTGTGCTACCCTCATCCACATTCCTAATCACCTCTTCAAAAAATTCAATCAGATTGGTCAAACATGACCTTCCTCCCACAAATCCATGTTGAGTGCTCATGATCAGACCCTGTTTATCCAGATATTTATAAGTACTATCTCTAAGAACTTTCTCCATTAATTTACCTACCACAGACGTCAAACTTACAGGCCGATAATTGCCAGGCTTCCTCCTTGAACCATTTTTAAATAACGGAACCACATGCGCAATACGCCAATCCTCCGGCACTATCCCCATCTCTAATGACATTTGGAAAATTACCGTCAGAGCCTCTGCTATTTCCTCCTTTACTTCTCTCAATGTCCTGGGGAAGATCCCGTCTGGTCCCGGAGACTTATCCACCTTTATATTCCTCAAAAGCCCTAACACTACATATTTCGTAATCACTATATTCTCCATATTTACCCAATTTGCTTTTTTTATCTCACATATCCCAATATCCTTCTCCTTGGTGAATACCGAAGAAAAGAAACTGTTCAATATCTCCCCCATTTCTCTAGGCTCCACACACAGGTTTCCGCTCTGATTCTCTAAGGGATCAATTTTGTCTCTCGCTTTCCTTTTACCATTAACATATTTGTAGAACCCTTTTGGATTAATTTTCACCCTGCTTGCTATAGTCTCCTCGTACCTTCTTTTAGCTTTCCTAATTCCTCTCTTAAGATTCCTCTTACATTCAATGTATTTTTCAAACTTCTCCTTAATTCCATGCTTCTTATATCTAATGTACGCCTCCCTTTTTCTTCAAACCAAGTTTCCAATATCCCTTGAAAACCACGGCTCTCTCGAACCTTTTGCCCCTCCTTTTAACCTAACAGGAACATAAAGCTTTTGCACTCTCAAAATCTGACCTTTAAAAGACTTCCATCTCTCTACTACATCCTGCCTATAAAACAAATTGTCCCAATGCACACCCTGTAAGTCCTTTCGCATCTCCTCAAATCTAGCTTTTCCCCAATCAAAAACCTCAAGCCTTGGTCCTGACTTATCTCTTTCCATAATGACATTGAAGCTGATGGCATTATGATCACTGGACCCGAAGTGCTCGCCAACACTAACCTCCGTCACTTGACCCATCCCATTTGCCAACAGTAGATCTAACACTGCTCCTTCTCTGGTCGGCACCTCTACATATTGTAAAAAACTATCTTGCACACATTACACAAACTCTAACCCATCCAGCCCTTTTACAGAATGTGTTTCCCAATCTATATGTGGAAAATTAAAATCTCCCATAATTACAACCCTGTGCTTATCACAAATATCCACTATCTCCCTAGACCTCTAGGTCTCGGTCCCCTCCGGGTGGTCTATAATACACCCCTACAAGTGTAACCTTTCCTTTCCCACTCCTCAGTTCCACCCAAATAGTCTCCATGGACGAGCCCTCTAATCTATCCTGCCTAAGCACCGCTGTAATATTCTCCCTGACAAGCAATGCAACACCACCACCTCTTGCCCCTCCAACTCTATCACACCTAAAGCAACGAAACCCAGGGATATTCAGCTGCCAATCACATCCCTCCTGCAACCATGTCTCACTAATCGCTACCACATCATACTTCCAAGTATCAATCCACACCTTCAGCTCATCCACCTTTTTTACAATACTCCTGGCATTAAAATATATGAATTTCAGAGATTTCCCAATTCTTAATCCCTGTTTTCCCTCATCTTTAATAGCAACATTATTTCCTTTTCCTGCCAATTGCCCTTCATCTTCTTCCAGAGCATTTCCTTTCTCTATCACCTGCCCATCCATATTCAAATACTTACTACAAACTTTCTTTGTTTGCATTCTAACCTTCTCCTTACTGCTCTGTACTATTTTGTTCCCTCCCCCCAAACATTCTAGTTTAAGGGATCCTGAGTAGCCCTAGCAAATACCCCTGCCAGGATTCTAGTTCCCTTGGGATTTAAGTGTAACCGTCCTTACTGTACAGGTCACATCTTTCCCAAAAAAGGTCCCAGTGATCCAAAAACTTGAAACCCTGCCCCTTACTCCACCCCTTCAGCAACGTGTTAATCCTCCACCTCATTCTATTTCTATTCTCACTGTCACGTGGCACAGGGAGTAATCCAGAGATTACCCCCTTTGCGGTCCTTCTTTTTAACTCCCTACCTAACTGCCTGTACTCACTTTTTAGGACCTCTCCTCTATTCCTCCCTATCTCATTGGTACCTACATGTACCACGACCTCTGGCTCCTGTCCCTCCCACTTTAGGATATCCGGGACACGAGCAGCAACATCCCGGACCCTGGCACCAGGGAGGCAAACCACCATCCGGTTCTCCTTGCTGCGTCCACAGAATCCCCTATCTGTCCTCTTAACTATTGAGTCCCCTACCACTATTGCCCTCCTCTTCCTTTCCCTACCTTTCTGAGCTATAGGGGCTGACCCCGTGCCAGAGGCACAGCCACTGCTGCTCCCCCCAACTTTGATGTCCACCTCAACAGTACTCAAAGAGGCGTACTTATTGCTGAGGGTTACAGTCATAGGGCTCCTCTCTGGCACCTTATGTTTTTCTGTCCCTCTCCTAACTGTTACCCACCTTTCCTCCTCCCGTGGCCCTGGCGTGACCACCTGGCTGTAACTCCTGTCTATGACTTCCTCTGTTTCCCTAACCAGCCTGAGGTCATCGAGCTGCAGCTCTAGTTCCCTAACACGGTCCCTAAGAATCTGCAGCTCGACACACCTCGTGCAGATATGGACATCTGGGAGTCTGGAAGACTCCAGGACCTCCCACATCTGGCACTCCCAACAACACATAGCCCTAACACTCATCCTTTACCCCAATAAAGTATTAATAAAGACTATCTTACCTTAATGTGCAGTGACTCGTCCTCAACCTGTGCTCCCACTCACTCGCTTGGGCCACTCACTCGCTTGGGCCACTCACTCGCTTGGGCCACTCACTCGCTTGGGCCACTCACTCGCTTGGGCCACTCACTCGCTTGGGCCACTCACTCGCTTGGGCCACTCACTCGCTTGGGCCACTCACTCGCTTGGGCCACTCACTCGCTTGGGCCACTCACTCGCTTGGGCCACTCACTCGCTTGGGCCACTCACTCGCTTGGGCCACTCACTCGCTTGGGCCACTCACTCGCTTGGGCCACTCACTCGCTTGGGCCACTCACTCGCTTGGGCCACTCACTCGCTTGGGCCACTCACTCGCTTGGGCCACTCACTCGCTTGGGCCACTCACTCGCTTGGGCCACTCACTCGCTTGGGCCACTCACTCGCTTGGGCCACTCACTCGCTTGGGCCACTCACTCGCTTGGGCCACTCACTCGCTTGGGCCACTCACTCGCTTGGGCCACTCACTCGCTTGGGCCACTCACTCGCTTGGGCCACTCACTCGCTGCCGCTCCCAAAAACCTTTCCTTTACTTTAATACACTACCCAATGTGACCACTAGCACTGTCCAATCCTAACTAGTTTCCTTTAATTACTCCCACCTGCACTCCCTATTCAATTACTGTCTCTGCACTGAACAATACAGCTGTCCCACTCTCTCCCGGCGGCCCACAATTGTACAGCAAAGATAAAAGGCAGAGTTGATCTGGCTGACAGCGAGTAGTTCACTAGGGAATACCTGACCGGGAGGCACTTGGGGTTTAGCCCATCTCAGTTGTCTGTGCATGCACCCATAAATGTAAAAGTCTGAAATAAGCTGTAGATGAAATGGCTGGAGCTGGAGATGAAATGAGCTGGTAGTGAAATAGTGATGCATCTTCTATTAGACTCATTGTTTCATTAGGTGGGTGATGTGCTGTTGGGAGGAGAATAAGAACATAATTCAGGGTTTTGAGAGGACAGATTTGGGGTGACTTTTGGGCTTTCAAAATAGAGCTCAATCAGTCATGAATAAGATGAAAAGTATGTATCGAAGGGTACTGAATCTGGAACTCAACAGAAGGAGGGTGTGAATGCTCAGTTACTGAATGTATTCAAGACAGTCACTGACAGACCTTCAGATGTCAAGGGAGAGGAGATTAGTGTAAAGGAGTGGCATTGTGATAAAAGACCAGCTCCCACCGCCCTGCTCTCCGCAGTCCCCAGGTGTCTCTAGATCACAAGATGACAAGATAAAGGAACAGAAAAAGGACATTTTACCCATTGAGTCTGCTCTGCAAATCCACCTGGAGCTAAACTTTTCTCACTTCTAGTTCCAATTTCCCTATATCCCTTGATACCTTGATTAGATTACGTGTCAATCTCCCCTTTTAACTCTCCCAATGATTGGGTTTCCACAGTTGCATGTGGCAATGAATTCCACAAATCCACGACCATTTGGCTAAAGATATTTCTCCTCATCTCAGTTTTAAATGGGTGCCTTCGAATTTTAAGACCGTGCTCTCTTGTCCTGGATTCAGCCACCAAGGGAAACATCCTCTTCTCATCAACTCTTTCCAATCCTTTCAGCATTTGATATGTTTCTATGAGATTTCCTCTCATTCTTCTATATTCCAACGAATTAAATCCAAGAGCCTCTAAACCAGTGGTTCTCAGTCTTTTTCTTTCCACTCACATACCATTTTAACTATTCCCTATGCTATTGGTGCTCTATGATTAGTAAGGGATTGTTTGAGGTGGTATGTGAGTGGGAAGGTGTGATAGTACAGATCTATCACCAATGTATATAGTGTATATAGTTACAGTATCTAGACTGTACTTACAGCGATTGGCTGAGAGCTTAGCCACGCCTACTGTCTGGGCCTTAAAGGGTTGTGTCCCTAGCCAGGTCGCATCATTCCGGACTGGTCGGACACCTGTGAAGAGCTCCTGTCTTTTGCTAATAAAAGCCTTGGTTTGGATCAACAAGTCTTTGATTCTTTCGATAAGCTCTACAGAAGGGAAGGTTGAGAATCACTGCTCATGACCCAATTGTTACTGAAATATTTTGCTTGAGCAAAATTGTCATTGGCCCATTTCCTTTGGAGTTATGAAACTGTGCACATAACGAGTCAATTAGCTATGTTTGAAATCCATTGCTATAGATCAACGCTTACAGTAGATTTTCCCATGCCCTTTTATAAATTGTACATGTATGCTTTATTGAATTTTGTGTGCATTTTCCCATACTCTTATATAAATTGTATGCATATGTGCTTTATTCCAGCTATGATTTTCCCATGCCCTTGTATTCATTTTGTTATATGTTAATAAAAGTAATGTTTGATTAGAAACCGTTGTGTTCAGACTTGTCTCTCTCGAGCCTGACAATTTCTTAACATAACAATGACCAGTGCAGGTATCAACAGTGGGCTGCAAGAAGAGTCTTCCGATAGCCTGCCACCAGCCCCCAGCGATAGATCGCCACAGCGACTGTGGTCACTGTTGGCATTACTTACCATTATCATGCTAATTTTTACTTTGCATGTAAGACCGGATAAATATTATTGAGCCATTTTTAAGCTATTTACGTGACACTAGATGCCAATACTGATGCTGTTGTGTTACACATCTTGACTCTTTTGCTATACAAAAAGACTTGACATTATGCCAGATTTTTTCACTCACCGCTAAAACTCACACTGTTACTGCTTTTAATAGTTTTCCATTGCCACTGGAAATATCAAAGTACAGGCCAGCATCTCTGCAAATGAACATTGGCTGTGAAACACATCAGAAGAGCATCTGTCACTGAATATCACCTTTCAGTGCAAGCGTAACAAATCTGAATTTACAGCTGGTACCTTTAATAAATAAGCACAGATATTCTTCTATCCATTTTTATTCTCGGGTTTTAGGTTAAAATTACAGAATACAGAATATCAGTCAAACAGTGAGCATTTATTCACACGCGCTATCAAATAAATCTTTGGCTTGATATTTGTAACTGAAGGAACCATCATTTTAGTTGTAGATAATTTGAATACCCTTCTCTGAATACCTTGTCCTTTGCCACCCGGATCCAGGGTAGAAACTCATGTGCTGTTTGTCTTGATAGGCTTAAAGTTTGAGAACCGTTTTACGTTTTTAGGCTCCTAACAATTGTCCAGAGGCTGCAAATGTGACATTTAATGTCAAACTCTGTATGAATGCATGGACTAATGAGTAAACGAGTGGGCTCCTTTAGCTGAGTACCAGACTCTTGTGTGCTGATGAAGAATTCCAATCGCTCCTTGAGTGGAGGCAGATTTTAAAATCCTTTAATGAGTCAAGCTCAGAAGGATTCTTCGCTGTGTCCTCATCCATCTACATGTCTGTTGCAGAGATTGGTTCCAACTGTGATATATTGCCCTATGTGGCAAATGTGTGGTGTCGTGATGGACTAGAAGCAGAGGCTTGGCTGTCCTGAAGTTCACTTCATGACTGGAGTACTTAAAATTCAGCAGTATTCTTTGAAAGAGGCTCATTTTAATTTGGGATGTTCTCCTCTCACCAGCTGGTGCCTGCATTGTAGTTTTACAAATCTAAGCTTTGAACATAAAGTGGAATATCTCTCCTGTATGACACAGCACCAGGAGTACAACTCCTGTTATTATCTTGTCAATGTTGGACATGGCACCTGACTACGTTCAACATGCTAGGCAACTTATCTGACTGATCATCTGAGCCATTTGAAAGGAACAGGTAAGGATTGTTATGAGCCCGGAGGACCCCAAAACCCAGCAGCAATAGATATTCACCAATACAAATTGGTTACTTAAACAAAAGTTGCTTTTAATTATCTTTAAACATGAAAATTGAATCAAACTTTAACTTATCTAACCTAACTTAACCCCCTTCTAATTCTAGGTGCAAGTGTATATAATATGTGTGTGTAAGTTCATAAAAGTTCTTTGGTTCACAGTCCAATCTCACTTCTCACTCCTCCAAGTTCACTGGTTGCAGGCAATTCTTATAATATGCAGAGAATTTCTTTCAAAAGTTCACCAGGCTTTGGTGCTTGAAAGGTAAATGGTTACTGCTCAGGAAAGTTCTTGTCAGTTTTCAGAGAGAGATTTGTTGTTCCTTTTTAATCAGCCCCTTTAGTGTCTTGCTGACAAAACCCACCCCTTCAGGATTCTCCAGATGATAACCTCTTTCTTTCAGGTCATCACAGAGTTCCTTTCTGTTTCTCTTATTCCAAATGAAACATTAGACAAACAATCCTCCCCTCTTGCATGAACCACAAGGGCTTTGACCAGGCTGTCCTCCAAAAGGGGGCTTTCCATAAGCTTGCCAGCTTGTCCTGTTCCAGTCCCAGCTACTGTCTGCTGGCTGTAACACTGTACAAATGATCTCTCTCTCTCTCTCTCTCTCTCTCTCTCTCTCTCTCTCTCTCACTCTCAAAGAGAAAAGTCCATTTGACTCTTTTTCTGCTTGGAAAACCACATGACCCTCCTAGAACAACAAATTCTCTTCCAGACAATCTATGGCTCCAGCAAGAGCTTTCATCTGTTGCCTTTTGTAAACAACAATCCATTAGTGAAGTCTCTTGAGCACTCTTCAAAGCTCTTGCAAAAGCTCAGAGGCCCCAATATGTCTAGCATGGGGTAGAGCTCCAGTATTTTACATAAGATCTGTTTTAAAGTGTTTGCATGTAACCTACTCTAACAAACCTTTCCCAATTTATCTTCCAAAAAACACATCTATATACTCTGTCACAGGATTATCAGAACAGTTGATGTGGGCCAGAGAGCCTCTTCCTGTGTTGTTCTATGTTCTGCATTCCTTTAACAAAGTCCCAATGTGGTGAAAATTGAACCACAATCTATTATTCTGAGTTAATGATTTTCAACACATTGGGAGCCAGAAAGATGTTCCCTTAGAGCAGAGGTGTCAAACTCAAATTCACGGAGGGCCAAAATTAAAAACTTGGAAAATTTTCAACATCTGAATGTTTTCTCTTCTTTCAACATATGTAATGTTAAACTTTTTCTTATTAAAATAAATGTTTAATAATAGTTTTGGATAAACTCTTTCATTGTCATTGTCATTGTCAATGGCCCATTTCCTTTAGCGTTCTGAAACCGTGCACATGACGAGTCAATGAGGGATGATTAAAGCAGTGGTCTTCAAACTTTTTCTTCCCACCCACAGACCACCTTAAGCAATCCCTTACTAATCACAGAGCACCAATGGCACAGGGACGCGAGTGGACAGAAAAAAGGTTGAGAACTGTTGTATTGTGGTAACTCCACATCTGATTAGGTTAATTGTTTGGCAAGTGGTCAGAGAAGGACCAACCCCCCACCCCAAGAAAAGCTTAAATCACAGGAACAAAATAAGCTTCCGTCTCACTGCTCCCAATCTTACACACAGTCCTGATGTGGAATGTGGGGTCGCACCTCCACGTTCACCCGAGTTCAGGTGCTGTCTGTGTGGAGTTTGTATGCTCTCCCCTTGTCTTGGACCAACAGGTCGGTCACCTGACGAAGGCACCCGAACCCCCCGTTGAAGCGCCGGCGTCCGGGGCGGTGGAGGAATTGGCTGAGAAGAGCGCGTTGCTCCAACCCCCCCCCCCCATGGTTGGAGAGGGATTACACTGCGATCTCACGGCGCCGGGCTCGTCTCCAACAAAAGGAGCGGGAGGCATGGTCCGCCGCGCATGGAGCGAGGGGGAAGGCATCGCCAATGAGACGTTCGGTCCGGCGTCGCTGCTGAAGCGCAGACCCAGCGAGGATGGTCCCCAACTCCAGCCGCGTCTGTGTGTCCGGGAGCCGGGCGGGCTGAGTGCGGTGCTCCGATCCCCGGGATTCGGGACTCTGAGATCCCTCCACACCTCCAGCGTCTTCATTTTCACCTTCAGTGTGCATGCGCTATACTGGCGCGGCGGCCAGCGGGCCAACTCTAATATATATTTAATATGATCTTGCGGGCCAAATATAATTATATCGCGGGCCAAATTTGGCCCGCAGGCCAGTGTTTGACATGTGTGCCTTAGAGTGCTGTTGGCAGGATAAATACCCAATGATTAGTTCCTCAGGCTGAGTGTCTAGAATAGGTAGGCATTATCTCAGGATAAGGGGATTGAGACAAGGAGAATCACTTCTTGGGCATGATGTGAAGGGTTAGCTTTGGAATTCTGAAGCCCTGAAGTTGATGGATGTTCAGCTGCTGAGTGGTGGAAAAGGAGACCATTCAGCTCATCAGACCTGGCCCCATTCTAACCAGAGAACCACCGTCTGTTCCATTTCATCATTACTTTCTCCATAGCCTGAGAAATTGGAATTCACAAATGTATCTTACCTCTCAAGGCTAACCTCACCACATACATACCAAGTTCTGACCAACCACACTCCTCCACCTTTTAGATTTGTGCCCCTTGGTCCTTGAACCATCTGCCATTTCCCTGGATTTATCTTCTCTCAACCAATCACTATGTTGTATCATTGTATCTCATCCCAACTTTCAACAGGCTCAACCCAACTTTCTTTGCTCCATGGAAAACAAACCTAGATTCCCCCATCTAACGTTTGAATGGATTAAAAGCTACAATTGGTTGCATTTTGGGGAAATAAAACATGGAATCAAAGAATACGGGGAGAATGACATTGAAAGAGTGAAATGAAATGGTAGCATACCTGCACCTGTCACCCATATCCATCTATGATCTCTTGCCTGTGGACCCTGTGTTTCTCCCCCTTCATTTATTTCAAGCACCTCCCTGCTTTTAGCTCATAAAGGGCTCAGATTCGAAACGTTGGTTATGTCCCTCTATCTTTGCTTCTCCAGCATATTTGTGTAAACTAGAATGAGAGTCTGCAGACTTTGTGGTTTAACACCCAACACCTGGTTCTATTTCATGTCATCAGGAAAAACAAACTGATAGCAAATAAATATTTTAAGGTAATTATGGATAAAATCTTGACAAACAAGGAGAAGGAAGGTTACCTGGCTTTGCAGTTGTTTTGAATCAAGATTACAAGTAGGCAGGACATGGTCTTGTTGAATGTTGGATCAGGATTCAGACAGAGAATGATATTCTCTTATCTTTTACACTTGTAGGACTAGTCTGTGATGTTGTTCTTCACTCACCAATTCCACCCATTTGCATGGTTTTAACAAGTGTAAGAGAAAATTAGGTAAATTCTCAGCATGTCAGGCAGCATGAGTGGAGAAAAAAAAGAGTTTATATTTGTCTCACTAATACATTCGAGGTGGAGAACTCACCCAGGCTTTTATTCTCAACTCGAATGAGAGAAATTTTTAGCAATTAAATATTTCCAGAGCTGTATTTTTGCTCTAGGATTAAAAGGTAGGCTTGCTTTTCTACAGTATGTTTCAGGACTTGAAGATTCGCTAGTGGATTTGGAGCGAACGAGATTCTTTGAAGTGCAGTAACTTTGCTATGCAAGGAAAAGTTGATGTTAATGCTGTCTAGTTGGAGAGTGACCAGATGGGATGTGAAGTGTTGTTCCTCCAATTTGAAGGACCCCCAATTTATCAGTGGATGAAAACATGGACAGACATGTTGGTGTAGGAATTAAAATGGTTGGGTCACTTGCTGTCGCATGACCTTTGTTTGTCTGCACCTACTATTAGGGTATCTGCACCTACTCTTAGGGTATCTGCACCTACTATTAGGGTATCTGCGCCTACTATTAGGGTATCTGCACCTACTATTAGGGTATCTACACATACTATTAGGGTATCTGCACCTACTATTAGGGTATCTGCACCTACTATTAGGGTATCTGCACCTACTATTAGGGTATCCAAAATTTTACAGAATATTCAAGGTCTTTTAAGTGGGTAGGGAAGCCATATCCACTTTCTAATCTCCAATCCAGTTATTTTAAGACCCCTAATGTTGAGAGGGTCTTGTTGAGTTAAATGATTATGGATGAACATTGAAGAACAAGCATTCTGACTTTGCTCCACAACACAGCCGACGAGCTCTTTAACTATTGGAGCAGTATCTCTTTACATAAATCTATCCAGTGAAAAGTTAAGGCCAATACCTGGCAGATATATTTGCCAATAGAAATAAGAAATGGGACAGATCTTCTTCAATCAATATTCCTGATTATTTTGCCTGTAGCCTTGTGAGCAACAGCAAAATTGTTATCAATAAAACTGACTGCTCAACGTGCCATTTATTGGGGGAAGAGTCCTCCACCTCATGTCAGGGTCAACTGTGTTAGAAAATACAATGCAATCCTGTGTCTATAGCCATGCCAATACTCAACATCAATTGAAAAGCTGTTTTTCCTGCCAAAACCCTTTACATAAGCCAACAAATCAGATTAGGCCATTTATCCTTGACCAAAATCAATATCCATCACAATTAGGGATGGACTCCAAGTGAGATGTAGTCCCTTAGGGCAACGTGGAGCTGATTAAAGTGGGTTGTTGAGATGGGAAGGGATGGTTTCCGATCAAGAAAACAATGCACCACAGATATGCTGTGTGGTAGCTGTTATAGCGGCAACTATCGGGACTGGGGTTCGAATCCTGCACTCTCTCAAATGAGTTTGCACGTTCTCCCCAGTCTGCGTGGGTTTCCCCCCGGGTGTTCTGGTTTCCTCCCACCCTTCAAAATGTACTGGGGATTGCAGGTCCATTGGGTGTAATTAGGTGGCATGGGCTCACAGGCCAAAAGAGCCTGTTACCCTGCTGTATGTCTAAATAAAAAGCTGAGAAACTGGGGGCATGTTAGAAAGGGGCCTAAAGAGATGTTTAAAAGTTTGAATTTTCAAATTTCAAACACCAATATTTGCATGATTCAATTTTGAAAGTTGAGTATTCAATAGTCTATTCTCTAGGATGATTTGAAAGCAATAATCATGGAATTTTTTCACTTCATTTCCATAGATGGAAACATGCCAGAATTTCCTGAGCATGATCTTAGTGGTTGATGATCGGTGCACAGACTCCAAGGTCCGTACATTATTGAAGTCACCGTGTGCAGTAGGTAGAGCTCCACTACATAAATCAAGAGGCTTGCTTTTGATCCCATTGACATTAAATGCCCACTGTGTAGTTTGCTTGTTCTTGCTATGATTGAAATTGATGGACATTTAAGAAGCAAGGAATGGGCTCAGGTTGCAATACACAAATATAGTGATGCGCTGATGTTGAAGAGGGTTCAAAGCAGGTTCTCATTAGGATAATTCCACAAATGAAAGGTTAAGGAGCATTTGACAGCTGTTATTCATTGGAATTTAGGAGAATTATTGAAACATTTTGAATGCTGATAGGTGTGGACAGAGTAGATGTAGAAGAGTTGTTTCCCATTGTTGGAGAGTCTAGAACAAGAGAGAACAACTTTAGGATTGAAAGGCACCCACTTAGAACAGAGATGCTGAAGAATTTCTTCAACCAGAGGATGGTGAATCTGGAATTTGTTGACACAGGCAGTTGTGGAGGCCACATCATTGGGTTTCTTTAAGAAAAAGATTGATTTTTTTTTTAATTAACCAGAACATCAAAGGTCATTGGGAGAAGGGGCTGAGTGGGAACATAGGTTAGATCAAGATTAAATATCAGTGCAGACACAACAGGCTGAAGAGCCTGTTCCTGCTCCTATGTCTGTAGTGTGGATTGTGCCCTCTCCATCTGGAATTTAGTGGAAATATGGATTGCAGAGTGTCATGTGACCTCTCTGGCTGGAACCTAGTTTGGCTGGAACCTAGTCACTTCACCTGCCAATCAAGGGTTAGATCTGCCCATAAGTGAAGCAGTTTCTCTCTCTCTCTCTCTCTCTCTCTCTCTCATAGAGAGAGTTGATGGTGCTGTCTGTTTAGTCCTTACATTCTCAATCAGGAGTTGAAAATATTTACCAGTGATTTATTCACACACAATATGTAGTTATTTGTGTAATAGTTCTGTGTATATCTTTGTTAGTTTCCGCAAAGCAGGACGTCAAGCGCTGAAGAGCTGGCTCTGAATGGGCAACTAAAGCGGCATCATCTGCAAAGAGTAGTTCACGGACAAGTTTCTCTTGTGTCTTGGTGTGAGCTTGCAGGCGCCTCAGATTGAAGAGACTGCCATCCGTGCGGTACCGGATGTAAACAGCGTCTTCATTGTTGGGGTCTTTCATGGCTTGGTTCAGCATCATGCTGAAGAAGATTGAAAAGAGGGTTGGTGCGAGAACACAGCCTTGCTTCACGCCATTGTTAATGGAGAAGGGTTCAGAGAGCTCATTGCTGTATCTGACCCGACCTTGTTGGTTTTCGTGCAGTTGGATAATCATGTTGAGGAACTTTGGGGGACATCCGATGCGCTCTAGTATTTGCCAAAGCCCTTTCCTGCTCATGGTGTCGAAGGCTTTGGTGAGGTCAACAAAGGTGATGTAGAGTCCTTTGTTTTGTTCTCTGCACTTTTCTTGGAGCTGTCTGAGGGCAAAGACCATGTCAGTGGTTCCTCTGTTTGCGCGAAAGCCGCACTGTGATTCTGGGAGAATATTCTCGGCGACACTAGGTATTATTCTATTTAGTAGAATCCTAGCGAAGATTTTGCCTGCAATGGAGAGCAACGTGATTCCCCTGTAGTTTGAGCAGTCTGGAAGTCAGCCTGAAGAAAACTGAGGTCCTCCATCAGCCAGCTCCCCACCATGACTACCAGCCCCCCCACATCTCCATCGGGCACACAAAACTCAAAACGGTCAACCAGTTTACCTATCTCGGCTGCACCATTTCATCAGATGCAAGGATCGACAATGAGATAGACAACAGACTCGCCAAGGCAAATAGCGCCTTTGGAAGACTACACAAAAGAGTCTGGAAAAACAACCAACTGAAAAACCTCACAAAGATAAGCGTATACAGAGCCGTTGTCATACCCACACTCCTGTTCGGCTCCGAATCATGGGTCCTCTACCGGCACCACCTACGGCTCCTAGAACGCTTCCACCGGCGTTGTCTCCGCTCCATCCTCAACATCCATTGGAGCGCTTACACCCCTAACGTCGAAGTACTCGAGATGGCAGAGGTCGACAGCATCGAGTCCACGCTGCTGAAGATCCAGCTGCGCTGGATGGGTCACGTCTCCAGAATGGAGGACCATCGCCTTCCCAAGATCGTATTATATGGCGAGCTCTCCACTGGCCACCGTGACAGAGGTGCACCAAAGAAAAGGTACAAGGACTGCCTAAAGAAATCTCTTGGTGCCTGCCACATTGACCACCGCCAGTGGGCTGATAACGCCTCAAACCGTGCATCTTGGCGCCTCACAGTTTGGCGGGCAGCAACCTCCTTTGAAGAAGACCGCAGAGCCCACCTCACTGACAAAAGGCAAAGGAGGAAAAACCCAACACCCAACCCCAACCAATCAATTTTCCCTTGCAACCGCTGCAACCGTGTCTGCCTGTCCCGCATCGGACTTGTCAGCCACAAACGAGCCTGCAGCTGACGTGGACTTTTTACCCCCTCCATAAATCTTCGTCCGCGAAGCCAAGCCAAAGAAAGAAATCTTTGTTAGTTGTGACCATTACTGAACTTCAGGCTGTGAGCCACGGGCAGCTCCAGTGAGTTGACTCAATGGGCCCATTCCAGATCCTGAGCAGTGGCGACACTGGAGATCAGGTTCATGTGTATGTACTCATTAGCTATGTAGTATACTGTGCCTGTGGGTAGTGGGTGCTGAAGAAGTTAAAACCTCGTTTCTGGATATAACATGCCTCTGGGTGGTGGGTGCTGAAGAAGTTAAAACCTCATTACTGAGTATAACATGCCTGTGGGTGGTGGGTGCTGAAGAAATTAAATCCTCCTTTCTGGGTACATTGTGCCTGTGTACATTAATCTGTGTGAGTGTGTGCCTTTTGTGAATTCCTCTGTGCATAAAAAAATCCTATGGTTTATTGATAACACGTGTCCAGCCTTGATTCTCTTTGAACCAATCAAACCTATTCTTGAACACAACAATATCTTCTAGTTTATGGTATTGGAGAAACTCTGTAGGTCACACAGCATCCATGGGAAGTGAAAAGTAACCAACCTTTCATGTCTGAACCTGGCTAAGGGCTCAGGCCCAAAACACTGCTTACCTTTGTTGCAGGACCTCCTGAGTTTGTTCAGTACATTTGTGTATTGCACTTGAGCCTTAATGCCTGCAGATTATCTTATTTAAGTGAGTTCACTGTGGATGGGCTCTTGATGACTCAAATGTAGGTGGTGAGCTGAAGGGCCCGTTCCTTTTCTCCATGATTCTACCATCTCTTAAATATCTTCATTATCTCTGTGTTCTAGTCAACTTTATGTTCAGTTACTAGGCTGATCTGTCAAACAAATTCCATCTTATATTTATTTTGTCATTAATTTGATATTGGCAAACATTCAGCTTTTATTTAGCTAGTTTCCTTGGAGCCACTTTCTGTTGTGGAAGCCGAGTTTTTTTCTTGAGGAGTCTATTTTCAGATGATCTGAATTAATCTAAATATCAGAGCAGCAAAGAATACTTATTGCCGATCTGTACTGTTGGCGAGGATCAGCCATCGTTTGTGACAGAACTGTACACAAGAGGAAGGAACTGCTTTTCCCAGAGGGTTGAATTCACTGCACATTGAAGCAGTGGAGGCTACCTCAATTAACATATTTAAGACAAGTTTGGATCACATTGAATGGTGGAGCAGGCTTGACGGCCCTATTCCTGCCCCTATTTCTTATGTTCTTTTCAGGAATGATCAAATCTAATATGCTTCTGCAATAACACACCAGCTCTCAGGAAGTGAGGCAGTTCATCAACTGCCAGATAGAATCATGGAGTCATCCAACAGAGAGCAGGCTATTCAGCCCAACTCACTCCTGCTGACCAAGCTGGCATTTTCAGCAAGAACCATTTGTCTGCATTTGGCCCATATCCCTCTATATCCTTCCATTCCATATATCTGTCCAAATATATTTTTAATGGTTCAATTCCTCTGGCAGCTTATTCAGACTATCTATTTACAGACCACCTTGGTTCAATTTTACAATCTGCCAACCAAGAGATGATCTTAGGACCTACAGAGGTAATGAGAAAGATAACTCTCGAAGAAGTGAAGGAGTTGGAGGGATGAAGGGAACAAGAGACTGGGGGAAAGATTCATAAAAATTGAATGTCGATATTGATACCGCCTGTTTGGAGACTGCCAAGATGGAATAAAAGGTCTTTTTCCTCCAATCTATTGAAGGGAGAGATTGATATGTTCTTGATTAGCCAGGGCATCAAATTTTGTGGGAAGAAGGCCAAACAATGAGGCTGAGTGAGAAAATGGATCCACTCATTATTGAATTGAGGGGTAGACTCGATGGGCTGAATCACGTGCTTCTGCTCCTATGTCTTATGGTCAATTTATGAGTGGCCTCAATCTGGCAGTACATGAGGCCATGGAATTGAAGTGGTTGGCCATTGGGACGTCCTTGCTAATGCAGCGGGCAGGGCGAAGATACTCAACAAACCAATCTCCCAGTCTGTATCCAGCCTCCCTGATGTAGAGGAGGCCATATCGGGAGCACGTACAGATTCTCAGGTGAAATGTTGCTTGACCTTGAAGGATGATTGGGCCACATGCAATTGGTGGTGAGGGAGGAGTGGAAGTGCACTTCTAGCATTTTTTGCAGTCACAGGGGTTGGTGCTTATTGATGAAATTAACTGATTGGAGACCTCGAGTATTGTTTCATAGCCTATATTTCACATGATCTCCACTGCTACCCGACTCTAAAAATACACCTCTGCAAGCACGCATGATTATTCAGAGTCAAACGCATTCCCACAGAAAACAGGATTACATCATGTACTAAACCAATAAAAACTACAACAAGAACTTCACTATAATCTTTGTATAATAGGTATCAATAACCACTGCTAATGTCCTTGACTACAACTCGCTTTTAAATAATATGTCTCTCTGAATAGATACTCCATTAAAATGACCTGTTAGGCAATTATTTAAGTGGCAGTATTAATCCTTTCTTCATAAAATGTCTTCAACAGTACTGAGTGGGCGAAGAGGTGACTTTATTGAGGTTTATATGAGAGACAGAGAGAGGATGAGTGGACAAGTGAGTCTCTGATGGATTGATCCAACAGAAAGTAAAGCGGGGAGATGTGTTTGGTGATAGGATCACATTATAGGGGGGAGAAATTGTCAAGAATTATATCTTAGATGTCGAGGCTCATAGGGTTGTAGGTGTGGACGAGCGGAACCCTGTCATTGATCCATCTGCGGGGCTAGAGTAGATGTGCAGAAATAGAGATGTGGGTGAGGGCTGGATTAATGGGAGTAGAGGGGAAGCCGCAACTTCTTTCTGGGAGTAGGTGGTGGAAGAAGGGTCCAAGGAAAACAAAACCCTTTCCCCTTCCCAAATAATTTCTCAGCCTTTCTCTTCTGTCCTACTATTCACATTCAGCTATGTCCTCTTGCTGTTGGCCTGTGCTCTTTCCCTGCCCCTTCTTCCTTCATTCCCCCCCCCCCAACTTTATATTCAGGAGTCTTTTGCTCTTTACTCATATCTTAGTGAAAGGCGTTGTCTCCGCTCCATCCTCAACATCCATTGGAGCGCTTACATCCCTAACGTCGAAGTACTCGAGATGGCAGATGTCGACAGCATCGAGTCCACGCTGCTGAAGATCCAGCTGCGCTGGATGGGTCACGTCTCCAGAATGGAGGACCATCGCCTTCCCAAGATCGTGTTATATGGCGAGCTCTCCACTGGCCACCGTGACAGAGGTGCACCAAAGAAAAGGTACAAGGACTGCCTAAAGAAATCTCTTGGTGCCTGCCACATTGACCACCGCCAGTGGGCTGATATCGCCTCAAACCGTGCATCTTGGCGCCTCACAGTTTGGCGGGCAGCAACCTCCTTTGAAGAAGACCGCAGAGCCTACCTCACCGACAAAAGGCAAAGGAGGAAAAACCCAACACCCATCCCCAACCAACCAATTTTCCCCTGCAACCGCTGCAATCGTGTCTGCCTGTCCCTCATCGGACTTGTCAGCCACAAATGAGTCTGCAGCTGACGTGGACTTTTTACCCCCTCCATAAATCTTCGTCCGCGAAGCCAAGCCAAAGAGTGAAAGGCTCAGGCCCAGAACATTGGTTTTCCATCTTTGCCGCCGATGGACGCTGCATGACCGCTGAGTTTTGCCAACACTTTCGTGCATGACTACAATGACAGCTTCTGCAGACTTTCGTATTTCACCGCCACCCCCCCCCCACCCACCTTCCCATCTTTGTGCATCCTGCAGTAACAATGAAACAATAGATGATTAGAAATAATAACAGAAAATGCTGGCAATATTCAGCAGGTCAGGTAGCACCTTTTTATTTATTTTATTTTTTTTATTTTTCGCACTATGAACCATAATGACCAAAATACACACAAACATTTCCCTCTTGAATATACACAGTGTCATTTTCTCCCCTTTTCCCCCCTCCCTTCCCTCCCTCCTTTACCCCCCCTCCCCACCCACTCAACGTTCAACCTATATGATACGTTAAACCCATTAAACCGTGTCATCACACAATGAAAATAAACAAGAAAATTGTGTCATCTACTTTTACACACTGGGTCAGTTCATTTCGTCGTCTTCTCATTCTATCATTTTAGGCGGTGGAGGTTCACGGTAGGACTTCTCTGTTGTGTTCCATGTACGGTTCCCAAATTTGTTCCAAATCTGTGATGTTATTTCTTAAATTATATGTTATTTTTTCCAGTGGAATACATTTATTTATATCTATGTACCATTGCTGTATTCTCAGGTTATCTTCTAATTTCCAGATTGACATAATACATTTTTAAGACTTTTTAAGTCTTAAATTAAACAGAAAACATTCTTTAGTATACTGCTATATTTCACACAAGATCTGGACTATGGTATAGCCTTCTGCTGCAATGCTTAAGAGAACAACATTTTAAAACTGGAATGCCTATTAATTAGGCATCATAACCCTTATGATTAAGGCGATCATAATAAATTTGTTTTGTGCTCCATCCAAATCGAGTCCAAGTTCTTTATTTCTTATATTACTTAGAAGAAAGATCTCTGGGTTTTTTGGTATGTTGCTTTTTGTGATTTTATTTAATACCTGGTCAGGTAGTACCTTGATGAGAGAAACTGAGTTGATGTTTCAGATCACAAGATATAAGAGCAGAAGTATGACAATCGGACTGTCAGGTCTGCTCTGCCATTTAAACATGAAGAGAACCTTATCACTCAACCATTCCCTGGCCTTCAACTATAAACTTTGATGCCCAGAATAATCAAATACATGTAAATTCTGTCTTAAATGCACCCCTTGACCTCTCTTCTACAGTCGCCTGTGGCAACAAGTTCCATGACCCTGTGACTAAAGAAATTTCTCTGCAGTTCTGCTTTAAATTCACACCCTTTTATCCTGAAATTGTGGCCTCTTGACCTAGACTCCCCTACTGTGGGATTCAACTTTGTCACATCTACTCTGTCCAGGTCTTTCAGCATTGGAAATGTCTCTATGATGTCCTGCCCTCATCCTTCGAGTACAGTCCAAGCGCTGACAATCATTCCTTCCAGGCTGACCCTTTCATTTCTGATATTATTCTTCTCTGAACCCTCTTCAATTCTGGCATATCCTTTCTCAAATAAAGCACCGAAAAATGTACACAGTACTCCAACATGCTCCAAAACAGTGACTGGTTCTCTCATCACAGCTGCATTCACTACCACTTCAGCGTCTGCTGTTTCTTTATTCTGAGAGTAAAATTTGTGAACGTCTTGATGCTTTCCCCTCAAAAGCTTCCACAATTTTGAGAAACCTTTTTACATCCTTCCGTTCCAGTGGAAAAAGAATGAATTAATTTATGACTTTGTTCATAAATAATCACTCTCTTCACATTGTAGCCTTAAGTTTGATTACATTAGTTCCATGTCACACTGGCTCACGATGCAGAAGAATGACATAAGAAAATAAGAACAGAAGAAATATGAGCAAGTGTAGGCCATTTGGTCCATCAAGCCTGCTCTGCCATTCAACGTGATCATGGCTGATCTGATGATAAGGTCATCTCCACCTACCTGTTGTTTCTCCCCCCCCCCCCCCCCCCCCACCATATCCCTTAATTCCCCTACTAGGTTAAAAATAGATCCAACATTTTCTTAAATATATTTAATGAGGTCGCCTCCTCTGCTTCAGTGGCCAGTGAATTCCACAGATTTCACCACCATCTGGGACAAGCAGTTCCTTCTCATCTCTGTCCTCAATCTACTCCCCTGAATCTTGAGGCTATGTCTCCCTAGTTTAGGCCTCCCCAACCAGTGGAAACTACTTACCTAACTCTATCTTAACTATGCCTTTTATAATTTTGTATGCTTCTATAAGATCCACTTTCATCTAAATTGCGGTGAGAACAGTCCCAGACGACTCAATCTCTCCTTCATCCCTGAAATCCACCTGGTGAACTTCTTCTGCACTGCCTCCAAAGCCAGTACCTACTTCCTCAAAGGAGGAGACCAGAATTCCATGCAGTATCTCACATGTGGTCTTACCAGTACCTTGCACGTTGCAGCATAACTTCCCTGCTCTTAAATCCAACCCCTCCATCAAAAAGGCCAACATACCAATTACCATCTAGATAACCTGGTGTCCCTGCAAACCAACCTTTTGTGATTCAACATTTTCAACATTTTGGCAAGTATGTTTGGTACAGCAGTGGGGCAAGGTTTAAACTAATTTGGCAGGAGTATGGGAACCAGAGTGATAGGGAAAAAGGTAGGGAAGATAAAGTAATGGCCAGGAAAAGTAAAATAGGAAAAGTAATGTTGGGAGGAGAAAGTGAAAAATCAGATGGTGCAGAGAGTTTTTGGGTCAATGATAGTGTTAAGAAAATCACAAAGAAAAATAGTGGGCAGAAAAATCAAAAGAAAAGGTTACAGAAGTCACTAGATATTAAAAGGACAAAGAGCATAAGGGCACTTTATCTGAATGCCCGCAGTATTGGAAATAAGGTTAGTGAACTTGAGGCGAAAATCGGTACCCATGCCTATGATTTGGTCGCCATCACGGAAACATGGCTACAAGGTGACCCTAAATGGGAAATGAAACTTTCAAGGGTATCAGGTGGTGCAAAGAGATAGACAGGATAGTAAGGGAGGTGGAGTTGCACTCTTAATCAAAGATGAGCTCCAGGCAGTACTGAGCAATGATATAAGATCTAAAGAGCATAATGTTGAGTCCATTTGGGTAGAGATAAAGAATAACAAAGGAAAAGTTTATTGGTGGGTGTTATCTATCGCCCACCAAATAACAATAGTTTAGTGGCACAGGAAATAAATAGAGAGATAAGTGAGGCATGTAATAAAGATACGGTAGTTGTCATGGGGGACTTTAACTTCCACATAGATTGGGAAAATCAAGTTGGTCGTGGGAGTCTGGAAGAGGACTTCATAGAATGCATCCGCGATAGCTTTCTTGAGCAGCAGGTTAAGGAACCCACAAGAGAAAATGCTCTCCTGGATCTAGTGTTGTGCAATGAGATAGGTAGAGTAAATGATGTAATAGTCAGAGACCATCTGGGAAATACCGATCATAGTATGACTGAATTTCTCATTCAGATGGAAGGGGAAATAGTTAGATCTAAAACTAGTATATAATGCTTAAACAGGGGTGACTACCATAGGATGAGGGAGGAATTGGGCAGAGTGGACTGGGAGCACAGGCTAATTGATGAAACAGTTGAGGAACAGTGGAAGATTTTCAAAGAAATATTTTGTAATGCTCAACAAAAATATGTTCCGGTCAGGAAAATGGGCAGCAAGGGAGGGAAAAATCAACCGTGGTTAACAAAGGAAGTAAAGGAGAGCATAAAATTGAAGGGGCAGGTGTACAAAGATGCAAAGAGCAGTGGGAAACTGGAAGATTGGGAAAACTTTAAGAGACAACAAGGGGTTACAAAGCGGGTAATAAGAAATGGGGAAAAAGGATTATGAAAGTAAATTGGCACAAAATATAAAAACAGAAAGCAAAATATTTTATAAATATATGAAACGGAAGAGGGTGGCCAGAGTTAACATAGGACCCTTGGAGGATGAGAAAGGAAAACTGGTAGCAAAAAATGAGGAAATGGTTGAGGCATTAAACAAATATTTTGTGTCAGTCTTCACGGTGGAAGACACGTCCAAGTGCGGAGTTAAGGATGCGAATGTTGGGGAGGGCCTTGATAAAATTATTGTTACAAAGGAAGTAGTGATGGAGAAACAAATGGGACTAAAGCCAGACAAATAACCTGGTCCTGATGATATGCTTCCAAGGGTTCTGAAGGAAATGGCAGAAGTTATAGTTGATGCATTGGTGGTCATATACCAAAATTCTTTGGATTCTAGGCAGGTCCCGGCAGATTGGAAGACAGCAAATGTCACGCCACTTTTTAAGAAGGGATGTAGGCAGAAGACTGGAAATTATCGGCCAATTAGCTTGACGTCTGTAGTTGGAAAAATGTTTGAAGCCGTCATTAAAGATGAAATAGTGAAACTTTTGGAATGTAAGGGTTCAATCAGGCAGACGCAGCATGATTTTAGAAAGGAAGATCTTGTTTGACAAACTTGTTAGGATTCTTTGAGGATATAATGGGTGTGGAGGATAAAGGGGAACAGGTTGATGTATATTTGGATTTCCAGAAAGCGTTTGATAAGGTGCCGCACAAGAGACTTCTCAGTAAGTTACAAGAAAGTGGAGTCCGGGGAAGTCTATTGGCCTGGATTGAAAATTAGTTGTCTGACAGGAGGCAGAGAGTCGGGATAAATGGGAGTTTTTCAGGTTGGCAGAGAGTGGTAAGTGGGGTGCCGCAGGGGTCGGTGTTAGGCCCACAACTGTTCATCATTTACATTGATGACTTGGAGGAGGGGACAAAATGTGGTGCAGCCAAGTTTGTGGATGACACCAAATTGAGTGGAAGAGCAAATTGTAATGAGGATGTGGAGAGTCTGCAGAGGGATATAGTTAAGCTGGATGAGTGGGCAAAGGTCTGGCAGATGGAGTACAATGTTAGTAAGTGTGAGGTTATCCACTTTGGCAAGAAAAATAAAAGAGCTGAATATTATTTAAAGGGTGAAAAACTACAGCATGCTGTTATGAAGAGGGACTTGGGAGTGCTTGTGCATGAATCGCAAAAAGTTAGGTGGTAGGTGCAGCAGGTTATTAAGAAGGCAAATGGAATGTTGGCCTTCATCGCTAGAGGAATTGAATTCAGGAGTAGGGAGGTAATGTTGCAACTGTATAAGGTACTGGTGAGACCGCACCTGGAGTACTGTCTCCAGTTCTGGTCTCCATATTTGAGGAAGGATATACTGGCTTTGGAGACGGTCCAGAGGAGGTTTAAAAGGTTGATCCCTGGGATGAAGGGGTTGACTTATGATGAAAGATTAAATCGTCTAGGATTGTATTCGCTCAAGTTCAGAAGAATGAGAGGAGATCTTATAGAAACATAGGACTATGAAGGGGATGGATAGGATAGATGTAGGAAGGTTTTTTGAGCTGGCCGGGGAAACTAAAACGAGAGGACACAGTCTCAAGATTCGGGGGAGTAGATTTAGGACAGAGATGAGGAAATATAGTTTTTTCCCAGAAGTAGTGAATGTTTGGAATTCTCTAACCAGGGAAGTGGTTGAGGCTGCCTCATTAAACATATTTAAATTTGGTTAGATAAATTTTTGCATGATAGAGGAATTAGGGGATATGGGGAGAAGGCAGGTAGGTGGAGTTAGGTCATAAATTAGATCAGACATGATCGTATTGAATGGCGGAGCAGGCTCGATGGGCCATTTTTGGCCTACTCCTGTTCCTACTTCATATGTTCCTATGATTCATGCACAAGTACTCCCAAGTTCTTCTGTGTGGCAGCATGCTGCAATTGTTTGCCATTTAAATAACATTCTGATCTTCTATTTTTCCTCCCAAAATGGATAAGGTCACATTTTACAACATTTTATCCCATCTGCCAGATCCTTGCCTACTCTTTTAACCTATCTATATCTCTCTGTAGACTCTTCTTTCAACTTAGTGTCCTCAGCAAATGTAGGTACAGCATACTCTGCCTCCTCGTCCAAATCATTTATGTATATCGTAAATATGACTGCAACAATGCTGCCAAATGTTTTATTTTAATCATAGAACATAGAACATAAAGCATTACAGCACAGTAAGGCCCACATACTGTGTAAGCCTACACCACCACAATCATTGTTTCCAACCTCACCCATAATCCTTTTGTTTTCTTGTATCCTAATGAAGAGTTTTTTTTGCATGTCCCAGTTGTACCAACTTCCATCACCACCTCTGGCAATGCATTCCAGACATCCACCACTCCATGCGTAAAAAACACAGAGAACAAACTTAATGAACTCCAAGCTGGACGTCAACATCAGACAATCATCAGGGAGTGCTGTACGATATGCTTTCGAGAAACATGGCTAAACGTGGACGTTCCAGAAATAGAACTACAGCCCAAGGACTACATCCTCCATCACTTTGACTGAACACCAGCATCTGGAAAAACTAGGGGAGATGGTGTTTGTGTCATCAATTCGTTAGAGTGCACAGGCCCGACGGTCATGTCCCAGTCCTGCTCCCCTGACCTGAAACATCTGGCGATCAAGTGTCGCCCATTCTACCTGCTGAGGGTGTTCACCACTATCACCGTGGATGCAGAATACATTCCGCCCCAGGCTAATGACAGGCTGGCACTGTGACAAAAAGCCATGGGACAGCACATATGGATGCCTTCCCGATCATTGTTGGAGACTTCAATCAGGCCAACTTGAAGAAGACTCTGATAAAATACCACCAACCATCACATGTGAGACCAGGGGAGGCAACACACTTGACCACTGCTGCACCACCACGAAAAACGCATTCCGAGCCCTATCACAACCACATTTCGGCAAGTCTGATCACAGCTGTGTACTCCCGGCATACAAGTAGAGACTGAGGACCCCTGTACCTGTGATGAAGATGGCAAAGGTGTGGTTGAGGGAGGCAGAGAAACATCTGCAGGACTGCTTTGAATCAGTGGACTTGGCCATATTCAAGAGCTTATCCATAGACTCGAATGAATATACAACAGATGGCACAGACTTCATCAAGATCTGTGTGGATGTGTGTGTGCCCACCCGCAAATACTGGGTGTTCCCCAACCAGAAGCCCTGGATGAATCAGAGAATCTGCAACCTGGTGAGGGTGAGAACAAGGGCGTTTTAGGCCGAAATGGAGATCTGTACAAAAAGTCCAGGTATGACCTGCGGAAGGCCATCTCCAAAATGATGTGGCAATCCAGAGAAGACTAGAGACAGAGTCAGATACATTCTTGCTATGACAGGGAGAACAGGACATTGCAGCCTCCAAAGTGAAGGCGAACATTATAAATGTCTGCAATGCTTCACTACCCAATGAGCTGAACACCTTCTATGGCTGCTTTGAGAAAAATAACCAAACTATTTCAACTAGAATCCCTGGAAAGCCTAAGACCCCTGTGATATCTATCTGTAAGGATGACATCAGAACATAATTCAAAAAGGTGAACCCTCACAAGACATCAGGACCTGACAGCGTACCTGGAAGGGTACTGAAAATCTGTGCCATCCAACTAGACGGAGTATTCATGGACATTTTCAACCTCTCATTGTGCCAGTTGGAGGTTCCCATCAGCTTCAAAAGGGCATCAATCATCCCGGTACTCAAGAAAAGTAGCGTGGACTGCCTCAATTACTATTGCCCAGTAGCACTAACACCTACTGAGATGAAATGTTTTTTGTAAACACAGAGTTATGGGTGCCTGGAATACCTTGCTGGGGGTGGTGGTGGAGGCTGAAATATTAGGGGCATTTAAGAGACTCATTCAGGCAGATGGATGAAAGAAAAACAGAAGGTTATGAGGTTGTGGTGGTACACCAGCCTACTGCAGGGGGTGATCTCTGTACCTGTAGAAGAACACGGGAGGCAAGGGCAACACCTGACCGGCTGTCAATCAAGCGACCTGAATGGACAAGCTCCACCCGGTCGGCGGTCAATCACCCTCTGGGATAGAAGCTGGATCTGGCCCTTTCGGGAGTCAGTCTCAGAGCTTTCACCAGTATTCTCACATCAAGTGTGGTGAAGGTTTAAGTTGAATAAAGCCTGTAGAACACACTTTTATGTTTTGTGAGTTTGCTTCTGTTCGATAGCACACCACAGAGGCAAGAACTGTTTAGTATTTTTTTATATAGGAATATATAAATCAGCAGAATGTCGAGGACTGAAGGGCCTGTATGGTACTCTAATGCTGTATGGAAAACACAAACAAATACAGAACAAGGCTATTGAATTTTCCATCCAGTGATGAACTTCACCCACAGAACTAGTCGGGAGAATCGCTGTTGCAGACTCTTTCAAGCCAGGGTAGCCTTCTTTGGATGTATCCTTTTTGGGATGGCAGGTTTGTACACCAGTTACCACAAACACAAGCGATTCGGCTTCAAATTCAATGCTGCCGATGAGGAGTTGGTATATTTCCTTTGTGGGTTCTCAAATTTCCTCTCACCCACCAAAAATAGTACGGGGTTATTGGTAAATTGGATGTAATTGGGGGGATGGAATCGACTTCTACCATGTTGTAATGGAAAAATAATCTTCACATCACTCTAGTCTTGTTATGATCTTTTAAAATTGAAGTAATTTATCCTTTGGATAAATCCTTTGGAAGACTACACAAAAGAGTCTGGAAAAACAACCAACTGAAAAACCTCACAAAGATAAGCGTATACAGAGCCGTTGTCATACCCACACTCCTGTTCGGCTCCGAATCATGGGTCCTCTACCGGCACCACCTACGGCTCCTAGAACGCTTCCACCAGCGTTGTCTCCGCTCCATCCTCAACATCCATTGGAGCGCTCACACCCCTAACGTCGAGGTACTCGAGATGGCAGAGGTCGACAGCATCGAGTCCACGCTGCTGAAGATCCAGCTGCGCTGGATGGGTCACGTCTCCAGAATGGAGGACCATCGCCTTCCCAAGATCGTATTATATGGCGAGCTCTCCACTGGCCACCGTGACAGAGGTGCACCAAAGAAAAGGTACAAGGACTGCCTAAAGAAATCTCTTGGTGCCTGCCACATTGACCACCGCCAGTGGGCTGATAACGCCTCAAACCGTGCATCTTGGCGCCTCACAGTTTGGCGGGCAGCAGCCTCCTTTGAAGAAGACCGCAGAGCCCACCTCACTGACAAAAGGCAAAGGAGGAAAAACCCAACACCCAACCCCAACCAACCAATTTTCCCTTGCAACCGCTGCAATCGTGTCTGCCTGTCCCGCATCGGACTGGTCAGCCACAAACGAGCCTGCAGCTGACGTGGACTTTTTTACCCCCTCCATAAATCTTCGTCCGCGAAGCCAAGCCAAAGAAGAATTTATCCTAACCTTGCTCCGAAATCCTCATAGTATAAAAGTCAAAATTCCATTTGGGTCTCAATTCCCCGCCACACTTTCATATCGGTTTTGAGCAAAGTGTGCGCAAAAACAAGCCCCGACAGAACCATAGAATGCTGCAGCACAGAATCAGGCCCTTTGGCCCTCGAAGTTGTGCCAACCCAAATATTCTTCCCTTAAAAAAAGTACTAAACCCTCCCTACCCCATAACCCTCTATTTCACTTTCATCCATGTTTCAGCCTACACCACCATGCCTGGCAAATTATTCCAGGCACCCACAACTCTCTGTGTATAAAACTTACCTCTGACGTTTCCCCGTACATCCCTCCCTTAACTTTCTACATATGTTCTCTGATGTTTGATGATCCTGCCTTGAGAAACAGGTGCTGGCTGTCCACCCTACGTATCCCTCTCATAATCTTGTAGACCTCTATCAAGTCTCCTCTCGTCCTTCGATACTCCAAAGAGAAAAGTCCCAGCTCTGCTAACCTTGCCTCATATCAACATGTTCATCTCTCGTTATTTACGAAAAAAAAGGTTCCAAATTTGTGTTGATACCATCACCTCACATTTTCCCATATTGGACATCAATCTGCTACAGCCTTGTTAAATTACTCAGCTTGTCTCTAATCCCTGAAGCCTCTTTAAGTTCTTGTTATTTATATTCCATGTCATTTCATGTCATCAGTAAACTTGGGGACATCACTCTTAATCCCCTCAGCTAAATCATTGATATAGACTGTGATTAGTGATGGGCCACAGACAAGAGCAGTTCTTCATGTTCCATCCTGCCAATAAGAAACGCTCCCATTCATTACTTTTTTTTATTATTTTCAATCAATTCTCATGCTCTCAATCTATATTCACATATTCCCATCTAATTTTATCCACAGTCCTGTGCGGAATCTTCTTTTAATAATCCAAATGCACCACTTTCATCAAATCCTGCTCACCTACTGCAATAATCTACATTTCAAAATCGCTAATATGAGTCCAACATGCTACGTCACTCCTCGATACATGCTGAGACAGCTAAATCGTATTATTATTTTCTTGATATTGCATTTGTGTTAAATTCCTGCTTTTTCCTTGACAATGTGGTCATCTAGTTAGCAGTTCCTTTTTTCTTTAAACACTCTTCCTTTCTTAAATATTCGTGTCACGTTCTCCACTCTCTGATCTGCAGAAATTGCACCATAATTTATTGAATGTTGGAAGATGATAACCAAAACATCCATTCATTTTTAAAACTAATTAATTTCTTTACTGATATCATATTTCTCTGCTTCCTAGTTTGTTCTGTACCTTGATCATCCAATATTTATTATAGATTTTATAATGTATTTTTCCATGAAGACAGACACAAAGTATTTATTGAATTACTATAATAATGTCCTTCTTTGTCATAAATCAGCTTGTCCTACTCTGTAAATGACCCACATTTGCCTTCACCAATCTTTTCTTTTCAATTTTCTTCTGGAAACTTTAACCCTTTGTTTTATGTTTCTTGCTTGTTTCCTATCATTTTTATGTTCTCTTTGCTTTATCAATTTCGTGGACAAGTTTTGTAGAAATATAGAACAGATTCAGATCTCGCCACCTCCTACAGGAGCTCTACGGAGAGCTCCCTGGCCGGCTGCATCTCAGTGGGGTACGGTTGCTGCAGAGAACTGGATCGGACGTCAATCCACAGGACCATAAGAGTGGCAGAGAGGATCACTGGAATCTCCCTGCCCCTCCAAACTCCCCTCCCCCACCATTGATGAGATCTACTGAGATCGTTGTCTGAAGAGGGCTTGCAAAATCGTAAAGGACCCCTACCACCCCATACACAATATCATCCATTACTCCCAACAGGCCAAGATGCAACACCTTCCCATGGACAGTGAGCCATCTGAACGACTGATGAAATGCTCATACACAGTCCCTCTGAAACTCTATTTATTTAATATCTATTTATTTTTATATATGTACTGCATATAAATATATACATAAATACACAGACATACACGATAACAGGCCATTTTGGCCAATGAGTCCGTGCCTCCCAATTTAGAGCATATTAACCTTCACACCGGGTATGTTTTGAACTGTAATCTCTTGTAAATATGTCTATATGTCTATGCAGTATATGTGTTTGCATGTTTTTACATCGAGGACTAAAGAGCGCTGCTTTGTTCAGTCGCACAATGGAATGATAATCATAAACTTGAACTTGAACTTTTTTCATATTATTTCATATTATTGCAATCATTGCATGGAATATAGGAGTTGGGAGGTGATGTTGAGATTGTATAAGACGTTGGTGTGGCCTCATTTGGAGTTCTGTGTGCAGTTCTGGTCGCCTAATTAGAGGAAGGATATAAACAGAGTGGAGAAAGTGCAGAGAAGGTTTACCAGAATGTTACCTGGGTTTAAGCATCTAGAGTATAGGGAGAGATTGGACAGATTAGGTCTTTATTCTTTGGAGTGTAGAAGGTTGAGAGGGGATTTGATAGAAGTATTTAAGATTATGAAAGGGATAGACAGAGTGGATGTGGATAGACTATTTCCGTTAAGAGGAGGAAAGATTAAAACAAGAGGACATGAGTTAAGAATTAAGGGGCAGAGGTTTAGAGGTAACATGAGGGGGAACTTCTTTACTCAGAGAGTGGTAGCCGTGTGGAATGAGCTTCCGGGAGAAATAGTGGCGGCGGAGTCAATTGTATTATTTAAGAAAAGGTTGGACAGGTATATGGATGAGAAGAAGATGGAGGGTTATGGGCATTGTGCAGGGAGGTGGGACTAGAGAGGGGTGTTTGGTTCGGTGCGGACTAGAAGGGCCTAATGGCCTGTTTCCGTGCTGTAATTGTTATGTTATGTTTCCTGAAATTCAATAGTATCATTAATTTCTGCTGTAGTCTACAGTTGGACCACATGACCCTTCTTTGGAGCCTTGGATTCCAGTTCTGTGATTGTTGATTCACTCACAATCCCAGCAACAGACTATCTTGGCATCACACTTAATTATCGGCTGACTGAAAGAGGGAGAAGAGGACTTGAGGCTTGGAACAGATTAGCCATGAATGCTTACGGTGGCTCAGGAGGCCTGGTTTTTTGGCTCAGCAACAAGCCTAAGCTAAGAAGAAGGTAGGCATTCTACAAATTATCTCTCTTGACATCCAGTCCCAACCTGGTTTTCCCGATCTAGTTGCATGTTAAAAACCCCCATGACTAACATTGCCCTACTGACACGACTTTTCTATTTGCTGTCCACATCCTAGCTACGAGGTCTCTGTATAACTGCCAAATTTGTCAGTTCTGAATTCAGCCGACAGTGATCCTATATCTTCTGAACCTACATCACCTCATTCGAGTGATTTAATGTTATTCCTCTCCACCTCCTTTGCTTTCCTGTCTATCCTTACGATACACTGTGTATCCTTGGACAATTATCACCCAATGACATCCATCCTTTAGCCATGACTCTGTAATGACTACTACATCATACCTACTAACCTGTATTCGTTCTACAGTAATCTACTTTATTTCTTATGCTGTGTGCAATTAGATACAAAACCTTTAGCCCTGTATTTGTTACTTTTTTGACCCTGTGTCCTTGTTGCATTGCCATTCATGCCCATGGCTGCAATTCTAGCCTACCTGCCTTTCCTTTCACACCAATTCCTTACCAGCTAATCCCTGCACTTCCTCCACCTCTTCACTTCGGTTTCCACCCTCCTGCCAATCTGCTTTAAACATCTGCCCCTATCCCACCCCCCCAACCCCCAACTGCATTAGCATATCTCCCAGCCAGGATATTGGTTTCTCTCCAGTTCAGGGGAAACCCATCCCAGTTGTACAGATCACCCTTTCCCCAGAAAAAAAAGGTTCCAATGATCCAAGAAGTTGAAACTCTGCCCCCTGCACCATCTCAACAGCCACTCATTTGTCTGCGCTGTCTTCCCTAGCTCATGCCTCCAGGAGTAATCCAGAGATGACCACTTTGGAGGTCCTGCTTTTCATCCTCTTTCCTAACTCACCAACCTTACTTTGCAGGATCTCTACCCCACTCCTGCCTATGTGATTGATACCAATATGTACCACGACCTCTAGCTGTGCATGCTCTCTGTTAAGAATATTCTGCAACTGCTCCCAGTCACCTTGAACATGAGCACCTGGGAGGGGGGGAGGTGCAAAACATTATCCTGGAAACTCTTTTGTGTCCGCAGAATCTCCTATTTGTTCCCCTAACTATCAAGTTCTCTAAGATTTCGGCTCTGCCTGACTTCACTCTTCTTTTCTGAGGCACAGAGCCAACAACAGAGCGATTTATCAAGTTGCCACCCTTGCCTAGATAGTTCCTCCTCCCAGCAGAATCCAAAGCGGTATACATGTTGCTGAGGGATTGCAGTAGGGTTCTGAACTGCCCATCCCCCTTCCCTCTCTAAACATTCACGCAGTTACATCAGATGTCCTAGTTTCTGTCCATCACCCTCTCTGCCTCCCAAGTGATCTGGAGTTCATCCATCTCCTGCTTCATGTCCCGAACATGGTCGGTAAGGAACTGCAGCTGGATGCACCTCTTGCAGGTCTAGTTATCAGGGGTATTCTCTGTCCCAGATTTTACGCATCCCACAATTGGAGCACTCCACTGCCCCAACTTCCATCTCTACTACCTACTCTAGTTTATTATGAAAATATCTTACCTGACCTTACCTTTAGCACATCCTCAGCCTCTGTTTGCCGAAGCCTCTAACTCTCTACTCCTGCACTGGGGCACTCACACACTGGCCGCACCTTTTTTATTTGTTACTGGCTCTAACTGTAGCACAGACTTCCACTAATTACCACTCCACTTCACTTTTAAACTCCCCCCCCAAAAAAACACAGTTGCTAAGACCTGGTTCTGCTTCACTCACAAACTCCCGTAAAACAAAATACAGCTCCCAACACTGAAGAGTTGACGAGGCCTGACTTTGCTTCTCTCTACTGCCACACAGGAGCCTGGGAATGTTGGAAATGGAAGCCAAACACAATCTCCTGGAGGAACTTTACGGGTTAAGGAGCATCAGCAGGAGAGAGAAAAGAAGAGGGTCATCGTTTTATGCTCAAGTTCTTCATTAGGTCTGAGGGAGAGTTGGTGCAGAGGCCAGGAGGCCAGTGTAAAGAGACAGGATATGAGGCAATGGGAGAACTTGTGGATTATCTTTGAAGCATTGATGCTGAGACAATTTAAGCTCTAAATCAGTCAGTCATATCACGGGACACTGCATTTCTTGTCTGACCACAAACTTTGGCAACGACAGCTGGAAACTGGCCCAGTCCATGATATCTCAAGCCTTTACAGGAAAACTAGATGACCCATAATTGTCAGGGAAGATGTAATCCCACACTTGAGCAGTGGGCTCGAGGAAGATCCCACACCATGAATGTGACTACCCTAATCAGGCCACTGCCAATGTTCTTAATTCCCGTCCTTGGGCATACAGTTCTAGTGGCATCACAACCATCCAGCTGTTAAAACGATTATTCACCTCGATAAGTGGCTGGAATAAGCTAGATCCTGCTTGGATTGGGGCATCATCTTCTGAGAAAATGGGAAAGGAATTAAAAGTTTGCAATTTTGGAGAACATCCTTAACTTCACCGTGATGAAAAGGATCTCATTGGAGACATAGCTGAAGAAGGTCGGGCAATAATATGCTTGCAAATGATCCAGACCGTAACATTAGTAGTGGAGAGTGTTGGGAATCATAGACTCAATGCTTTTTGCAGAGGGAGGCATCTGCTTGTTAAGTTCCCCATGATTGTTGCTATCTTTTTTAATGCAGTTTTAAATGTTACAGCAAGCAACTCAACAGAAGGTGCAAATATTATTGGTTAGTAATGTAGACAATATGATTAGGTATTGAAACTCGAATTAAATAGAAAATGTAATTATCATCCACACCAATTATAATGTCATTATTACCTGGGCATGGCTAAAGATCCATTATAAAGGCAGTAGAGATCAAACTTCAACCAGTTTGCTCTCTAATTGTAAAAAATAACTTAATACAATCTTATGAAATGATAATAATGATATCTGAATGTGATTCATTTGGAATTACGACCTTCTGCGCATTTTGCAGCTTCCCAAATAACACTAAAGCAAATCATGCATTTTAATAGGTGAATTTTGATCTTCCAGAGTATAAGGAAATTATGATGAAGGTTGCCCAGGCTAACAGCAGGGTACATGAGTCCTGAGAGGAATCTTTGAACTGAAATAACCTCGTCTTATTACATCTGCAACCAACACTAAGAAAATGTGACAGTTATTTCTGTGTAGCGCTGAGTACATTTTCCCTACTTTAGTAATCAAAGAACCACAGACCGTGAATATTGTTGTAGTCAATAAAAATGGAAGGAACACTTTACTAAGACATTTTAAGTCTAAAAGAGCATAATAGGCAAGAGGAGATTAAGTGCATTGAAGTGGTATAAAGAGACATTCTTTCAATGAGATCGTATAAAAACTCTGACTTAATAAAACAAAATATGAGATGAAAAGGCTGACTCAAAACAGCATCTAAAGAGAGTGACATTAACATTTAACTTTGCCATAGCAGAAGCTTGAACATTAAAATCTAGCTGACATTACATTTTAGTGCTGAGGACTCTCTCTTTTACAGGAGACAACATTGTGAAACCTTGTCTTTTTCACAGGAAGATATTAAATAATCCAAGCCATAATGTTGAAGAAGGCAGAGTTGACCTGGTCACCATTTATTCCTCACTCACCATTATTAAAAATCAAATCTTCTCGTAATTTCCTCATTGGAGTTTATGGAAGCATCCTATGTTGGCAAATGGACCCTTATTCCTTGCACCATAACTGTGACTGCAATTAGAAATTTACATCAGTGGCGATAAAGCACTTAGAGATGTCCTGAAATACCTTAATGCATTACAGATAAAAAGGTTTTCCTGTGAGAGGGCACCAATCATTGCAATGTATGATTTGTACAAATGACATAGATGCTGAAGAGCGAATATAAGGCGTTAGGAAGGAAGTTAAAATGAGGGTGGCAATCTCTGGATTGCTGCCTGTGCCATGTGCCAGTGAGGGCAGAAATAGGAAGTTATGCCTGGCTGAATCGTTGGGGCAGGGGACAGGGTTTCAGATTTTTGCATGATTGGGAACACTTCTGGGGAAGGTATGACCTGTAAAAAAAAAAATTTTACCTGAATGGGAGGGGGACTAGTATCATGACGGCCAGGTTTTCTTGAGCTGTTGGGGATTAAACTAGTTTGGAACTGAATGAGAAGGCAGTGAATTGGGCAGAAGATGCACAAGTAGAATGCACCAGGCAGCGAGGTTGTGAGAAAGAATAGATAGTCAATGGGGAAAAATTGCAAGCATAAGATTAAGGGTTTAACTTGGAGTTCTTTCGAACCAAAATTTTAAAAAGAGTGATGAATACAGCACAGAAGGTTTTGAACTTAAATGCCTACAGTACAAGAAATTAGGCTCGATTCGCATCTGGAAGTCGGCAGGTAGAACATTGTGGCCATCACTGAGTCGTAACTGGAAGAAGATCACAGCTGGGAACTAAATATCCGTGGATACACAATGTATCAGAAGAACAGGAATGATGGCAAAGGGATGGGATGGTTCTGTTGGTTAAAAATAGATTATTTGGAGAGAGAAGACATTGGATTGGACAATATAGAATCCCTCTGGGAAGAATCAAGGAATGGTGAAGGTAGAAAGACCCTGATGGGAGTTGTATACAGGCCTCCAAATGGTAGGCTGGATATAGCATGCAACCATAGAGGGAGATACAATCATCCATCATTACACTCTGGCTTCTCCTGTCTAGCCATTATCAAATCTAGTTCACTACTTCACTAGCGCTGAACCTTCCTGACTAACCTCCCATGTGGGACTTTGCCAAAGGCCTTACTAAAGTCCATTAAAACAATATCCACAGCCTTTCCTCTGTCAACTTTCCTGGTAACCTCCTCAAAATCTCTAGAAGATTGGTTAAACATGACCTATCACATAAAGCCATGTCGACTATCCCTAATCTGTCCCAGGTTATCCAAATACTTGTACATCCGATCTCTTAGAACACCTTCCAATAATTTGTCTATTACTGATGTCAGGCTCACCAGTCTAAAATTTTGAGGGTTACTTTTGCAGTCTTTTTTAAACAACAGAACAATATGAGCCAATCTCCAGTCTTCTGGCATAACCACTGTGGCTAAGTACATTTTGAATATTTCTGCCAGAGCCCCTGCAATTTCGACATTATCCTTTCTCATTGTCTGAGGGAATATCTTGTAACGCCCGAGTTTTTTATCCACCCTTATTTGCTTTAAGACAGCACCTTCTCCTCTATAATCTGTATAGGTTTTTACAATATCACTGATTGTTTTTCTTGCTTCCCATGGCTCTGTGCCATTTTCCTGAGTGAATACTAATGAAAACCAAAAACATTTAAGATCTTTCCCCATCTCTTTTGGCTCTATACCCAGCCAACCACTCTGATCTTCAAGGAGACCAATTTTGTCCTTTACTATCCTTTTTCTCTTAATGTACCTGTAGAAACCCTTTGGAGTTTCCTTCACATTGACTGCCAAAGCAATCTTCTTTTAGCCTTCTTGATTTATTTCTTGTGGTTTTCTTGCATTTTTATACTCCTCAAGTATCTTATTTGCTCCATGATGCATCTACCTGTTATACATCTTTCTTCCGAAACAAATCCTCAAAAACCAAGGTTCCCTATGCCTGCTAACCTTGCTTTTAATCCTGACAGGAACATACAAACTCTGTACTTTCAAAATTTCACCTTTGAAGGTTCTCCACTTACCTCATATATCCTTGCCCAAAAACAACTTATTCCAATCCATGCTTTCCAGATGCTTTCTCGTTTCGTCAAAATTGGTCTTTCTACAATTTAATATCTCAACCTGAGGCCAAGACCTATCCTTCTCCATAATTAACTTGAAACTAATGGCATGGTTACTGGACCCAAAATGTTCCCATAAGATACTTCTGTCACCTGACCTGTCTCATTCCCTAATAGAAGATCTAGTATTGCATTGTCTCTAGTTGGTACCTCTATATATTGATTTAGAAAACTTTCCTGAATACATTTGACAAACTCCAAGCCATCCAGCCCTTTTACAGTATGGGAGGCCCAATCAATATGTGGAAAGTTAAAATCCCCTACTATCATGTCTTCAAGTTTCTTGCAGCTGCATGTCATCTCTCTACAGATTTGCTCCTCAAATTCTTGTTGACTATTGGGCAGTATATAATACAACCCCATTTGTGTGTCCTCAGCTTCACCCATATACCCTCAGAAGATGAGTCCTCTGGCCTGTCCTGCCTGAGCACAGCTGTGATAGTTTCCCTGATGAGCAATGCCACTCCTCCCTCTTTCATCCTTCCTGAGCTATCGCGTCTGAAGTAACGGAAACCTGGAACATTGAGCTGCCAGTTCTGCCCCTCCTGCAACCAAGTTTCACCCTTTACCATAATGTCATAATTCCATGTGCCAGTCTATGTTCTAAGTTTGTTTGCCTTTCCTACAATACTCCTTGCATAGAAATAGATGCACCCGAGAACTTTTCCACCATGTACAACCCATTAACTTCTAATGTTACATGCATTTTTCACATCATCTTTTTCATCATCCACTCCTCTATCTGCTCTGGCACTTTGATTCCCATCCCCCCTGTAAATCTAATTCCAAGAGAAAGAATTTATAGAATGCCTTCAGGTGGCTTTTTAGCTTTTTAGAACAGCTTGTAGTTCAAAAATATCAATTCTGGATTGGATATCGCATAATGAACCTGATTTGATAAGGGATCTGGAAGTAAGTGTACCTTTACAAGGCAGTGTTGATAATGTGATAGAATTTTCTCTGGTGTTTGAGAGGGAGAAATTAAATCAGATATATCAATAAACCCATGGCTTAAAGGCTACTACAGAGGTAGGAGAGAGGAATTGGCTAAAGTTTATTGGAAAGGCAAGCTAGCAAGAAGGATGGCAAAGAAGCAATGGCTAGATTTTTCTGCAAGAAATAAGGAAGGTGCAGGACAGGTATATTCCACAAAAGAAGAAATATTTACATGGAAAAATGACACAACTGTGGCTGACAAGAGAAGTAAAATCCAAAATAAAAGCAAAAGAGAGGGTGTGCATCGAAGCTAAGATACTGGAAAGATAGAATACTTGAAAACTTTTTAAAGTGACAGAAGGTAATTAAGGTCATTAGGAAGGACACATGTAGTTTAGTTGAGTTAATTTATTTATATGACTCATTTAAAGCAACTTCCGTTGACCAAAGTGCTGTCCAGGTCAAAAAGACATCACAACAAGGCAACTATTTAAAGTACCGAATAAAACGAATGCAAGAGGTTAAAACACAAGGTAACAATCAGGTGCAGGAGGAGGAGGAGTAAAAACGCCCGTGAATAAAAGTGCATCTTCCATCTAGATATAAAAGAGTGGATGGCAGGGGCTGATGGGATAGAAGGAGGAATGTTGTTCCACAGTGAAGGCACAATCTCCTCTGAGTTTACAATTTTGAGCCAGAACAGCCAAGTATCCCAAGTTAGCTGACCTGAAGGGTCTTAAAATGGAATAAGGAGATAGGAGATCCATGATACAAGAGGGGGGCTAGCCCGTGATGGGCTTTATAAACAAAAACAGGAGAACTTTAAAATCACATCATACAGGCCAATGGAGGGAGGCCAGAATAGTAGAGATATGGTCCCTCTTCTTGCCACCTCTGTTAGGAGCCTGGCTGCAGCATTCTGAACCAGTTTCAGACAGGATAATGAAGACTGACTAATCCCAGTATAGAGAGAGTTAGAATAGTCTAAACCAGAGAATACAAGGGCATGGAAAACTTTCTCAAGATCTTTTCAATGATTTTATTTTGGCAATAGTGTGAAGCTGGATAAAGTTAGATTTTACTACTGCATTAACTTGCTTGTTGAATTTGAAGGTGGAATCATATGTCACACTGAGAGATTTAACGTGGGATTTCATGAGCGTGGAGAAGTTACCAAGACTATTGGAGATAATTTTGGTAGAATTAGGGGGGGACCAAATAGGATAACCTCAAATTTGCCTTCATTTAACTGTAAGATGTTTTGAGCCATTCAACCCTTTATGTCCTTCAGACAGTTAGTGAGGCTGGATACCTTTGATTGGTCATTAGATTTCAAGGGAAGATAGAGCTGAGTATCAATGGCATAGCAGGTGGAAAGAAATGATATGTCCAAGGGGAAACATGGATAAGGAAAAGAGAATGGGGCCTAGAAGAGACCCTTGTGGGACTCCGCAGGAAAGGGTAGCTGAAGAAAACAAAAATCTGCCCATATTAACTGAGAAAGTCCTATCATTAAGATATGATTTGAACCAGTTCAAGGTTGGGCCATTGACACCGACCCCATACTAGAGACGATCTATTAAAATAGCTTGATCCGCAGTATCAAAGGCTGCGCTAAGATCCAGGAGAATTATAATGGCAGAGCCACCTGAGTTAATATAGAGGAGCAGGTCATTATACACTTTTAATAAGGCAGACTCTGTGCTACAGTGGGGCTTATAACCTGACTGAAATCTTTCCGATATATTGTTTTGATGTAGGTAGGTCAACAATTGGCTAAGAACAACTTTCTCAAGGACCTTTGACAGGATGAAAGTTTAGAAACAGCTCTGTAATTTGTAATCTTGCTGATTTATAAGGCACTGGCGAGGCCTCACTTGGAGTACAGGTACAGTTTTGGGATCCTTATTCAAGAAAGGATGTTCTGGCATTGGAGTGGGTTCATGGAACATTCACAAGAATAATTCCTGGAATGAAGGGATTAGCTTTGAGAAACGTTTGATGTTGGGTGTATTTAAGGCAGAGATTGATCTGTATCTGAATAAGGAATTAAGGAATATGAGAAGAAGGCAGGGGTGTGGGGCTGAGTGGAAGAATGGATATGCTCATAGAACCATAGAACATTACAACACAAACCCATTTGCCCCTTCTACTCTGTGCCGAACCATTTTTTTTCTGCCTAGTCCCACTGACCTGCACCCAGTCCATAGCCCTCCATACCATAATGGGATTATGGAGCAGACTTGAATGGTTTAATGGCCTGTATCGCCTCTTATATCTTATGGTCTTATGTTCTTGATAGGCAGTTCCATGGTCCCAGTGATGTGGATTCAAAACCCATGCTACCTGTAAGGAGTATGAACATTTTTCCCATGTTAGGGTTAGGGATAGGGTTAAGGGTTCCTATCAGTGCTCTGGTTTTCTTCTATATTTCAAAGATGAAAGTGAGCCAGAGTGTCAGAAGTGTTACTGAAGGAGATTTTGAGAGATAGGATCTACCAGCATTTAGAAAGATAAGGACAGATTCAAGGCGGTCAGCATGACTTTGTGCATGAAACCTTGTGTAGTATGAACGTGATTGAATTTATGAACAGGAAATGGAGAGGATTGACGAAGATAAATTCAATACATGGAGTTTAGTAAGGTGTTTGCCCAGATCTGGCATTGTATGTGGGTCCAAACGATGAGGTCACATGAGTAATCAAACTCATTAGATACATTATCTTGGTGGTAGGAGTCAGGTTGTTGGTGTTGGATAATGGTTTACTCAGAATGAAGTGCAGTGAGGCCACAGGGATCAGGGTTTGGTCGACTGTTGTTCATTATCTATTTTAACAATTTGAATCATAATTTGTTGGCATGATTAGTTTGTGCAAGTGACACCAAAGTTAGTGGTGGAGTGGACAGTGAAGATGATTATCAAAGATTACAGCAAAGAATGATAGATGGAAATGAACTCAGGCAAGTGTGAGGTGTTGCACTTTTTCATAGGTGAAACAGGGCAGGATTGTTTTGTAAATGCCAGACGTGGTGAGTGTTGGAGAACTAAGGGACCTAGGGGTAAATGTACATATTTGTTGTGAATGTCCTGACATAGATAGACTGGGTGGGGATAAAGTGTTTGACATGCCTGCCTTCATCAGTCAGGACAGTGAGTACAAGCGATGGGGTGACACGTTATAACTGAAAAAGTCTTTGGTTAGTTCACATGAAGTGCTGTGTGCTGTTCTGACCAGGAAGGATATCATTCAGTTAGAAAGAGTGCAGCAAATATTCACAAGGGTTGGGTTTCTCCTTGGATTATAGGAGACTGAGGGGTGATCTTAAGGAAGTTTATAAAATCATGAGGGGGCAGACATCGCCTTTCCCTGGTGAATCTAAAACTTGAGGACATTGATTTGAGATAAGAGTGGGAAAGATCAAAAGTTAACCTGAGAGGTAACCTTTCTACACAAAGTACAATGGGTTTGTGGAATGATCTGCCAGAGGAAGTTATAAGGATGGGTTCAATTACAATATAAGGTGGCAAGATCGCCATAGTGCAATGCTTTTACAGCGCCAGTTATCAGGACTGGGGTTCAAATCCCACACTTTCTTTGAGGAGTTTGTACATTTTCCCTGTGCCTGCATGGGTTTCCTCCCACCATTCAAAATGTACCGGAGGTGTAGGTTAATTGGGTGTAAATTGGGCCAAATGATATGTTACCTTGCTGTATGTCTAAAGTTAAATCCAAAATACATTTAGACAGGAAAAAGACGGGCTCCGAGAAATGTGAGTTAAATGTACCAAAATGGGACCAGCTCAGTTAGACAACTTGATTGGGGTGGGTCTTGGGTCTGAGGAATTGTTTTCTGTGTTGTGCAACTCCATATCTCCATTTTTGGAATTCCATTTTAATGATAGGGATTGTCTTAAAACCACAGAACCACCTCCAAATATCCTTCACTCAAAATCGACTAGCATGAAGACTGACAAAGGGCTGGAGGAACTAATTGCTCATGTGAGTTATGTCTGGATGTGTGTCTGTCTGCTCAGTAGGGTTGTAGCACTGCTAACTACTGCAGATGATGAGTCAAATTCCAAAGGGAGGCCATTCATCCCATCATGCCGGGTTCATGAATGATCGACGTAATTAATCTTTGCATCTATTTTTCTTCCCCTTCGATGGCTTACATTCATTTTGAAGACAAGGTAGATGTGAAAAAAAGTTTTTGGTGGGGGGCTTACAGCTGGGAGGCAGCCAGAACCTGAAGAACTTGTCGACAACGACCACAACAGGACAGCAGCAATAGCTTGCGTTTGGAAAGTGCCTTTGAAATAAAGGGGGAAAGCTCCAATGATGCTCAACAGGAGGGGGCTTTCATACCTCAATGCCTGTCACACAAACTTTAACCGGTCTATTTTCATATGCTTGAAGAAAACAGACAGAAAATTGCTGTTCAATGGAATTAGTTTTTTGGCAGTGTGGGGTTATGCCTGGGACAGCTTCAAAGAGTTAAAACCTGTTTATTGTTTTCTTGAGTTCCACGTTAATTAGACTGTGGCATCTCTTGGATTTTATGAATAGTTGAGTGTGAACTCAAATGAGGTTTTTGATTTTTGTTTTTAACATCCTTTAAAATTAATCTTAGCTGTAAATGTATTGTTCTAAATGTGAAATGAAATTGTGTGAGACATTTACAAATATAACAACTTTAGTTCTTTATGAATAATGATAAGGGGAAGTGGGCTCAGCTGGTTAGGCCACTGTGTTTCCGAAAGTTGGTTTAACACCTTTAGTCAATGCCTTCTGATTCTGAACTGACAACAATTTAACCAATTATATTGATGGATTGCCTGTTCTTTCATGAACTTTCCAATATCTTGAAACCACCTACTGGGTCTCCCATGGTTTGACGCCTAATGACAGATGACAGATTCCGAAGGGTATACAGGAGAAAAATAATGGTTTCAAAAATACTTTTTGCCAAAGCTATTTGTGCGGAATTTGAGTGCTACAAAGGTTGACTTGTTTTTAAAATGCAACTTGTTCATGTTTGCATGAATTTTGCCCATTATTTTATTGAGGAGGACGTTAACGTTATGAGAAGTTCCTCTATCAAGTGTGCAGAGCAAACAAATTCTTCCAATGGACTTGACATCTGGGCTGTTGAATTGGAGCGTACCCAGCAGCTCATACCCTCCCCCACACTCTTGGCTTTAATCCTGCTCAAGCAGATATCAGGTTTTGGAAAAACCTGGTTGGCTGCAAGCTTTTACACACAGCCTTTACTCCAGGACATTCTGCCTGCATTTGATGGATAATTGGGTTAGAACCTTCTGCATAACATTACACTGATGTCACCCTTGCTAAAAATTGAAAGAAGGGGCTGAATTACTCAGAGTGAGTTACGTTCAGCTCCCTGTACAGCAGCTGGGTAACAAAAATGCAGCTAATTCAGTAAATTTTGAATAAAATGCAAGAATCGGTCATGGTAAATATGGTATCCAGTTGAGGAACCAAGGTTTTCCACAGTCTGGTGTTGATGACTTCATACTCTCAATGATCTGATTGGTACACAGTTGCAAGACACTCAGTCTGCTACTTAAGTCATTTTTATTGTCATCTGATTGCACAACCCAATGAAACAGTGCTCTCCAGTCCTTGCCACCGAGCAGACAGACACACATCCAGACATAACTCACATACAGGCAAACAATACATATGCAGGACAAGTAGTCATATATAGAAATAAACAAATACAGCGTTGTAAATAGGAGAGTCTCGGATGGTTAGTGTGAGCAGTTCCTTTGGTCGTTCAGCCCGTGGGAAGAAGCTGTTCCTCAGTCTGGTACTGTTGGCTCTGATACTCTTGTATCTTTTCCATGATGGGAGCAGCTGAAATCTGCTCTCATACAACTTGCTACCTCTTGTCCCTGGGTACCAAGCTCTGACCTGTGATGCCCACATCTTGTGCACTATGTGCAGGGGCAATGCTGGAAGAGGGTGCAAGGGAGACAGCCAAATCCTCCCAGGAGAATCCATGAGCAACTCTGCATTGTGCCTGGTTTACGTTCCATTACATTACAACTGCAGCCACCGAGCAGGCAAGGATCTCCAAATCCGTGTCTTTTGAGGTTGTGTGGCCACCAATATTTGCCCCTCAGGATCCTGGCAAGGTGGAACTGGACTGAATGGCAACGTCTCATCATCTGCCAATCAGTTCTGCATGGAAAATGTCATTAGCACTCTCTGCAACGAGGGAGCTGAGTGCATTTCATCTTCTCTTCCACGGAGAGGGGTGGTGGACTGAGCAGATGGTTCTGAGAAGGCTTGCGCTCTTCTCTGTCCTGCCAGATGCCATTCATCATGTGAAAGGTCCTCAGCAGGTAATGCACATCAGCATGAGATGCACAGCAACCAATTGCTCACAGACATGCGGGAGGCATCGCACATGTGATTAACAGTCACAGTGCCTTCTTTCTGCGGGCTCTGGCTGTGCTACCGCCACTTGTTCCCCAAAACAAGCCAGAAGATGGTTGCTGAGTGACAAGGCTCACCCTTTGAAGACATCGCTTTTGGTTCTGAATCACACGGGGCAGATAATAGAGTATGGAAACAAAGCTTTACACCAACCAAGCCTGCAGCAACCATCAAGTACCCACACTGTCGTAGGGTAGATCCAGATTTCAGATGTCAGATTCATTGTCAGAGTACATACATCACATCACATATAACACTGAGATCCATTTTTTTGCTCTGGGTGAGGCAGAATAACTATTTATTGTAGAGCAAAAATAACTATACATAATGTACACATGTAAACAAATTAAAAAATATTATCAAAATGACTGTACCGAGAGGAAAAACATGCAAAAATAAGTGTTGTGACAGAGTATATAGATATGTTTTTGGGAGATAAATTGGGAAAGGTTTGTTAGAGTATGTCACATACAAACATTTTAAAACAGTTCTTATTTAAAAAACTGGAGCTCTTCCCCATGCTAGACATATCGGGGCTTCACAGCTTTTGCAAGAGCTTTGAAGAGTGCTCAAGAGACTTCACTAATTGATTGTTATTTACAAAAGGCAACAGATGAAAGAGCTTGTTGGACCCACATATTCTTTAGAAGAGAACGCTGCTCTGAGAGGGTCATGTGGTTTTGCTAGCAGAGGGAGTCAAACAGGCTTTCTCTCAGTGAATCAGAGAGAGAGAGAGAGAGGGAGAGAGAGAGAGAGAGACATGCACAGAGTTCACTTGTACAGTGTTACATTTGGCAGAAGCAGCTGGAACAGGAGCAGGACAAGCCGGAAAACTTATGGAAAGTCCATTTGTAAGATGGCCTGGTCAAAGCCCTTGTGGTTCATGCAAGATGAGTTGGTTGGCTGTATAATGTTTCATTTGGACTAAGAAAAACAAAAAGGAAGTCTGTGGTGACATGAAAGAAAGAGGTTATCATCTGGAGAACCCTGAAAGGGACAGTTTTGTCAGCAAGGCCCTGAAGTGACTGATGGAAGTACATCAGTTGTGGATGTCCTGGAACAACAAATCTCTCTCTGAAAACCGACAAGAACCTTCCTGAGCGGTAACCATTTACCTTTCAAGCACCAAAGCCTGGTGAACTTTATTATAAATGTTAAATTCTGTGCAGAGTATAAGAATTGCCTGCAACCAGCGAACTTGGAGGAATGAGAAGTGAGATTGTACTGTGAATCAAATAACTTTTCTGAACTTACACACAAATTACATACACATGCGCTTAGAATTAGAAGGAGGTTAAGTAAGTTAATAGTGATAAGTTGAAGTTTGATTCTATTTTCATGTTTAAAGATAATTAAAAGCAACTTTTGCTTAAGTAACCATTTGTCTTGGTGAATATCTATTGCTGCTGGATTTTGGGCCCCTCTGGACTCGTAACATTTTCCTTAATCAACTCCTTGATTGAGTTTGTGATTGAGGAGTCTGATGGATCGAAGGGTAGCAGCTGTTCATGAATCTGGGTGAGTCTTGTGATACCTATACCTCTTACCTGATGGTAGCAATGAGTACAGTGCATGCGCTGTGTGGCGTGGATCCTTGATGATTGCTGCTGCTCTCCGATGGCAACCGTTATCTGTAGATATTCTAGATGGTGGGGAGGGTGTTGCCTTTGATGTCCTGGGCTTTGTCTACTAGCTTTTGCAGGGATTTCTGCTCAGGGGTATTGGTGCCAGCAGCAAGAATAGTCTTAGTGTCATACAGTGCGGAACCGGCCTCTGGTCCAACTTGTCCATGCTGATTCAGTTGGCAATCCATTTTAGTTCCATTTGCGTGCATTTGATCCATATCCTATCTAAATAATTATCCACATGTCTTTTGAACATCTTGAATGTACCAGTTTTTAAAGTGTCCTCTGTCAGTTTGTTTAACATATGGACTACATTCTGAGTGAGAATGTTGCCTCTTAAGGTCCTCCGTAATGCTCTCTCCTCTCAGCTCAAACCTTTGTGCTCAAGTTCAAGAATTGTCAATACTGGGTAAAAGTGTGCCCATTTACTTTATCCAGCCCTTCATAGTTTCATGTACCCATACAAGGTCACCCTTCAGCCTCTTATGCATAAGGGAAAAATGTCCCAGTCTATCCATCCTTCACTAATCCTTTATCCCAACATTCCCATCAAGTTCTACTGAATTCTAATGGCACCTGCACTCTAGGAATGATCCAAAGTGTTAACTAATCACCCAACCTACACATCTTCAACACGTGGGACGAATGGAAAGCATTTGAAGGGAGCATATGGAGTCAAAAGGAAAGTGAGGAAACTTTGCACCAAGAACACATAAAAGATTGCAGATGATGGAATCCAGAATAAAACCCAGTCTGCTGGAGGAACTCAGCAGGTGAAGCAGGGCCAGTGGAAGAAAAGGAATTGTCAATGTTTCAGGACAGAATCCTACCTACATCAAGAATGCACTGAATGTCAGGATTGGAAGTGCATAGCTGAAGCTGTGAGATAACTTCAGGAGGAGCGATGGGGTTGGGGGGGTAAGGGGGGGGCATGGAGTTGGGGGGAGGGCAGACATGATTGGAATTTAAAGTGAAAGCAGTTTAGCTCAGGGTGGATTGACGGAGCAGACTTGATGGTCCAAATGGCCTACTTCTGTTCCTTTATCTTGTAATCTTGTGATGTTCTTGGCATTGTGTGGATGCAGACACAGCATTTTTTTCTCCTCTTCTTGACAGCACAGGAATTAGGAATTGCAGAGAGAGGACATGGAAAGAAATGGTGAGTCGGATATGTAATGGAGATCTGGTTGGGTGGTACCATAACATTAGTCATGTTCTCAATGTCAGCACCACTACGGAGATTATTGTGGACTCTAGGAAGGGGAAGCCAAGAGGACTGGGATGGCGAGGGATTGGGTTAGTACCTTCAAATTTATATAAATTCCTTGGTGGATCCTTCCTGGCACAAACTCAAGGTAATTGCAAAGAAGGCACACCAATCCCTCTGCATTCTGAGGAGAGTTGCCATGTCTGCATACTCTATCGACCTTCTTTAGGGGTATGGTGGAGCTTGGAAACCCAAGTGCCCAGGACCACAGAAGGTTGCAGATGATAACATACTGAACAAAGTCCATCACAGGCATTGACCTCCCATCCATTGAAAGCATCTATGTGAGGCAGAGCCCCCATAACCCTGGTCACAATCTCTTCGCACTGCTCCTTTCAGGCCTGAAGTCCAGCACCTACAAATCCAAGAACAATTTTTACCCAACAGCTATCAGCCTCTTGAACTTCTCCGTACTACCCTAAACTTGTCGATGACCACCAAAGGATGTTTGCACTGTAGAATCATAGAACATTATAGCACACATAATGGCCCTTCTAGTCTCTGCCAAACTATTTTTTTGCTTAGTCCAACTGAATGGCACCCAGTCCATACCCATGGATGTGTGCAATCTTTTCTTAAATATGAAAATTACACCAGTATTCACCACTTCTGCTGCTGGTCGTTCCACACTCCCATTACTCTCTAAATGAAGAAATTTCCCTTAATGTTCTCTGTAAACTTTTCCCCTTTCACCTTAACCCATGTCCACTGGTTTGTATCTCCCCTTGCTTCAGTGGAAAACGTTTACTTGTATACCCCTCATAACGAACTCCGACTGTGAATATTTATCTATTCTTTGATATTTGTTATCTTTAATTCCATCTTGCATTTGTGGTCATTTAATTATATGTATTTATTGTTTCTTATAGATTTGTTCAGTTGCAACAAGTAAGTATTTGGGTTCACTTGGTCATGTCATTACAATAGATTCACCTGAATGTTGAGCATTCTCTCACCTGCAAATTGCTATTTTTCAGTGATTTCCATGTTAAGAAATGTGCCGAAGTATCAGAATTTGCTGGACTTCCTCCGTTAAGATGGACCGTCTTCCTTTAATTGGGTTTTCTCTCCCCACACACCCTTTGTCTGGCTCTAAATGGCATCAGCCACTCATTATATTCAGCCCTTTGGAGCAATAACCACCATAGTTAGTATGGCTGGCAGGCTGGGGTGATTATAATAAGCGGCCCAATTAAATGTGCCAAAATGTGCTTGCAAAGTTACAAATAGGAGGCTAATGCAGCTGAACATGTGACTAAAGAAATGGTACAGGAGGGATGGATCATTTTTTGGGCTCTCTTTCATGAAATGTGGGGTGTGCACTGGTGGGATGGGTTACATCTGAACTGGAGGGGGACCAATATCCTTGTGGGAAGGTTTACTAGTGCTTCTCAGGGCTTTAAATTGGTTTGGCCTGGGATGAGAGGGCAAAGAATAGAGCAGATAAAACCATAAAACCCCACAGCACTGAATCAGGTCCCTTCAGCCATTCTCGTGTATGCCAAACCATTTATTTTTGTGCAGTCCCACTGGCCTTCACCCAGTCCACAGCCCTCATAGATGGTGGACGAGTTGATGAAATGTGTGGTGAGTCTCTGAGGAAGAACAGGCAGTGGAGGGAGCATAAATGCAGTCAGTTGGAGGGCTTGAAATGTGTTTATTTCAATACAAGATTTATTAGGAATAAGGGCGATGAACTTAGAGCATGGATGACTGATGCAGGTAGCAGGGTTTAGATGTTTAAAAAGATATAGGATAGGGTGTAAAAGAGAGGGGAGTTGCATTATTTAACAGGGATAGGGAGTATGATGTAGAGGGATTGCCTACTGAGTCAGTATGGATGGAAGTCAGAATCAGGAAGAGAGTGATCACTGTAGTTGGAGTAGTCTACAGGCCTCCAAATAGTTGGAGTAGTCTACAGGCCTCCAAATAGTTGGAATAGTCTACAGGCCTCCAAATAGTTGGAGTAGTCTACAAGCCTCCAAATAGTTGGAGTAGTCTACAGGCCTCCAAATAGTTGGAGTAGTCTACAGGCCTCCAAATAGTTGGAGTAGTCTACAGGCCTCCAAATAGTTGGAGTAGTCTACAGGCCTCCAAATAGCCCTCAGGACACCAAGGAGCAAATAAAAAGGAACATTGTGGAATAGTGTGAAAATAACACTGTAGAGGTTATGGGATACTTCAACCTCCCAAATATTGACTGACACCTCCTGACTGCAAGAGGGATAGATGGGGCAGAGTTGTAAGGTGTGTCCAAGAAGGATTTCTGACAGAATATGTGTACCAGCCTACTAGAGGAGAGACCATACTGGATCTAGTAGTGGGGAATGCACTTGGTCAGGTGAAAGACCTCTCAATGGGGCAGCATATCAGTGAAGGTGAAGACAACTATCAGAGCTTTTGCAGAGCAATGGTCAAGGATAAAAGCAGACACAATGGGAAAGTGTTTAACTGGGAAAGGGCTAATTATGATGGGATGAGACAGGAACTAGGAAGAGTTAATTGGGAACAGATGTTGTCAGGAATAAGCAATGAAGTAATGTGGAGGATGTTTTCGGATCACTTGTGCTGGGTTCAGGATATTGTAGGTATGTCTCACTGGGACGGGGAAAAGGGAACCATGGTTAACAAAACAGGTGTGGCAGCTGGTCTAGAGGAAGAAGGAAGCATACATTGGATATAGGAAGCAGGAAACAGGAAGGGCTCATGAGAAGCATATGGTAGCCAGGAAAACGCTTAAGAAAGGATTTAGAAGAGCTCGAAGGGGGCATGAAAAGGCCTTGCATGTAGGATTATAACTGAAGGATAACAAGAAAGAAAGTGTTTCCACTTAAGGATAAAGGAGGCAATATTGGCCTGGAGGCGGAGGAGAGTGTGAAAGTCCTAAATGAACACTTTGCTTCAGTATTCACTAGAGAAAAAGATAAGGTGAGTTCCAAATAGAACACACTTATATGCGGAATCATCTTGAGGTTAAGAAAGAGGAAGTGGTGGAAAACATTAGGATGTTCTTGATAAGTCCCCAGGACCAGATGAGATATACCCAAAGTTGCTGTGGGAATGGAGGGAGGGGAGATATTGCTGAGGCATTGGCAATGATCTTTGAATCCTCCTTGGCCACAGGGGAGGAGGATTGGAGAATGGAAATTGTGGTCCCTCATTTAAAAACAAAGGTAATGTGAAGAAACCTGTGAATTATAACTCTTACATCAATGGTGGGCAAATTATTGGAGCAGATTCTTAAGGACTGGGTTAATGAGCATTTAGAGAATTACAGTCTTCTCAAGTCTAGTCAGCATGGCTTTATGAGGGGACGCCCATGCCTGCTGAGTCTAATTGAGTTTTTTAAGGAGCTAACAAAAGAAATTGATGAAGGTCGGGTGGTAGATGTGGTCTATATGGATTTTAGTGAAGCATTTAATAAGTTGATTGGATAGTTAAAAAAGGTGATGGTGTGTTGGCTTTCATTAGTCAGGGTTTTGAGTTTAACAGTCATGAGGTAATGTTGAGCTATATAAAAAAATGGTTAGACCACACTTAGAATATTATGTTCAGTTCTGATCACCTCATTACAGGAAGGATGAGGAAGTTATGGAGAGGGTCCTGGATCAGAGAACTTGTCTTATGAGGCAAGGTTCACAGAGCTAGGGCTTTTCTCTTTGGAGCGAAGAAAAGTGAGAGGTGAATTAATAGAGGTCTACAATAATTTGAGCAAGGAAAATTTAGGGGAGACATCAGAGCTAGGTTTTTAACACAGAGACCTGTGGGTACCTGGAATGCATTTCCAGGGTGGTGATGGAGGTTGATATAATAGGGACATTTAAAAGACTCTTAGACAAGCACATGGATGCAAGGGTGAAAAGGTTTAGTTTGTTGAGTAGGTTTATGCAAGGTCAGTACAAAAATCATGGGACGAAGGACCTGTAATGTTCTGTGTTAAGTACCATTTTGAAAGTGGTAGATATGAGTTCATTCAGCTTCACAGCTGCCTGCCTGTGTTTGGTGTGATCTGAATGAGCCCCATGTTGAAATCGAATACAATTGGTCCAAAGTAGCCTCTTGTTCTCACTCCTCTAGCAAGTTTATTTTGTTCACTCTCAGTACACTGGATCAATTTAAATTTACACCCTCAGTTCTGACAAGGAGACTTCAACCTGAAAGGTCAACTTCATTTCTTTTTGTTCAAGTAATGTTGAGTGTTTCAAGTATTTCCACTTCTTCATTTCAGCAGGTTTGCAGCCTTAAAAACTTATGGGGATTGGTGTATTTGCGGGACACTGGCTCCTGGGCTGGAAGGGCCCTGTTAATTATGCTGCATGTCTGAATTTGAAATTTAAAAATATTAAACAGGCACCTAAACTGTTTCTTGTCCCTTTGATATCTGTTAGAGCCATTGGCAAATGCCATCTATATTCAGTTGAGGGTATAATTTTTCACATGTCTATCCTGTTCTTTCACCTTTTAATGCCATGTGAACAGTCTGAAGATATACTAAGAACACCATCAGAATAAATGAGTCTTCTGTAAGGATTCATTCCAGAGATTTTGCCCAGCTTGATTAAGTATCAATAGATGAAGGACTTGGTATAGCAGCCCAGACTTTAGAACATAGAACAGAACACTTTGTAACATGACTGATTGCTCTCAGAGACTTGTGAGGAGGACAAATAAGCTTTTAATAGCTTACAACCAATGACCGGTAGATACAATAGTCCTCAGGTGAATCTGAGGTAAGGCAGGAAAACCAGGGTTTATATTGGGGTAGGTTAATGCTGATAAGTGTGAGGTGCTTAATTTTGGTGAGAAGAATCAGAACAGGACATACGTGGTAAATGGGAGAGCATTAATAAATACAGAAGAGCAGAAGGATTTAGGAGTAACGGTACATCGTTCCCTGAAGGTAGAAACTCACGTGAATAGGGTGGTGAAGAAGGCTTTTAGTATGCTGGCCTTTATCAATCATTGCATGGAATATAGGAGTTGGGAAGTGATGTTGAGATTGTATAAGGCGTTGGTGTGGCCTAATTTAGAGTTCTGTGTGCAGTTCTGGTCGCCTAATTATAGGAAGGATATAAACAGAGTGGAGAGAGTGCAGAGAAGACTTACCAGAATGTTACCTGGGTTTAAGCATCTAGAGTATAGGGAGAGATTGGGCAGATTAGGTCTTTATTCTTTGGAGCTTAGAAGGTTGAGAGGGGATTTGATAGAGGTATTTAAGATTATGAAAGGGATAGACAGAGTGGATGTGGATAGACTATTTCCGTTAAGAGTAGGAGAGATTGAAACAAGAGGACATAAGTTAAGAATTAAGGGGCAGAGGTTTAGAGGTAACGTGAGGGGGAACTTCTTTACTCAGAGAGTGGTAGCGGTGTGGAACGAGCTTCCGGGAGAAATAGTGGCGGCAGAGTCAATTTTATTATTTAAGAAAAAGCTGGACAGGTATATGGATGAGAAGAAGGTGGAGGGTTACGGTCATTGTGCAGGTAGGTGGGACTAGAGAGGAGTGTTTGGTTCGGTGCGGACTAGAAGGGCCTAATGGCCTGTTTCTGTGCTGTAATTGTTATGTTATGTTAGGTGAGGGTGGAGCCAGAGGAGGAGCCGGCCATCGGAGCAACACACAGACAGTGAATTCCAGTTCACTGCACACTTCACCACAGTACAGGGCCTTCAACCTTCAATGTTGTGCTGACCTATATATGCATACCAAAACATACTTTGTAACCCTGCTTTTCTTTCATCCATGTGCCTAAATGTCTCTTAAATTTCAAGAAAATAAAAATGTATCTGACTTTTTGCTGACTTGTCACACACTGCAGATGTAATTTTTATCCTTAGTACTCTGCAATTCATCTTTTCACACATCACTGGCCAGTCCCTTATCTTTAATTGTTTCAGAGAAAGTAGTCCTGATTTGCCTACATTAATGGTAGTGGAAACTCTTATAGTGTTGTGTTGCGCTATTGAACAGAAAGCAAGCTTTATTCAACATAAACTTCCACAGTGTTGGCTGTGAGAATGCTGTGCAAGCTCTGAGACTGACCTCGAGGGGCCAGATCTAGACTATATCCCGGAGGGTGATTGGCAGCTGACCAGGTGGGGCTAGGTCCATTTAGGTCAGATGATTGACAGCCGGCCAGGTGTTGCCTTGTCCTCCAGTGCTCTTCTGCAGGTACAGAGGTCGCCCCCTGCAGTCGGCTGGTGCTATATCACCACAAGTGTGCTGTTGGATCGGGTGTTTCAGGACTTGGACCATGCATTCCTACTCAGAATGGATGTAATTCAGATCGGAACCTGCAAAACTGATGGCATTCCAAAATCTAGTAGCTTGTTCCCGTGTCCTACTATATGCCCCTCACTATAGCCCCTTTTCCACTGGCACCTTGTCTCAGGAATTAATGGGGAATTAACTGGTTAAGGGTCCAATGGAAACGGAAAACAATCAGAATGCCAGCATCAAATGACAGCAACTCACGCCAAGGATTGATGGCTTCTACCCCTACTCTCTGGTGTCAGCTGATGCCAACATGCTGATTAAACCAGTGGAAAAGGTCCATTCCATTCCATTTGAAGGTAGACTCTCTGATCCCAAGTTGTGCTCAGAGGAAAGGCAGTCAGGGTCCTGCTTAAAGGTGGGCCAGTGGAAACAGCACAAACAGTTTCATAGTCTGGGAAACTGCATGGCCAATTAACTGGGATGTCAGTGGAAAAGGGGATTATGATATTATGCTGGATTAACCTGATGGATTTTAATGCTGTTATGCAGTCGAACCACGTGCACCACTGTGAGTATTTACAGTGATGGACAGAGTACGCAAACATGTAGCCCCCTGGTTGTGTGGAGCTCCTTCAGCGTGGTTGGAGCTAAATTCCCGCAGCCTGCAGCAGGTAGAAGAGTCTTACGATGTCCAGGAGATAAGTCAGTTGCTGCAGGGTAGCCACCTTCTCACCAGAGTAATTAGGTGACAGCTTCAATTAAGTTTCTGGAAATGGTGACTCCATCATCTTCCTCTATACTCTCTGTCCATTTTACCCATTACAAATACCTCCCTGTGGGACCAGAAGAATCCTCCACTGTCCACAGCAAAGAGTTATGTTCAAGTGAGTTTCCATGTCAAAAGCTAGCTTGGGTTAGTTCTATTTATAGATTGGGAGATAGCTATTGCTCAGGAGTGAGGGACAGTCTCCCCAAGCTCTTCACTAAGGACCACTGACTCGGCCTGATTCAATGGCTCGGTTAGCAAAGCAGTTAGTGCACATTATTACAGTGCCAGCGACCCAGGTTCGAATTCAATGCTGTCTGTGAGGAGTTTGTATGTTCTCTTCATGTCCGGACACTTCGGTTTCCTCCCACCCTGCAAAAAGCATACACGGTTATAGTTAAGTAGGTGTAATTGGGTGGCATGGGCTTGTGGGCCAGAAGGGGCTGTTCCTATGATGTATATCTAAAAAAACCCCTCAGGTCAGTTTCTCTCAGGAAAGAAGCAATCTACTGCTCGAAAACCATGATTAGGCATCAAACATCACTCAACTCTCTCCTTTCTGAGTCGCAATAAAACACTCACTGTATCATATTGCATTCCTTAACGATCTGTGCATCCTGTTAGAGCTTCATGGACGGCTCATCCGCAGGCTCCAACAGCCAGGTTCATAGCCTGCTTTTGGCTGACATTTAAACACTACATCTTCCAGAGGGCAGCTTGATGAACTGTCAGATAAGTCAGCAGGTACAATACAGACAGGGATGAGGTTCAAACCGATGAGGAGGAGGAAGGAATGCAGTCCCTCACATTTGCTCTTCAGTGATACATGCACAGGGCTGTCAACAGCATCTCGCTCAACTCAGAAGACTGCAGCTGCAAATGGCACCCATCTCAGTTCGCTCCTTAGTGCAGTGTCAACTTTAGATTGCAAAGTTGCCCTCATTTTAGAACATAGAACACTATAGCATAGTACAGGCCCTTCAGCCCTCGATGATGTGCCGATCAACTCCACAATATTCCATTTTATTTTAAAGACCTACAGCACAGTAACAGGCCCTTTCAGCCCATGAGCCCATGTGGCGACTGCAGGGGGCGACCTGTGTACCTGCAGGAAGAGCACTGGAGGACAAGACAACACCTGGCCGGCTGTCAATCAGCTGACCTGAATGGACCAAGCCCCACCTGGTCGGCTGCCAATCATCCGCCGGGATATAAGCTACATCCAGCCCCTCGAGGTCAGTCTCAGAGCCAGCACAGCTACTCTCACAGCCAGCTCTGTGGAATTTAGTGTAGAATAAAGCCTGTTGAACAGCCTTTATGCTTTGTGTCTGCTTTTCTCCTCGATGGTGCATCACAGCCTGTGCCACCCAATTGCACCCAATTGATCTACAGTTCCTCTGGTACATTTCGAATGGTGGGAGGAAATCAGAGCCCCTGGTGGAAACTCATGCAGACACGGGGAAAATGTCCAAACATCTCACAGACAGCGATGGATTCAAAATGGAATCACTAGTGCTGCAACAACATTGTGCTAACAACTGCATTAAACTTGCTACCCTGCTTCCCCTGCCTAAAACCCACAACTTCATATTTTTATTATCTTTATGTCCTGATCTAAGAGTCTATTGAATGTCTTTATTGTACCAGCTTCAACCACCACCCTCAGCATTGCATTCCACACCCCCACCACTATGAGTAGAAAACCTATCTCTGTCATTGCCACTAACTTTCCACGATTCACTGAAAATAGGTGTCCTCTGGTATATGCCATTGTTGCCCTGGGAAAAAAGGTTCTGGCATTCTAGCCTATCTAAGCCCTTCATAATTTTATCTATCTCTTATCCTTCCTTGCTCAAAATATCTCCTTAACCTCTCCACTTTGGTGAAATTTTAAAACAGAGGCCCCATCTTCCTTTATGGTAAATGACCTAAGCTCCATAGAAAGACAACCAACAAGGAATCGGAGGGGTAACTTTTTACAAAAGGGTGGAGCAAACACTATTTTAAAAGGATCATTAATTTATTTTCCGATAGCAGGATCTGGGTCCCAAAATGGCAGTACATGTATTTGCCAGAGGCCACGAGGAATTGCAGAATCTAGGGAAGCAGAGGACTGGTTCAGGGCACCAGAAAACAGGAGACCACCCCTTCTATCTACCCTTTCCCCCTGTTTAAGAAGGAGAAGCAGAGATGATGATCCACAGGAACGTGACCATGGCAGGAGACCTGTGAGGCATTTTGCGGCTGAAGAACACGCAGGCAGTGGGCTGTTGGCAACCTGAGACAAGGAACCCATGCAGGCTGCGGGCTGCCTGAGAATGTGGTCAAAGGAGTCACACTGGACTGCAGACAGCTGGATACTGGCTCATGACTGGCTGAAGGGGTACCAGGTATCGGAACTGGGATGCGAGAGGGTGCCGAGGCACTTAAGGTTTCCCTGATTGTGTTGGAGGTTTGGATCTGGAGCTTGGGTTGACAATAGTTTGGACGGGAGTCTGTGTGGCTGCGGAGGCAGCAGGAGCGCTAAAGAAGATTCCACAGACACTCAGTGACTCTGGGAGGAATTCCCTTTTGCTTCTCTGACTGTAAGGGGCACCAGGTAATGTCTGCTGATGGTATATGTCTCATCATTAAATTCTTTGTTAGTTTTGGAATAGAGAGATGTAAAGGTAAGCCCAATACCACATGTAAGGAAATATTCGTAAACAATTTCAATTCTTTTTCCATCCAATTGGGGGAGTCTTCTCTATTCTCAAACTGAAAGAACAATAACATATTCCTTATGTTCATTGCCCAATAATAAAATCTAAAATTAGGAAACGACAGTCCTCCATCATTTCTTGTGTTCTGAAGATAACTTTTATTTATTCTTGGTTTCTTTCCTTTCCATATATATGACATAATAGAAGATTCAAATGTGTCAAAGAAGAATTAGAAATCAAAATTGTAATGATTGAAATAAATATAAACATTTTGGTAAAAAATTCATTTTAATCTAATTAATATGGCCTGTCAAAGTTAGAGAAAACGGTAACCATTCAGAGAGTATTGTTTTAGTCTGATTAAATATAACTACAAAGTTTTCTTTAAAAAGGTTTTTTTTATATAATACCAAGATATTTAAATGGATTTTTCACTATTTTTAAAAGGGTAATTAAAATACAGAATAAGTTGTGGTGTATTCTGAAGGATTATCCAAATGGTCAGACAGGAACTGGAATTTCTCCTGGAGGGTCATCTGACCAGCCAGGCAAGTTGATAGCTATTTCCCCACGTTAATCAAGGTTACATCAACTCATAGATAAGGCTGCTGTGAAATTGGTTCTCCTAGGTCATGTGGGCACACCTAGACCAGCCGTTCTAGCTGGCTGCCGCCTAAAGCCCACCATGTGGAGCAGATCACCCTCTTTGTTCCTGTGAGACATCCCTGAGCTCTACCTCAGTTTTCAAGCCATGTGTGATGCCGGAAGACTGACTGTGAAGGGTCCGACCCAGGTTGTGAGCTGTGAGAACCAGTTTTGAGGTGCCTGCTGGTACAGCGTGGGGCTATTTGTGGCATACATCCAGGGAAGACTTCATCCGAGGTAACCTTTTAGTTTATCAATACGCTGTGCCTGCTGGTGAGAGAGGGGTGTCAAGTACTGTTTGCTTGGCCCTCATTTCACCATCATAAGCCACAATTATCAGTGATTTATTGAGAGGTTCAGTCATCAGTGATTAACCAGCATCTGATGTGTATGATTTGCATGTAGTTTCTATATCTGTGTATGTGTGTGCTTCCTGTTCCAAATTTATCCGCATGTAAATAAAGATTACTGTTTTTTACTAACACATGTCCTGAATTTGTTACTCTTTAAACCTGTCAAACTCATTCCCACTATTCAAGTTGGTGAGAAAGAATATCTCAGTTTACAGCATAATCTAGATCAGTTGGACAGATGACTCAATAGGATTTAATTCTGTCAAGCGTGCAGTGCTGCGATCTGGTAAGTCAAAGCAGGTCAGGATTTGTGTTGTGAGTGTTAGTGCCCTGGAGAGTGTTGTAGAAGAGACACCAAGGGGCACAGTTACATAGTTCCTGAATGGTGCAACTTGGGTGGTGAAGGTGGTGAAGAAAACATTTGGCATACTTGCCTTCATTGGGTGGGGTATAGAATACAAGAGTTAGGTCGCTATGATTCAACTGTACAAGGCGCTGGTGAGATCATATATAAAGTACTTTATGCCTAAGAAAAAGGCTTCGGCCTTTCTTTGTTTTGCTCCACTTCGTGTAGTTCTGGTCAGCCAGCTACAGGAAGGAATATTAACCAGGATATTGCCGGGTCTAGGGGGTTGAGTTAGAGGGAGAGGGTTGAAGAGAGATACATAGAAAAGAGATGTGTAGATATGTGTAGAACAGAGATGTATAGGAATTTCTTCAGCCACATGTGGTAAATCTGAGAGAATTGTTGCCACAGGCAGCTGGGGAGGTTTTAAGACAGAGGTTCTTGATTAACCAGGGCATCAAAGTTATTGGGAGAGGTTGAGTGGGAAAATGGATCAGCTCATGACTTATTGAGCTGACTCGATGGGCCGAATAATCTATTCTGTTTTATGACCCTATGGCCTTGAAGTTGGATCTTTATTCATTAAACCATAGGTTTGAGAGGTGATCTTGCATAGGTGAGTGATGGATGGATAAAGTGAACACACACATTCTTTTACCCAGGATAGATGCTTCTAGAGCTCAAGGGCATCGGTTTAAAGTGAGAGGGGAAAGATTTAAGAGGGATCTGAGGAGCAAGTTTTTCACAGAGGGTGGAATTAACTGCTAACAGAAATTGTAGAAATGGGCACAATAAAGACACTTGGACAGATGTATGATTTAGAGGGGCTCATAGGGATGCAGGTAAATGGGATTAGCCCAATATGCTATCTTGGCTGGCATGGACTAGTAAGGCCAAATGGCCTGTTTGATGCTCGCTGATTGTGATGCCCTGCTGCAGCAGGAAGCAGGCACAGAACTCAAGAAAGGCTGTACAACAGGTTTATTCAGTTAAAAGTCTCTGTTACAGGGGTAGCTGTACTGGTGACTCCTGAGTGACTGGCTCGGGATTATACCCCAGGCAGTTGATTGACAGCTAGCCAGGTGGAGTTAGGTCTATTCAGGTTGGCTGATTGACAGCAAGCCAGGTGTGGTCTGTCCTCCAGTGGTTTTCCTGCAGGTACAGAGGTCGCCCCCTGCAGTAGGCTAGTGGTGTATCACCACACTGATATTCCATAACTCTCTCTCTCTCTCTCTCTCTCTCTCTCTCTCTTTCTCTCTCTCTCTCTCTCTCTCTCTCTCTCTCTGAAACCTACCTCTGAAACAGTTTGCAATGTGTTTAGATTTTAAACACCATCAATGCTTCAAAACTAAACATTTAGGCAACTTGAATGAGTTGGGCCAAAGAGCCTGTTTCAATAACTCTGTGACTTTATTAGACCCTTTCATTTGCATATTTTTGTTGCATGTTAATTTGAAGACCTTGTTGGTTTTCGTGCAGTTGGATAATCATGTTGAGGAACCCTTCTCCATTAACAATGGCGTGAAGCAAGGCTGTGTTCTCGCACCAACCCTCTTTTCAATCTTCTTCAGCATGATGCTGAACCAAGCCATGAAAGACCCCAACAATGAAGACGCTGTTTACATCCGGTACCGCACGGATGGTAGTCTCTTCAATCTGAGGCGCCTGCAAGCTCACACCAAGACACAAGAGAAACTTATCCGTGAACTACTCTTTGCAGACGATGCCGCTTTAGTTGCCCATTCAGAGCCAGCTCTTCAGCGCTTGACGTCCTGCTTTGCGGAAACTGCCAAAATGTTTGGCCTGGAAGTCAGCCTGAAGAAAACTGAGGTCCTCCATCAGCCAGCTCCCCACCATGACTACCAGCCCCCCCATATCTCCATCGGGCACACAAAACTCAAAACGGTCAACCAGTTTACCTATCTCGGCTGCACCATTTCATCAGATGCAAGGATCGACAATGAGATAGACAACAGACTCGCCAAGGCAAATAGCGCCTTTGGAAGACTACACAAAAGAGTCTGGAAAAACAACCAACTGAAAAACCTCACAAAGATAAGCGTATACAGAGCCGTTGTCATACCCACACTCCTGTTCGGCTCCGAATCATGGGTCCTCTACCGGCACCACCTACGGCTCCTAGAACGCTTCCACCAGCGTTGTCTCCGCTCCATCCTCAACATCCATTGGAGAGCTTTCATCCCTAACGTCGAAGTACTCGAGATGGCAGAGGTCGACAGCATCGAGTCCACGCTGCTGAAGATCCAGCTGCGCTGGATGGGTCACGTCTCCAGAATGGAGGACCATCGCCTTCCCAAGATCCTGTTATATGGCGAGCTCTCCACTGGCCACCGTGACAGAGGTGCCCCAAAGAAAAGGTACAAGGACTGCCTAAAGAAATCTCTTGGTGCCTGCCACATTGACCACCGCCAGTGGGCTGATAACGCCTCAAACCGTGCATCTTGGCGCCTCACAGTTTGGCGGGCAGCAACCTCCTTTGAAGAAGACCGCAGAGCCCACCTCACTGACAAAAGGCAAAGGAGGAAAAACCCAACACCCAACCCCAACCAACCAATTTTCCCCTGCAACCGCTGCAACCGTGTCTGCCTGTCCTGCACCGGACTTGTCAGCCACAAACGAGCCTGCAGCTGACGTGGACTTTTTACCCCCTCCATAAATCTTCGTCCGCAAAGCCAAGCCAAAGAAAAAAAATTTGAAGACACAATACAACATGCCGACTTTTTAAAGAAATATTTTGTTGGCTGTGAAGGCTACAGGACATCCATGTTTTATTAAAAGTAATTATTACATTCTTAAACTTTGTTGTCCAAAGGTGTGGCTCAGTAGAGCATATTCAATCCCACTGTCATGAGGTATACAAATGCAACTCTCAAATGGCACAAGGTCAAGGGTGAGAGGGCCATATTTACCCAGAGACTCCCTCTGTGCCTCAATTCAGCCAGCCAACACTCAATGTTTGTCTCCTTTACAGATTCATGAAATGTCAGCATGGTTTTTCAAGCTTCAGTTTTTGGGAACTGTGTGCTGGAATAGGGGTTGGAGCAATCATGAAGAAGGCTCGGCAGTGGCTATGTTTGAGAGGTGTTTGAGGAGATTCCGTATATCACTGAAGACCCTTGAAAAAATGTGGAGACCATTCTGGCTGGTTGAATCACTGTCCGGTATGGAAGTGCCAACGATCAGGACAAGAACATTTCCAGAGGGTTGTTATTTGGCCTGCCACATTACAGGCACAAGTCTTCACTCCATCAAGGACATCTATAATTGGTGGTGTATTAGGAAAGCAGCCTCTATCCTCAAGGACCCCCACCACCTAAACCATGTCCTCTTCACTTTGCTACCATTGGGTAAAAGGTACAGGAGGCTAAAGATGAGCACTCAGCGGCACAAGTTCAGGCTCTTCCCCTCTGCCATCAGATTTCTGAATAGACTATGAATCACAGATTAATGACCCTCCCTATCTCCTATTTTCTTGCACTATGGATTTATTTACTATGAGCAATTCATCCCTTTCTTTCAATTGTTTGCAATGGTATACATTTTGTTCTAACCCAATTACTGTCAAATGCAAGAGGTTCCTTTAAAGAGCAACCTCTATCCTCGAGGACCCCCACCACCCAGGCCATGCCCACTTCACTCTGCTACTAATTGGAAAAAGATACAGGAACCTGAAGATGAGCACTCAGCGGTGCAAGGGCAGCTTCTTCCCCTCCACCATCAGATTTATTAAGACTATAAATCACAGATTAATGAACCTCACTGTTATATACTCAGGATAATGTGAACTATATTGTTTCCACGTAAGAATACACCCTTCTCACTGTAGTAACTGTAGTGCACCACTGTGGGGTGTATGAATATGCCTATGTGGGTGTGTGAACAGTTTCCTTAGATGGTGGAAGACAACAGTAAGTAAAGTGTCTATTGTTATTTGAACCTTGCATCTCTAAGTTTTACTGACAATAACCACACCAGCAGTGTGGGTATAAAACAGCTTTAATAAACTAATATGTACACTAAGAGGTCTTGTCTCTCTGCAAGACGAACCTGGAAGGCTAGACGGTAGCTCTGGACTGCTTTATAGACAAGGTCACCGGGATGACACCTGGTGACCTAGTGGTGTAATTTCGTATCACCACATAAGTTATTTAAGAAGCCTCCCAAGTTACACAAAGGCATAACATGGAGGCAGCGGTATAAGAAAACAGGGATAAGCCATAAAATTGATTGTAAGTCACTGAAATATCAAGGGGAATAATAGAAAAAAACATTACGGAAAAAAAATGGCTGGAGCAACAGGAGTTCATCCAGTGATGGATGGGGAGGCTGAAGACATTGTTCAATCATTTAAAAAGTTTCAGTTGAAGTGCAATTTAGCATTGAAAAGTTATTTTAAAAATGCATCAGCAGAGGAGAAGCTCAGTTATATACATTTCTGGACAGAGGAGCGAGGCCTTTACTTATTTAATACCTGGGATCTTACAGAGGTGGAGAAGATGGCCCAGAGCAGATATTTTCAATGTTTGCTTCTCACCTTGAGCCCAGCTGTAATCAAAGAATTAAACGCTATGAATTTCAAGCCTTAATGGAAGAGACTGATGAAACTGTTGATAAATTCCTCACTAGGCTAAAAATTGTTGCTGCAAAATGCAGATTGAAGGATATAGAGGAAAGATTAGTTGATCAACTAATATGGGGGAGTGCCCATCCCAAAGTCCAAAAGCGTCTTATCAGGAAGGATAGCTTGAAGCTGGCCAAAGCTATAGACACAGCCAGAGCCTTCGAAGCCGTGAGAATGCAAATGAAATCCTTATCTATGCAAAGAGAAGGAAAGGTTGATGCTATAAGGAACACAATCTGAAAAGTGCAAGCCCCCCAAGACCTGCAGGAAGTGCAGCAGGCAACACCTCTTCAATGACCGAAACAAATGCACTGTATACGGTCCTGAATGTAGAGCCTGTGGTGAAGCAAACCACTGGAGAAGATGTGCAAGTCTGGTATGAAGAAAACTGTAATACCAGTGAAGAAAAAAGACAAGAAAAAGATCCACCACATAAAAGGAAACAACAATAAGGACTCTGACACCCAGATACTGGACATAGAATCCATACACCTTCACAAGATGTTGGGTGAAAGAAGGAAGCGAGTTGCACACAAGGATCCAAATACAGAGGACAACCCAGAACAAGCCTATGATATTTAACCTAAAGGTGAAGCTGGATACAGGATCACAAAGCAACGTCCTTCCACTCAGACTCTACCTCCAGGTGTTCCCAGAGAACATAATAAAATGGGATCCAAAAGATGGTGCAATGGAAACACCAAATGTCACTTAAGCAGCCTACGGTGGACGGTGGATGGGCCTACGGGGAGCTAAGACCAGTGGCTGCCATAAGAGAAAAAAATCTGCACACAAGTCAGGGGTTCATTGAAAGACAAAAGCAAACTAGTCGCAAAACAAATGAAGACCCATAGCTCTTTTATCATTACGAGCAACACCTTTAAGGGCTGACATGATGTTCCCAGCAGAGCTTTTAAATGGCAGGAGATATAAAACAACTCTTCCAAGCAAAATACACCCTCCAGAAAACCAGCAGGAAACCAGAAGAAGACTGGCTGACACGCAAGAAGAAGGATGACAGCATTTTAACAAATGTGTACAAACATTGCCAGAACTCTTCCGAGGGCAGCATGTGCATATTCAAGAGCCGATGTTGAAAACATGGACCCCAGCAAAGGTCATCAGAGAAGCTGAGACACCAAGATCATACATGGTCGAGACAGACTCTGGCAATCAGTTGAGTAGGAACAGGATTCACATCCGGCCGACAGTAGGTGTGATGAAACAGAAAGCTTTAATACCAACAAAGCCTACAACACCAATAGTAAGTGAGGTATCAAGTGAAGAGACCACAACCATTAAAACTGAAACACCAACACAGAAGTTGTCAGGTGAAGCACAACAAACTACATCACCTACACGTGGATCAGCAACACAGAGACCAATGATCGCAGCCAAATCTACAAGATGGTGAAGCAACATACTGCCGCCAGTGCGATATCAATAAGAACTATTTAAAAATATTTGTATAAATAAACTAATGTAAAAGTTCAGCTATTTAAGTTGCACTGGTAAGAAAGTGATAAAGGACACTAACTTTTTCTTTATCTTGAGAAGGAGGGATGTTATATAGTCAGGATAATGTGAACTATTTTGTAACTGTGTAAGAATACACCCTTCTCACTGTAGTAAATGTAGTGCACCATAAGAGTGTAGGTATATGTACATGAGTGTGTGTCAACAATTTTCCTGAGATGGTGGAAGGCATCAGTAAGTAATGTGTCTTTTTGCTATTTGAATGTTGGATCTCTAAGTTATTTAAGAAGCCTCCCAAGTAATTCCAGAGGCTTAACACTCACTTTCTCCTATTCTCTTGCACTATTTATTTATTTATTTATTTATTCTGAGCAATTCATCCCATTCTTTCAATTCCTAGCAATGGTAACATCAGTGTTATGTTATTCAGATTGATCTAACCCAGTTATCCATCAAATGCAGGCGATGTGTCAAAAAGGCAGACTCTATCCTTGAGGACCCCCACCACCCAGGCCATGCCCTCTTCACTTTGCTACCATTGGGTAAAAAGGTACAGGAGCCTAAAGACGAGCACCCAGCGGCGCAAGGACAGCTTCGTCGAATTCCTGAATACTTAATGAACCAAAGACACTGCCTTACGTTGACTTTTTGTGCACTATTTTTATTTATTTGTGTAAGATGGTTTCATAACACTGTGATGTTGTTGCAAAACAACACATTTTGTGATTGTTCATGACAATAAATTCTGATTTGAATTGAGATTGGACTGCATGGATCCTCAGTGGAGATCAGCATAATTGGATTATGCCTGTTCTCAAACTTGCGTTTTAAATTTTAATTTCTAGCTATGCTCGAACATAAGTTCAGTTTGTAACCCAAACTTCTGTGGAATGCAGGATCGATTGTTCATTTGGTGTTACTCAAGCATAGTGACCCTTACCAAGAAAGAATAGCATACATCTCGTATGCTTCACAATCAGCTTCTTTCTCTGGTGTTTCTAATGACTAGCTTATGGAAGCTCTGCTTTTGCTTATGGAGTTTACTGAGGATCCTTCTTGAGCTAGAAATTTAGAGTTGATTTGAGGTGGATTTTCACCCAGAGAGGGATATGTACATGGAACGCACTACAGTATAAAGACCAAAAATCGGGATGCCAGAAATGCAGACCACCTGAAAACCCAGACTTCTCAAAGTCCCTCAGCTGAAATTCAGATTACCCTGAGAATCTGGACTTTTTGACAACTTCACCGCGTCCCCGTGCATGTATTGGGTGCATATGTGCGTTGTGTGTGTAGGTGCACTGTGTGCGTGAATTGCATGCCTGTGAACATTGCATCCATGCATTGCGTGGGTTAATGAATTGCATCATCACCACACATGTACTATCCGAGAATCTGGAAAATCCAACGCAATCCCTGAGCAGTCCAGATTTTACTCTTCCTGCGTAAGTGGTGAAGACAGAGTCACTGACGGCACTGAAGTATAGACAAGCACTTGAAGGTTACGGGCCAAGTGCTGGAAGATGAGATTAATGGAGAAGGGTGCCCAGGGGTCAGTGTGGACGTGGTTGGCTGATTGGCTTGCTTCCATGTTCTCATAATATCACTAACTTTAAAATAACATTTTCTCCCAGTAGTTAAAGTGGATGTACCACAGGCAGCTTTGCTTCATGAATGGCAATCTGCATTAACATTGCCAGATTGTTCAATAAACCCCATTATATATTGGAACATCTCTGCATGCTTTGGAATGACAATCTCCAGCTAATTCCAGACTCCACTGAGACATAGTCCAGGGATATGGGTTCCACCTGGGTTCCACATGGATGTTCTTCATGGAAGAGATAGTCCCAAAGCATACATTTGTCATCTTATTTTGTTCAGCTGTTCCTCATCCTTGTTCCCAAATAATGCACAAACCAACTAACATACCAGCAGGCATTCAATGTTCAAGGTTCATTTATTTACTTGTACACAAATTCCTTTTGTTTGGACATAAAGGCATGCACAGAGGCGCCACCATTCTCCCACTCCTACCAAGAAAAAGAAACAAGAGAGATATTGAGTGTCGGTGGATCCCACTCTACCATTACCTCTGATGCTGCCATCTCCTGTGGCCCATTAACCTCTATAGCCTCAAGGCCTCCTGTCCATCCCACTGCTGAACCTCAGTTTCAGGCATCCAAGTCACCCTGCTCAGCCCCAGGTTCCAAACTCCTAATACTATTTGGAAGCCTGAGGTGCATTGAGAGCCCTGCTCACCGTCAGGACCCTCACAACCCCCGGTCCAGATACCTGGTTCCCTCGAGCCAGTTTCCAATTTTTTTTGGCTGGTTGCTTGAATTCTGGATAACAGACATTTTACTGTTTTTTTGAACTATTTAAAGATAACTGAAAGAAAGATTTGATTGTGTTTCACTTACCAATTGTCTTCTTTGTTCCTTTCAGGTCACACCAAAAGCAAAGCAGTTTTGATGTCATAGAATGTTAGAGAGAGAGTGCAGACACATGTCCTCAGTCCCATCGAGTCTGTTCTGAACACACTAATCCTGTGCTCAGCCATGTACTTTTACAGGACAAACAAAGGAAAATAAAGATTTTTGAACATTTTGTGTGGACGGTGATCAATACAATCTTGAAATCTTCATTTTCCTCACCTTCTGCTGTTAACCCAGCCTGCGACATCTCAGGAACCAGACTCCACTTCATCGAGGACATCTACAAGAGGCGGTGCCTTAAAAAAGCAGCCTCTATCTTCAAAGACCCCCACCACCCAGGCCGCACCCTCTTCACTCTGCTGCCATCAGGGAAAAGGTACAGGAGCCTAAATACAAGCACTCAGCGGCACAAGGACAGCTTCTTCCCAGCTGCAATCAGATTCCTGAATAATCAATGAACCAAAGAAATTGCCTTATTTTCATGCACTACTATTTTTATTTTTTATTTATAATGTTGTAAGGTGGTTATAATATGAATGTTTGCCTGATGACGCTGCCACAAAACACCGAATGTCATGACTTGTTCATGACAGTAAGTTCTCATTCTCATTTACCCACTAAGAATGTAGGTACCAGTCCCAGCAAGAATGTAAAACTCCACACAGACAGCATTGTTGTGGTGTTGGAAATGAGGCAGGCAATTTGCATGTAGAACCTTCCCACAGACAGCCAAATGATGAGGATCAGATCGTCTGTATGAATGATATTGACCGAGAGAAAAGAGATGCACATGGATTTAAAGAAACACTTTGAACAGATTTAGGCATCAAAGATAATTGAATAAATTGTATTTAGGTGGATGGGTGCAGTGGGTCTATGAGAACGTGGCGGGTCATGGGCCTATTTCTGCATGGTACGACTCTATGACAATGGCACCAACCCTGAGATATTCAGTAGATTAGGGAAGGGATATGCTTTGCTGATCTCTACTACCTTGTACACTCTCTGAGCTGATCTGGCTCAGACAGATCTTCTACGTTTCTAGCACTGGCCCAGGATTGTTTACCTGAGTTGGGGACTTGATTCAATGCCTGATCAGAATGAAGGACCTCGACCAGTGCAGCATTCTCGTCACCAATCTCTGGTTTGAGACTTGAACTAGGATGTTCTAACCCATGGGTAAGCGACTGACGCACAGGCCTGTGCCTGATCAATATTTCTGCTAAATAAAAGAAAAGAAAAGAAAAGGAAACACATTTTGAAATGGATGCCATCCTTAATTTAAAAATTGACCAACCAACTGATCACAATATCTCAAATACAGTACCAATGATGTCTCACCTTGACAGAGGTCAGACATTACAAGCTGACACAACCTTGGTTACATTAGGTGTTGCAATCTGTCGAGCTGCCAAATCTCTTGCTTATAGCTTGGGTGGACTGACCACAACATAGAACAATTACACACTACAGGTGGGTGATGGAAGTTGTGAGAAATCTCATAATTATTTCAATGCTTGTTGGATTGGTGAAAAGTGACCACAAACCATTTCTGAAGATATTGAAAAGATCGTAAGTGGCAGCAGGTAGAATCTAATCTCAAATAAAAACAAACCCAGGGAAGACGACTTCTTTTGATTAATTTTCAAGATATGGACGTCTGTGGAAATGATAACAATTTATTGCCCATTCAAGAAATGATAATACAGCTTGGGGAGAGCCACATTGATGGGTCTAACCTCACACGGAGGCAAGATATCACAAGGATGGCAGATTTTCTTTCCTAAAATGCGAGTCAGTTGTGGTTGAGATACAATGCCATCGTTTTCTCATAACTATGAGTAGCTATGTTCATTTTTAAACCAGAGTTGCCAAAATGCAATTATCTCAGCTGCAATGGAATTCTTGATCCTAGACTCCCCACTTGATCACTCCATACTGAACTATCAAGGGAAGATGGAAGCAGTGAATTGCAGCATTAGGTTTGGCCAAGTTATAGAGTGAAGCACGAAAGTCTGTGGATGCTGGGGTTGTAGTAAAAATACACAGAAATTCTGGAAGAACTCAGCAAGTCTCACAGTGCCAATAGGAGGTAAAGATAAATTACCAACGTTTCGGGCCCGAGCCCTTCTTCAAGGTATAATCAAAGAACAGGAAGGCATCAGAATAAAGACTGAAAGAGGGTAGGGGGAGGAGTCCAGTGTTAATTGGATATGATGAGGGAAGGTGAGAATTGATTTTGGCTCTGTGAAAGGAGACAGAGGGAAAGGGAAAGAAAGAACAACAGAGACAGAGACAGAGTTCGCGGAAAGGCGATGGGGGAAGAAGGGCTGGGGTAGGGGGGATGTTTAATGGAAATCGGAGAAGTAAATATACCCAGACAGAAGATGAGGTACTGTTTCTCCAATTTGCCTGTGGTCTCAGTCTGGCAGTGCATTTCAGCAAGAGAATGGAACAGAGAATTGAATTGGGTGGTCCCTGGAAGATCCACACTGGCTCTGATCAGTGACTTACTGTACTTGTGTCAGGAGGGTCTTCTGGGAAGCAAAATGCTCCGTTTCGATTGTGACTAACAGTGAAGGTCACTTGGAGAGACTGGTGCCAGAGTCTTGAAAGTTTCATGGAGGCCGCCCAGTTCAAGTCTCGCCTACAAAAGGAACAGAAGTGTTATGACCACAGGCAACACAAGGAGAATTTGTAAGTCTGTAGCAGCCAGTGACTCCGAGAAAATGGCAATCGGAGTCTGCAGAATGTAATTAGCTTGGCTAAATCACTGGAGTCAGTGCAACGAAGTGCCAAAGCATTTTTTTCAGGTAACGCAGCCACCGCTTGGGGGACGCGGGCACCGCCATCTTGGGACGTGGGGTCCCACATCACTGCCACTGCTTTTGAGTGCCAGAAGTGCTACTTCACAGGGCATGGGAAGCACCCCCGTAAGATTACCCAGCACGAAGTGCCACATGCTCCGCTTGTGGGAAGAAAGGACACCACGCGTGAATGTGTAGGTCCAAACCGTCCTTCAGCCGTGCTACATGCAGTCGACAGCCATTGCTATCTTGGATCACCCCATTTCTGGCTCCACTACAGATGTCATTTCAGGTGGCTGGGGACGGATCGATGGGTCCCTGGGGACAACAAGCTGGGGCGGCACCACTTCCAGCTCCACTTCCATTGGACAGCACCGCATGTGCCACATGGGAACCTACATAGTAGTTACTCAGACAGCAACCAGATGCTCTCCTCCATTGTCCATGACCAAGACAGTCCACACCAATTGGCCAAAGCCATGATGTATGCTGAGGTAAACGGTCATCCTACAAAATGCTTATTTGACACACAAAGCACTGAGAGCTTCGTCCACTGGGTACAGTACAGCAATACTCCCTCATTGTAACCTTGATGCAATGAGGTCTCCTCGGCCTTCCAATCGCACTCGGCCATGATCAGTGGCTACTGCACCATGATGCTGACTGTGCGGGGCACCGAATAAAGGTATTTTAAACTCCTGATCCTGCCGCACCTCTGCACGTTGGTCAGGATTTCCTATGCCAGCTACAGAGCATCCACATGCAGTTTAAAGGCCCCCACCCGCCCCTTACGGTCTGCAACACTAATTAGCAGACCCCCTGAACATGACCTGTGGCCTCTCTACTCTCCGGGTCCCACCACTGCCCCTGTTTGAGAACCTCATCCCTGACTGCAAGTCGGCAGTCACTAAGAGCAGATGGTACAGCCCCGGGGACACAGCATTCATTAAAGCAGAAGTCAAATGGCTCCTAGCGGAAATGGTCATAGACCTCAGTACCAGCCCATGGACAGCCCAAGTAGTGGAGAGAAACAATGCATGATCATTGACTACAGACAGACCATAAACCACTTCACCCTACAAGATGCCTACCCACTCCCCCGTATCAACAGTACGATCAATGAGATCGCCCAGTTCTGGGTTTTCTCATCCATCGACCTCACCAACTACCAATCTGGCCAGAGGACAGCCCATACACTGCCTTTGAGACAGACAGCAACCTCTGCCACTTCCTCTGTGTTCCTTTTGGAGTCACCAATGAGGTTTATGTCTACCAGAGGGAGATGGACTGCATAGTTAATGACTATGGACTCAAGGCCACATTTTCCTACCTGGTCAATGTGACCATCTATGACCATGACTAGCAGGACCATGATCCCAACCTCCACAAGTTTCTCCAGGTGCCCAAAAACCACAACCTGGCCTATAACCAAAAAAAGTGCATCTTTAGCACTTCATGGCTGGCCATCCTGGGCTATGTGGTGGAGAATGGTGTCATTGGGCTAGGCCTGTACCGCATGCGCCCCCTGTTGGAACTCCCATTACACCAGACCCTCAAGGCCCCAAAATGGTCCTTGGGCTTCTTTTTCCTATTATGCCTAGTGGGTCCTGAATTACATAGACAAAGCCCGCCCCCTGGTGAAATCAGCCACTTTACCCTTCGGCAGATGCCCAAACGGCATTCACACTAATCAAGGCCAACATCGCCAAGGTGGAGATGCACGTTGTACCTTCCAGGTGGAGAGTGATACTTCCGACTTCACCCTGGCCACCACACTCAAGCAGGCGGGCAGGCCCATGGCATTCTTCTCCCAAACTCTCCAGGACACTGAGCTACAGCACTCAGCCGTCGAAAAAGAGGCCCTAATCCTAACCATAGTGGAAACATGGACAACCTGTATCAATTTTTTTTTGCCTTAATCTATGTGTCTGTAATGGTAAATTCTTGATACTTGTTAAATCACAAAATTAAGATAAAATATTGAATAAGACAGTTGTGTCTGAGAGGCGCATGGGAAATTTTTAAAACTTGGAAGTGATTACTTGTTATGCAGATAGTGAGAGGGCATTATAAACTGATACTTCAGCAAATAGCTTAAGAGTATACATATGTTTGGCAATCTGTGGTGAATCACAGACTCCATCAATACCATGGAGTATAAAAGATTAAAGGTTTATAAACACAATATAAAACAGACACAGCTCTTTGGAAGGACAACAGCAGGTCCAACAGCTGTTGCCAAAAATTTGTTCTTTACACAGTTGAAAGTTGGATCACTATCTGTAACCTTTGACAAGTTATTAACAAACAGTTTAGCTCCACTAAAGCAAATGAAAAAGAAACAATTAAGAACAATTTCTTTCAAAAGCTGCAGAGGAACTTGGGCATTTGTGGTGAATAGCTCAACTTCTAACGATAGTTCCCATTACCACAGTAAAAGGATTTTAATTTTAGCGAGTGTCCTTTAGGAATGCTTGGCTATGAAGATTATTGAACCTTTTGAGAGAAAATTGATTCACATTTTAGATTTATTATCAGAGTACATACACGTCATCACATACAACGTTGAAATTCTTTTTCCTGCAGGCCTGGCAGAAGTATCACTTAATGGCAGCGCAGAAAATACTGTATACAATGTACACATGTGTAGCGCATCGAATTACTCAGACTTGTTGACCCAAACCAAGGCTTTTCCAAAAGACTGGAGCGTAGTACATCGAGGTCAACCAGTCCAGACTGACCTGGATCTGGTTCGGTGCAGCCCTTTATGACTTGGCCAGTAGGTGTGGTTACGGCTCTCGCCAATTATTGTCACTATATGCAAATATATACAAATATATACAGTGGTGATAGGATCCCATACTATAACTTTCACCCCTTCTTTAAGAACTGACCCGGGGTGGCTAAATAAAAGGGGGAGTGTTACAGAGTGGTGGTTTTTCTGCATTCTGAATAGTCCAGAGTCTGTATGGAGGGAAACAGCAATGGGACACTCTTTCTTTGGACTCCAAGACACGGGGAGGAGAGCTTGCAGGGGTTATGGGCTGTAAAGGTTGGGTGGCCTGATCATCCGACATGATTGCTGTGATGCCGGAATCAGAGTAGCTGGCGGGGGCAGTACATGATCAACGTTGAAGTCTCTGAGTGTAGGTGCAGGTTCCCCTAGTCCGCAGATGTCATTGTCTATGTGCTGGTCCGGTCTACTGTCATCGTCATCCGTGTCCTGCTGCTGGTCCCACTGTCCCAGCATGTTACCTGGAGGAGGTTTGGGGAATGAATGTTAAAATGTTATATCTGGCTTGGGCCAGGTCCCTTACTGAGACCGTGTCCTCCCATCCGTCTGCGTACTCGATATAAGCATAGTATGGGTTTGCGTGTAGCTGTGTTACGCGGTCGACTAGAGGGTCGTTTTTGATATTACCCCGCTGGTTGTTACTAAACATGAACGAGACCGCGCATTGGTCGGTCAGCAGTGTAAGGCATCTGGCAGCAAGGTAGTGTCTCCAATGACGTACGGCTTCCACAATGGCCTGAGCCTCCTTCTCACCAGAGGAGTGTTGGCTTTCTGGGACCTGGAGGGTCTAGGAAAAGAAGGTGACAAGCCTGACGGCCTGATTTAAAGTGGCTGCCAGTGCAAAGATGGAAGCATCACTCTCTACCTGGAAGAGTATCAATTTGTCTCCGGCATGCAGGGTTGAGTCAACAAGTCTTTGAGTCATTTGATGAGCTACAATTTTAATTCCAAAAGACCGGAGCATAGAATATAGAGGTCGACCAGACCAGACTGACCTGGATCTGGTTAGGTGCAGCCCTTTATGACCTGGCCAATAGGTCATTATCACAATATGCAAATAAATACAACTATATACAGTGGAGATAGGATCCCATACTATCTCAGCATGTAAAGAAATAAACAAATGCCAACAACTGACTGTGCAATATAGAGAGGAAAAAAAAACAAGTAAGACTCTTTAAATGAACCCCTGATTGAGTTTATCGTTGAGGAGTCTGATGGTGGAGGGGGAGCAGCTGTTCCTGAACCTGTTTGTGCGAGGCTTGTGGCGCCTGAACCTCTTTCCTGATGGTAGAAGTGGGAACAGAGCATGTGCTGGGTGGAAGAATTAATGAGTGTGTGAATGAATCTGGGCCCCAGGAGAGGGCAGGAATGTGGAATTATATTTTGGACAGCTCCTACGAAGCGACAAAATGTGAGATGCTTCCTTTAATGCAGCGTTCGATGGCTCCCTGTCCATGAATATTGCTGCAAACAAGGGCACATATATCCACCTCTGTTATTGCATCCAATTTCACTGCTGACTGCACTGTCAGCTGCACCAGGGAGTGAGTAACCCAGCCAAGCATTTGGAAGCTCGTATTTTCTTTTCCATCGTTTGTTGCAGAAATGATGCTACTTGCATAAAATGTTGAAGTTTCAGATTCCCTTAAATGGGAGAACAAGTCTGACCAAAAGTGTCCTTGTATTCACTGCCTCCACAGACACAAGTACCATGGTTACTGTATTATGCACATACCTGCAAATTTTTCCAGTTGATATGCTAGTAAAAAAGTATTGGATTAGTTGGGACACTCCATCTTATGTAGAAGACACCGTCAGTGACTATGGGTTCTGTTGTATCTTTAGTTACAAAATATGGATCAATTTCAAAGGAAAGAATGATGCTCCTGCGTGTCAACCTGCTTCAAATCAGACCAACGAGGCAAAAGTAAAATGTACAGAAATTGCCCTTTGGCTTCCCAAGTCTGGTAATGAACATGGTGATATTTAACATCAGCTCAACATTCTCATGTTAACTCTTAGTGATACTGATTTCAGTATGGATCATTGTTGCCCAAAATAGCTTTCCTGCATGTGGGTGTCAAGAACTCCGTTACTATCCCCATAAGACATGAGCAGAAATAAGCTATTCAACCCATCGAGCCTGCCCCGCCATTTCATCCTGACTGATCCATTTTCCCATTCAGCCCCATTGCCCGGCCTTCTGTCCAGAAATTTTGATGGCATGGTTAATCAACCTCTGTACGCCCCATGACCTGGCCTCCATCAGCACTCGTGATGACATATTTCACAGATTTACCACCCTCTAGCTGAAGAAATTCCCACGCACTTCTGTTCCAAGCGGACGCCATTCAATCCTGAAGTTACACCCTCTTATCCGAGATTCTCCCACCTTGAGAAACAATGTGCACATCTTTCAACATTTGGTATGTTTTAATAAGATCCCCTTTCATTCTCCTAAATTTCAATAAATGCAAGCCAAGAGCTTTCACATGCTCCTCATATGATAACGTTTTCATGCCCGGAATCATCCTAGCAAAACTTCTTTGAGCCCTCTCCAACATCAGCACATCTTTCCTTAAATGAGGAGCCCAAAACTGCTCACAATACTCCAAGTGAGGTCTCCACACTAATATGTTTCCTATTTTCATCTTGCAGAGTCTCTCGATTCTGATCCTCCAATAGCTTCCTCTCTGGGCAAAAGCTCCCCATTGTTCTCCTTCCTCTTCCAGCAGGACCCCATCCTCTGTTTGCCCTCTGTTACCTCTCCTTATCAGTGCAGAATAGCCATGTTAGACCCATTCATGTTCACCAATCCATGGGAAATCTCGTCTCACAAATTTGACAGATGTTTTGGTCAAGCGGATTGATGAGAGCAAGGAAGTAGATATTAGCTACAGAGCTTTTGACTTGGTCCTGCGAGGTCCCGATGGTGCGATATAGTGAAAAAAGTCGTCTAAGCTATAACAGGATCAAGATCAACATAAAAAAATGAGCCAAGGAATGGCAGATAGAATTTAACTCTGACAAGTACAGAGTGAGGCATTTTTGGAAGCTATATCACTGTGGGGCATTACGAACAGAGACCCAGAGGTACAAGTGCATGGTACCTGAAAACTGGCAATACAGGTGGACAAGCTGGTGAACAAGGTTTATGGTATGATTGCCTTCGTCAAATGGGCATGAGCACAAGAGCTGGGGCATCACATTGCAGTTGTAAATGATGTTGGAGCGATCATACCTAAATATTACCTTCAGCTTCCTTTACTTGTCTAGCTGTAAGTTGAAACTCGTTAAGTTGGAGACGGCACAGAAAAGATTCCCAAGGACATTGCCAATATAAGAGGGACTGAGTTATAAGGAGAGGCAGAATTGGCTGTACTTGTTTTTGCTGGAATAAAAGAGGGGATTGGAGTATAGGAACAGAGACGCCCTTCTGCAGTTGTACAGGGTCCTGATGAGACCCCACCTGGAGTATTGCATCCAGTTCTGGTCTCCAATTTTGAGGAAGGACATACTAGCTATAGAGGGTGTGCAGCGCAGATTTACAAGGTTACTTCCAGGGATGGCGGGGTTGACATATGCTGAAAGGCTAGAAAAACTGGACGTATCCAATGGAGTTTAGAAGGATGAGGGGGGACATGATTGAGATATACAAAATCATCAGGGGGATAGACAAGGTGAAGTCGGATTACTTGTTCCCAATGATGGGGGAGACGAGGACTAGAGGGCATAGTTTAAGAATACAGGGTAGGCCCTTTAGGACGGAGATGAGAAAACATTTTTTTACCCAGAGAAGTGTGAATCTGTGGAATGCTCTGCCACAGAGGGTGGTAGAGGCAGATTCACTGATTATGTTCAAAAGAGAGTTAGATAAGACTCTAGTGGGCAAAGGAGTTAAGGGTTATGGGGATAAGGCTGGAAAGGGGTACTGATGGTAGTGATCAGCCATGATCTGTAAAATAGCAGTGCTGGCTCGATGGGCCGAAGGGCCTACTCCAGCTCCTATTGTCTATTGTCTATTGGCTGAGGTAACCATGCAGGGATTAATAAAGTCATGGGGGCATGGATAAGGTGGATGGTCACAGTTCCTTTCTTTGGGTGGGGAGCCTAAAACTTGAGTGCACAGGTTTAAAGTGAGAGGGGAAAGATTCAAAGGGGTACCAAGGGGCATTTTGCTTTTACACAGAGTTGGAAAAAACTGCCAAAACAATTGGTAGAGGCAGATATAATTAAAAGAAATTTATAGCATTTGGATTTAAAATGATATGGGGCAAATGAAGCCAAATTGGACACCATAGATGAGTTGAGCCAAAGGTCCTGCTGTATAACTATATGATCTTAAGTAACTAGAAACAAATGAGACAACGAAAGAGTTAAATGGACCTGTAGAATTTTTATAGAATTAATGGCAAGTCGATGATTAAAAAGTCTTCTCAACTCCAAATCATTCACAGCTGCAAGTCACTGAACTCTTTAAATAGTGCAGGTAGGTGGTATTGGATGGGGAATCTTCCTGCTGCTAAACATCTTGGTTGAGAATTTGCCACATACTGATTTTAAAGTATTCAGACTGTTTCGAAAGTGGCATTATGATGACAACTACATTGGCAAGGTTCATGGAGTCGTGATGTTGACCTTCCCTGTGGAACCCTCTGCTACAAATTACTTTGTCAATTTCAGCATGGCATATCCAGTTGATATGTTACACACTTTTAACCTGAACCCCATCAGGTGATTCATTGAGGCATCCAACATTTCAAAGGAGCTCCAGCACCCTGGTCACAACCTCTTCTCACTACCACCTTCAGGGCGAAGGTACAGAACCCTGAAGACCAGCACATCGAGGCTTAACGATAGTATTTTTTTCTACAGCTATCAGGCTCTTGATGTTAACCCTAATGTTAACCATAAACTACAGCGAAAGATCTGTCCACGCTATTGAAAAGTCATGCTTTTTTGCATGAACTGCAATTATGTATATTTATTTATTCGGGCTTTGGAAAATACTAGAGCGCCTCAGATGCCCCCCACCAAGTTCCTCAACATGGTTATCCAACTGCACGAAAACCAACAAGGTCGAGTCAGATACAGCAATGAGCTCTCCAAACCCTTCTCCATTGACAACGGCGTGAAGCAAGGCTGCGTCCTCGCACCAACCCTCTTTACTATCTTCTTCAGCATGATGCTGAAACAAGCCATGAAAGACCTCAAAAATGAAGACGGAGTTTACATCCGGTACCGCACGGATGACAGTCTCTTCAAACTGAGGCGCCTGCAAGCTCACACCAAGACACAAGAGCAACTTGTCCATGAACTACTCTTTGCAGACGATGCCACTTTAGTTGCCCGTTCAGAGCCAGCTCTCCAGCGCATGACGTCCTGTTTTGCGGAAACTGCCAAAATGTTTGGCCTGGAAGTCAGCCTGAAGAAGACTGAGGCCCTCCATCAGCCAGAACCCCACCATGACCACCAGCCCCCCACATCTCCATCGGGCACACTGAACTCCAAACGGTCAACCAGTTTATCTACCTCGGCTGCACCATTTCATCTGATGCAAGGATCGACAAAGAGATAGACAACAGACTCGCCAAGGCAATTAGCGCCTTTGGAAGACTACACAAAAGAGTCTGGAAAAACAACCACCTGAAGAAACACACAAAGATCAGCATGTACAGAGCCGTTGTCATACCCACGCTCCTGTTCGGCTCCGAATCATGGGTTCTCTACCGGCATCACCTATGGCTCCTAGAACACTTCCATCAGAGCTGTCTCCGCTCCATCCTCAACATTAATTGGAATGACTTCATCACCAACATCGAAGTACTCGAACTGGCAGAGTTCGTAAGCATCGAATCCATGCTGCTGAAGACCCAACTGCGCTGGGTAGGTCACGTCTCCAGAATGGAGGACCATCATCTTCCCAAGATCGTGTTATATGGTGAGCTCTCCACTGGCCACCGAGACAGTGGAGCACCAAAGAAGAGGTACAAGGACTGCTTAAAGAAATCTCTTGTTGCCTGCTACATTGACTACTGCCAGTGGGCTGATCTCGCCTCCAACCGTGCATCTTGGCACCTCACAGTTCGGCGGGCAGCAACCTCCTTTGAAGAAGACCACAGAGCCCATCTCACTGACAAAAGACAAAGGAGGAAAAACCCAACACCCAACCCCAACCAACCAATTTTCCCTTGCAACTGCTGCAACCATGCCTTCCTGTCCCGCATCAGACTTGTCAGTCACCAACGAGCCTGCAGCAGGTGTGGATATACCCCTCCATAAATATTCATCCGCCAAGTCAAGCCAAAGAAAGAAAAATTTTATATTTAGTATCTCTGTTTTATGTCTAATGGCATATTGTGGCAATTTAATTCAAACTAACCTTATCCTTAACCTTAACTCAACGAACCTCCTAGGTAATGAGGAAAACCCACCAGAAGAGAAGAAACAAGGCCCAGCAGGAGCTAGAAACAGACGCAGTGTAATGAAAGCATGGGCCAACCTAAAGTGGCAATTCATAGTGACACAGAACCCCCGAGAGGGGAAGCCAGTGAACACAAGAAGGGATTATTATCCTGCTGCCTGCATGTTGACAAACTAACCTTAACCTTAACCTAGTCCAGTTCATGTACCATTTAAATAGGTTCACACTCAGCCCTAGAACTCCTGAGAAACTCAGACTACTGTTTATTGTCTACATCTCCTGTTTCAACTCAAAAAAAGCCATCTGACCTTGGTCTCACTGCCCCTCTCCTCATTGGATCCATGACTTTCTGTCCTGCAGGCCAAAATCAGGGAGGATTGGGGACAGCACCTGCTCTGTGATCCAGGTGTCCAATGTCAGACACCAGAAGGCTGTGTACACGTTCTCCTATATACTCACTGTATATCCTTGACTATGTGGACAAAATCAGCTTCAACCCCATCTCTAAGTTCATAGATGACACTACTGTTGTTGGCAGAAATTTCATTGTAATTTGCTTAGCGGTTAGTGCAATGCCTCTACAGTGCCCGTGATTGGGACCAGACCAGGGTTCAAATCCCGTGCTGTCTGTAAGGAATTTGTACATTCTTCCCATGTCTGCGTGGGTTTTCTCCAGGGGCTCAAATTTCCTCTCACTGTTCAAAATGTACCAGAGTGTAGATTAATAGGGTGTAAATTGGATGGCATGGACTTGTGGGGCAAAATGGTCTGTTGCCGTGCTATATGTCTAAATTTAACATTTAAATTTAAAAGTGAGGTGGGATACAGAAGAGGAGGAGGGGCAGAACTTGAGGCTTGGGCAACAACCTCTACCTCAGTGTCCACAAGACCAAGAAACTGGAGAACGGTTTCTATAATCATAGAACCATAGAGCACTGTGGCAAGGAAATAGGCCCTTCAGCCCTTCTATTCTAGGCCAAATTATTTTTCTGCCCATTCCCACTCTCCTGCATGTGGACCATATCCCGCTATAGTCCCCCCATCCATATTTTTCTTAAATGACAAAATTGAGCCCAAATTTACCAATTCAGCTGGCAGCTTATTCTACTGTCCCACCACTCTCGATGTGAAGAAGTTCCCCTATACTCCCTATAAACTTTTTACCCTTTCACCCTTAACTCATTTTTATCTCCCCTAACCTCAGTGGAATAAGCCTGCTTGTATTTATTCTATTTCTACCTTTTCACAGGAGTGGCAGAGTTTGTTCCCTCGTCACCAGTGACGAGGTGGACATGGTAGACAGTTTTAAGTTTCTGTGAGGAAACATCTCCAGTGAATTGTCCTGATCCACCTATGTCAATGCAATGGCCAAGAAAGGGCACTAGCTCCTCTGCCTTCTCAGAAGCCTGAGGACATTTTGTATGTCACCAGCAGCCATTAACAACGTCTGCAGATGCACCGTTGAAAGCATCCACTCAGGGTTACCTTGTTGAAGGGGTGAAGCCTGAAATCTATCTTTATTTTTGCTATATAGGGTCCACTGTTTGACCTGCTGAGTTTCTCCAGCAAGGCACTTTTACAATCAGGGCACATCCCTGCTCAAGACTGCAAGAACCTGTACAGTGTTGTGAACATAGCTCAGGTCATCACATATAATTCATTCCCCCCTAGCGACGCCATCAATAACTCTCACTGCCTTGATGAAGAGCCAACATATCATCAGACTCATCCCACCCTTGCCACATTCTTTTCAACCCTCCCCCCAAGAAAGAAAGAAGAAAGATTCAGGAAGAAGATTCACGACTATAAGATCAAGCACCAGCAACTTTAAGGACAGTTTCTTTCCTGCTGTTATCAAGCTCCTGAATGAACCCCAATAGGTACCTTTGCTGCATAACAATTAATCTCCGTGCTTTTGTACTGTGTCTTATGTGTTGTATTATATATGAGATGTCTACTGGTCTGACCGCAAAATTACTTCCAACACAGCATCTTCATACGTGACAATGAACTTGAAGTTGAATATAGGATTTGGACATTGAATGTAAGATGGAAATTAAAATGGCCAAAGAGGGAACAGTTTTCATTTTTCTCTTCAGTATATCTACAACTAGAAAGAGAGAAGAAAAAGATTAAAAGGCCCTGAGAGGAGCAGGTATTCCACATGTATGGTGGTGGACAAATGCTATCAGCTGCTAAAGGATGTGGGAGAGGCAGGTAAAATAGCAATGTCCTGCAAACATTGGTCAGGTGCATGGATAGGAAAGGTTTAGAGACGTGGACCAAACACAGACAAATTGGATTAGCCTAGACAACCATATTGGTTGCCATGCATAACTAGGGCCAAATGACCTTTACCAGGCCATGTAACTCTATGACTCCATGAATGTCCGGTGTTGTTCAGCATGGTTTGGACTACAGATATCTGAAGTACAGCGGTGTATTAATAAAAAATCCTTGTGAAAATGCAAGGTCTTTGATTACATTGCAGGAGTCCCTGGACCAATCAGTCATTCTCTTTCCCATAAACCTTCCACCTGTCCTGCCTGACTGCAGTTTAATGCAGTAATTCAGGACAGGGTTTTGACAATATATTCCAAGGGGAAACACATAGATTTTTTCAAGTGTACACCAGAATCTCTGAACCATGAGAAAGCCATGACAGCTATTATGATTGGCTCTGTTGAGATGACACCTTTCACCTGACTGACCCTTAACTTTCAGCATTTAAATCAAGTGCAGTTTCAAGTTTACTATCATCTGACTATATATACAACCAGATGAAACATTGCTTCTCCTGACCACAGTGCGAACTCAAGCACACAATACACAGCACATAATAGTTACATTTCATCCCATCCTCGATCGTAGTACTCGGTACCAAAGCCATCATATGGTCGCTATGTCCTCTGCCCAGCAGCACATGGCATTCTACTTCATCTTGCCTGAGGGGGAAGGAGAAGATCTTTCCCGTCTCCAGGAAAGGAGGCAAATTATATAAATATATAATTTAAAATAAACATATATAAATATTTTGGGATTAACTCAGTGTGGTGGTATGTTATGCATGTCATTACACCACTAGGTCACCAGGTGGCCCACTCTGCCTCGTGTGGTTTGATGCTAGTAGCCTACAATTTAATAGACTGCTATACGCCTCCAGAATGGACACCCCACTAGACCTTGACTCAGCTGAGACCAGACTCAGGGACCTAAGAACAGAAATGAGCCCTGCACACGTGCAGCTGAAAACGGACTGGCCAGAAAGCTGTGAGATCGCGATTGAGAGTGAGGGGGGAGCCTACCCCACAGTCGTGGTGGCTTTTGGAGGGGTCAGAAACACCCAGGGACTGATAACAAGCCCTACCTGTTCACGAACTCACCGGGACCAGGATCAGCCGCGCAGCATGTGGAGATCCCTGGAAAGTAACAAGCGGCAGAGTGTCCTACCTGTTCACGAACTCACCGGGGCAGCACGCAGGGTACTGCGTTCACACCAGACACGGGTGAAGGGCATTCGACAAGTTGCCTTGCCGATCACGGTTTACCAGCAGGATCGGGGGGGATGGGTTGTTACCCCAGAGCCACCCCCAACCATCTCCAATTCCTCGGAGAGGGCTCATGTCTCCGCAGGGATGAGCAACCACGTGCGAAAGGGGTCAGGTTCAGTACGCACCTACCCCCCAGCTATCAGACCACAAGTTGAGGCTCAGCCAGGTACTGCGACCAGAGAAGCTTGAGCTGGATCTCAGAACCCCCGATGTGAGCATATATTTCTGCCGGTGGTATCGGTGTTTTTTTAAATTACTTGGGGGTAGAGGGAGCATCAGAGGAGGAAATCCTGATCCTACTGCTGGCTCAGCTGGGAGATCGTCCATACTCGTTAATTTAGGACGCCAAGTCATACTGGGAAGCAATGGACAATCTGCAAAGACATTATAATAGGGGGCACAGTGAGCTGCACTCCAGGTACAGACTCATGACCAGGTCGCAGCAAGCAGGGGAGTCTGCTAGAGACTTTATACTCGCGCTAGAAGATTTGACGAGGGATTGCAATTTTAAGACAGTATTTGCCCAGAGTACACAGACATCCTGGTGAGGGACAGAATCGTAGTCGGGGTCAGGTCAACGGAGATAAGATAGAGGCTGTTAGAAAAGGGGACAGTGAGGCTAGATGAGGCTGAAACCATTGCAGAGGCCCTGGAGGACTCTAGGAGGGAGCTAGAGGAGTACACTGAGTCGGTCTCGTGGGCCACTTACAGGGAGAGTGCACAGGTGAACAAGGGCAACATTCCGCAGCAACTGCCTCATTAGACCGTTCCAAGTGCGTTTTTTGCGAGCAGCTAAAGCACCTCAGAGTCCATTGTCCAGCTAAGGAGAAGGACTGCTCGAGGTGTGGAAAGAAGGGGCATTATGCAAAAGTATGCAGAGGCCTCAAGGCTCCCGCCAAAGCCTCTCATGCAAATGAGAGGTGGGAAAGATCTTCTCCGCTGGTGGAGCCCGTGGAAGTGAGGCACACAAACCCTTACTATGCCTACGTCGCGTTCGACGATGGACGGGAAGACTTGGTGGCCACCAGGGACCTTGCACCGGCAGGAGACATGGGCGGCACTAAATAACTACAGACCCCTACTGATCAGCAGGACGGGACAGCAGTCGATGCGGGAGGGTCGCGGACCCCCATGGAGTAGCATGAAGAGCGGCAGATGAAAAACCCTGCACCCATGCATCATACCCTTGCCCAGGGCCAAGATCCCCAGGCCCTGGCACCATCCAACTCCCCTGCCCTGACCCCCCATAAGTCCAGAAGGAAGAGGAAACCGTGTCAAATGCTGAATTTATGAATGGGTCCAAAGAGGCAGAGGGTCTGGGGGAGGGGGTGGTGGGAGGGTCAGTCACAATTTTTTGGTGACCTTGTATACAAGTCTGGGGGATCCCTTCCCCCTCATTCTGGCCAAGGCTTGTACAGAGGCAAGACCAAGGCCTCAAAGCCTAGCTGTATACCAGTCTATTAAAACTAGTGTTTTAAATCGGCGATTTAAGGGGAATCCGCCCCCATCATGACACAGTGAGTAATGCATCAAGCACTCATGGGAACTATCAGCTGTCAGTCTCCACTCCTCCCCACCCTCACCAAGTGCCAATAGCCCCACCCCACACCGGATGTCAATATCCCAACCCTTCAGTTGCCACCATTGCCACCCCTCCCACAATCGCCACTTCCACCGTCAATCACTCCCCTCCAGCGACATGCCAATGCTGTGAACAGGGGGCGGTGGTTCTTGCCACGATGTCCCACTCCAGTCCAATGCAACAGCTCAATGTAGGAGTGCAGGAGCAATGGCTGTCTTCTTTACCCATAATCCTCCACACCGCTGGAACTGCTCTGTCAACCCCAACATAAGCCTAATTCACCAATGTAATAGAATCTATGGACAGGATCAAAGACATTAGATAAGAGTCCCCTGCAGTTAAAAATTTCAGACATCTCCTATCTAAGACCAAGTAAAAACACAATTCTGAAGAAACTCAACAGGTCAAGCAGTGTACTTTATAATATCTATCAAAGCTAAAGATGCATAACCAAAGTTATGGGCTTGAGGTCTACATCAAGCAATGAAAAAATGTAGGTAGGAGCATGAACTGAATGGAGGGGGATGTGCACAGTCCCAAAGGCAGGAGGCAATAGGTGGATAAGGGAGGGAGGACACACCAGCAAACAGGGGGAGGAGGGACAGTTCTGTGAATGGAAAGGGAAGATGGTGGAAAGCTGAAGGAAAGAAGAGAAAAGAAAAGGGAAGGGAAGGGGAACAGAGAGTAGGTTAGAAGAAACTGGAAAAGTCAGTGTTAATCCCATCTGGTTGGAGAGTGTGTGGTGATATGTAATTAAACCACTCGGTCACCAGGGGTCATCCCGTTTGACCTTGTCTATAAAGTAGTCCAGAGCTACAGTCCAGCCTTCCAGGTTCGTCTTTCAGAGAGACAAAACCTCTTAGTGTACACATTAGTTTATTAAAACTGTCTTATACTCGCACTGCTGGTGTGGTTATTGTCAGTACAGAGTGCCTAGTTGGAATATCCAGTTTTACTCTTCCAATTTATGGATGGTCTTGGTGAGACAGTTGTAAGGCCATGGACAGACATGTCAGCATGGCATTGGGGCGTGAAACTGAAGTGGCTGGCCATTGGGGCATCCCTGTCACTGATACAGACAGAGCGAAGGTGCTCAGAGAAGCAATCTCTCAGTCTGTGTCCAGTTTCTCTGATGTGGAGAAGTCCACAATGGAAGTAACGGATGAGGGAGATAACTCCTGCAGATACACAAGTGAAGTACTGTTTCACTTGAAAGGACTATTTTGGGCTCTAAATGGTGGTGAGGTAGGAAGTGTGCTCCCATTGTGGCCTTCTCTACATCAGAGACTGGGTGCCAATCACTTGGCTGAGCATCTTCACTCTGTGTCCATCAGTGATAGTGATCTCCCAGTGGGCAGCCACTTCATTTCCATGCCCCACTCTCATGCTGACAAGTCTGTCCATGACCTCATGCAGTGTCATACAAAGACCACTATAAATTGGAAGGGCAACACTTGATATACCTTCTGGGCACACTCCAACTGCCTGGCACTAACATTGACTTCTCTGGTTTCTACTCGCCTACTCGCTGTTCCCCTCCCTTCCATTTCCCTTTGCCTTCTTTCCTGCACCTCTCCACTTCCCTCTCCATTCACAGACCCATCCCTTCTCCTAATGCCTGCTGGCATGCCCTCCCTCCCTCATCCACCTCCAGCCTTTGGGAATGTGCTCCTCCCTCTGCCCCTCCCCCCACCATTCTTTGTTCAAGGACTTGTCTACATTTTTTCATATCTTGATGAAGGGCTCAAGCTCAAAACATTAGTTATGTAACTTTATCTTTGCTCTATAAAGTTTGACCTGCTGAGCTTATCCAAGATTTGAACATGGCAACTGCAGACTTTTATGTTTTTCTCTTATCTTGGTTGAGCAATCTCCTTCTGAGCTCTTTGCACATTTTCTACCACTCTCTTGTTTAATACAGGAAAGGAACTTTGCAGGAAAGTTGACAGAAGCAGCTGATACACTTGGTGTGGAATCCGATCCACACAGTATTATCTGGCATTCTGATTCATCCTGCTGGGCATACATTTAATAGCATGGCATGCAATATCATCTGCTTTGATGCATGAGCGGTCAGTTCATCCCCAGTACAGGCTATAAATTATTTACACTTGGCTCGATTCAACTTAACCTTGTAACTGTCATTTACATGTCAAGGAGCGAAGCAAAGTGTGAGATCCTTGCGTTAATGTGTCAGCCATAAAATGCCATAAGCACGAGGTCTGTCACCAATTATAATGCTCAACATCGGTAAAACATCATCCGCACTTACATTTATGTCCGATGTTGACTTTGTTTGCAAATCAGCCCCACAATGACCACATTATCGCCACATCTTTCATGTTGGAAAAGCCCCAAAGTGCTCATTGTGAAGTAATGTCTTATCGACTAAAAATTGGGTGAATTGCCCCTGAAAGAAAACCACACAGAGAAATTTGGAGCATGTAATGATGTTAAAGACACTGAATAATTGTAACTCATCATGTTAAAATAGCAAATGCACAAAATTAATACATGTGCATTAATTACTGACCTTAAAATAGCAAACATAGGAACTTTAACTCACCCAGTTTGTAAAGATCAGGATAAAGTAATTTGATGGAATTGGAAGATGTACAAAATAATTATCTGCATCAAGAGGGCAGCACAGTTAGCAAAGCGGTTAGCGCAACACTTGTACAGCGTCAGCAACCAGGATTTGAGTCCGGTGCTGTCTACAATGTATTTGTACGTTCTCTCCATGTCTGCATGGATTTCATTTGGGTCTGGTTTCCACCCACCTTCAAAATGTATGAGGGTTGTGGGTCAATTAGGTGTAATTGTGTAGTATGGACTAGTGAGCCAGAAGGGCCTGTTACCATGCTGTATGTATAAAAATATCATCTGAAACTAAGCAGGGAGCAATTTATTTTAAAAGCAGCATTGAGTAATAAGTATGATTGAGTTACCATTTACAGTATCTGTTAGGGATCACAGTATGATCTTGTCTGAAAAAGATGAAAATGATAAAAGCTGGAAAGCATTTATCAGAAAGCTATATTTCTTGCAATGCACAGCTCATCTTGACATCATTAACCAGACCAAAGAATTCCTTTTTGAGCAAGGATTCTCCTTCTGGAGGAGAGAGTTGCAGCCATTTCCTGTCAGACATTTGCACACCAAGGAAGATTCTAAATTTGAGAGGTTTGACTTCTGAGACTTTTCACAGTTAACTGGGGAAATTTAACAGTAGATGTGTGGGAGGTATTTCATAAATTATACCTCATAGATTATACCTCATGCCCCATCATTTGCATGCCTAGTACCAGATTCCTAAAACAATTGTTCTAGTCCGGTTCAAGTTTATAGTCACGTGTAGCAAAGAGGCAGCGATAGAGGTTGTTTCGCAAGCAGAGGGGCTTCCACGGGATGGATAGCCAGGACCATTTTCCCGGGGTAACCATAGTAAATGCCAGAGGACATCTACTTAAGTGGAGGAAAGTTTAGGGGGGGATGTCAGAAGGACGGTCAGTATTTTTTTTACTCAGAGAATGTTAGGGGATCCTGGAATGCAGTACCGGGGATGGTCATTGAGAGACATTCAAAAGAATCTTGGTTCGGCACGAAATTCTAAGAAAAATAGAGGGCTGTGGGTGTGAGGTAGGGAAGGGTTGGATTGTTGTGGAGTTGGTTTACACATCATCGTGGGCTGAAGGGCCTGTTAACGTGCTGTAACGTTCTATGTTCCACATACTGTAAATTAAAAGGCAAAAAATGCATGAGCCCCACTTTCTATCAAATTTAGGACGGAGTGATATTTTTGAAACATAGAAGATGCTAAGGGTAGATGTTGAGATGTTTCCACTTGTTGGAGAAGCTCAAATATAAAGACACGGTTTCAAGGTAACAAAACCAAAGTATAACAAAATGTTTCTTTTTCCAGAATTCGCTCTCCCACAGAGTGATGGAGAGGTGCTAAAAGTGGAAGTAGATACATTTGAAAAGAAAGGATATCTGACACAGAGAATGAGTTGAGGCCTAGTGTAGATCTGTCATGATCACATTGAATGGCAGGACTGGCTTGAGGGGCATGGTTTCCTGCTCATGTTCCTTTCTTCTTGTGTTCTTATATCCATCAAAATCTCATAGAACTGAAGTAGCCAGACACGTTTTCTTCACTTCTGTGGCTTTTCCTTTCCCAAACAGGGGAACTAGGTACAAAAGTAGAAACACCATGTGGTAAGTAGTATGAAAAATTGATTAGGCTGAGAGCATTGCAGTGGAATTGGACCATTTGGACCATCAGTCCTCCCAGCATTCCATCACGGCTGATTTATTATCCTGTTCAACCCCATTCTCCTGCCTTCTCCCCATGATCCTTGATTAACTTTCTAACCAAGAACATGTCTTAAATATACCTCCACAGCTGTGTGCGGCAACAAATTCTTCCAATACACCATCCTCTGGGAAAAGAAATTCCTCCTTACCTCTGTTCTCAATTTTTTTTTGTAATTTGAGATTGGGCCCACTAGTACAAGACTTCCCTACTATAGGAAACATCCTCTCAACATCCACTCTTCCAGACTGTGCAGTATTCAATAGGCTTCAATAAGATCCGGACCCTCACTCTTCTAGAGAGTACAGTCCCAGATCTATAAAACACTCATCATACGCTATCCCTTTCATTCCAGGATCCGCAACTGAACCTTCTCCAATGCCAACACATCCTTCCCTGAATAAATAGCCCAAAGCAGCTTTCAACACCCCAAGTGTGGTCAGATCAATGTGTTAAAAATCCTCAACATTATATCTTTGCTTTTATATTCTATCCCCCTTGAAGTGAATGCCAGCATTCCATTTGCCTTCCTTATCTCTGACTCTACATGCATTAACCTTTAGGGAGTCTTGCATGAGGACTCCCAAATCCCTCTGCTGGAACTCTTTGTCAAGACTGAACTAATCTCTCAAATTACTTTACGACCTTCCACCCAAGTTAGTCTTGTTGAAAATTTCCAGCCAGAGACATTGACCAATATTTTTCTTCTATACAGTATAAGATGACCTGGAATAATCATTTTGTACATTTTAATTTTTAAAATACTTTTCAACATGTTGATTCCTATAAATGAGATTTTTTTTTCAAACTGTACCACCCACAACACACACATAATGATCCAGACATGGAAACTCTGAAATCAATCCACAATCCTGGAAAAAGTTCACGTCCCAGAGCATCTGCAAGGCGGGAGAGGTCAACAATGGAGAAACCGATTGCATATTGGGTGATCGCTCATGATATGCCTGCATTCAATCTGTTGTGCGGGGGGGGGGGGGAGGGGGGGGAATCAGAGATCCAAGTTGCCTGCCTCCTTAATTCTCCATTGCACTCCCACTCTCAGCTTATTATTTAACTACCTGCTATACATAAGTATGAGTTGACTTCCCTGGATAGCACATAAAATACTTTTCAAAGTATCTTGGTGCATGTGACAATAAACAAATTAATTCTGTTCAATTCCATTCAATATTGACGTGTTCTCCACACTTGTTACTTGACTCATTGAAATCCTCTGGTATTGCATTTTCATTCAAAATTCAAGTATCTTCCGTCTCTTTCATCTCCCATAAACCAGCGCTCTATATATAGTCCCCTCCCTCACGTACATGATTTTGATACTTATCCTACCTATGCCCCTCATAATTTTATAAATTCCAGAAGGTCATTTCCCATCCTCCTTGAGTGGGAATAAACCAAGTCTATCTAATATCTCATTATTACCATAGCCCTCCATTTCTGGAAGCATCCCAGTGAATCTTTTCTGCATTCTCTCGATTGCAACCACATCCTTCTTAGAATGCTGTGACCAGAATGTTATACAGCACTCTATGTGGAATGCAACCAATGCTTTATTTATGATGGCAATCAGACCGTTATATTCAGTGCCTCAGTCTGTGAAGGTAATGCCTTCTTAACTACCTTAACCACTGATGGCTCAAATTTCAGGAAGCTGTGGACTTATACAGTAATGTTTGTCTGCACACTGATACTCTTGAGCTCCTTGCTTTTAATGCACATAATGCTCCAGGAAACTGTGTTCAATTCTGACCTCAGGTGTCGTTTGTTTGGAGTATACACATTTTCCCTGTGACTCTCATGTGCTTCCACATGCCAATGCTTCATTGGTTGTGAAGAGCGGCTTGGTTGGCTTAGCAGTTAGTGCGACACATTAGTAGTGCCAGCGATTGGAACCGTGCTGTCTATAAGGAGTTTGTACGCTCTCCACAGGGCTGCATGGGTTTTTTTCCCAGAGACTCTGGTTTCCTCCCAATGTTTGGTGTATTGGGGTTGTAGGTTAATTGAGTGTAAATTGAGCAGCACGGACTCGTGGGCCGAAATGGCCTGTTACCGTGTGTATGTCTACATAAATTAAATAAATACGTTGATTGACTGTTGTAAATCCTTTCAAATGTAGGTGGGTTGTAGGTGAGTGTTTACAGCTGTGTACAAAAACACCATAAAGATTCAAATCCCTTTATTGTCATGTAATAAAAACAGTGCAATATTACATGGAATTTGCTTACATCTGCCGGAAGGCAGATAGATTCACCATCAGCAGAAACTGCGTGAAACAACTCTTACAGTCAGAGAAAGTGAAGCAACAGAAAGTTCCCTCAGAGTCACTGAGTGTCCAGGGATTCACGTCCAGCATTGCTGCAGTCCCCACAGCTACACAGAGTCCACTCCAAACTAGGAGCACCCTGACCTCCAGGTCCGAAGAAAGCCTCATCAGACCTCTAAGGTGTTCGATGAGATTTGACATCCAGTGCTCCATCAAACTTCAATAGGTGTACTGTAGAAAGTATACGGAACTGATTATATCACCGTCTGGTTTGGTTATTTGAGTGCCCAGGAATACAGAAGATAGTAGAAAGTAGCAAACTCAGCTAAATTCATCATGGTCTCCCTCCTTTAATCCATTGAAGCCATCAATGTGGGGCACTGCCAACATAATAAAGGACCCCCCCCCCCCCATAGCCCTGATCACAACCTTTTTTCTTCTTTTCTCTGCATAAAGGTACAGAAGCCTGAAGTCCAGCACCTACGTCCAGGTTCAAGAACAGTTATTTTCCAATGTTGATTAGACATCCCATACTTCCCTAATCATAAATTACTTCAGCACCTCCTGTCTGCACTATTGAAATGTCACTTTTTGTCTTTCACTCACTGTTACTGGAATGTATATTTATCTACCCATTTTTATATTTGTAATCTCTTTCCATACTGGGAAGTTCATGCATGTTTTGTTAGCCTTTGTAAGTACCCATTCAGCTACAACAAGCAGCAGGGTGGAATTGTTGGTGTAGCACAGTTTGGATGGCATGGTTAGCTCAAATCTGTTACAAGTGCCTGCGAGCGGGACTGGGTTTCGAATCCTGTATTGTCTGTGCAATACAACCTTGTGTTTTTGCTTCTTAGTTAATTTTCTGAGTATCCCTTTAAGACAGTTTGTTGTTTGTAGTGTTACCATAGTTACTATATGTTGTAATATCCGGGCGTATGGGGAGTTTGCTTTCATTCTTCGAAGAACCATTGAGTTGTAAGCATCAAAATAAATTTCCTTGAATCTATCTTTTTTTGGTTTTTTTAAATATATTTGTTTAAAGAATATCATTATCAATGAATTAAAGCTACAGAGTTTGATTTATTGGATTAATAAGATAGTAATTCGGAATATCATCATTTACCTTTCGGTGAAGATGACATGTTTTGAAATTGGGAAATACGAGAGAGTGGAATCACGTCTTTGTACGTTCTCCCCGTGCCTGTGTGGGTTTCCTCCAGGTGCTTCAGTTTCCTCCCACCTTTCAAAATATACCGGGGGCTGTAGGTCGACTGGGTGTAATTGGGCTCATGGGCCAAAAAGGGCTAAATGTCTAAATTTAAAACAAGTTAAAATTTAAATATAATTTAAATTTAAAGTATTGCATTTTGATTCATATGCACATTATATGTATGTATAATAATAAACTCAGTATTGTCGAATATGTTAGGCCAATTAGTGGGAGAATGGATTTTCTCTATGATACATCATAGACCTGATCGTCCAAATGGTCTCTGGGTCATCAAAAAATTAAGACTTATGAGAATCAGCTATTGAATGGAAAACCAAGAAAATCTCCAGGTGCTGTGGTTGAATACAACAATCAAAATCCGGGGATGCTGAAGAATGACTCGGACCCAAACCGTTAATTACCCTTTACTTCCCATGGACGCTGTGTGATCACCTAAGTTTTGACAACACTGTTGTAATGCAACGAAGGAACAATAAGGAAACAAGAGGAAATCTAACAGGGACTGAAATGTTGAAACGATGGAGGGTAGATATAGTCCTTAAGTCACCAGAAAAGAAGGTGGTCAGAGTTAGAGGTCACAGAGGGTCAAATATGAAGAGCTGAGTACATCCACATCATGACAGGCAGTTAGTCTTGGTGACTAGAGTGGAGTCCAGTTTATTTCTGGGGCTGACATTTCAACTTTATTGAACAGAAAATGCACTGAAGGTGAAAATAATATTTTCACGTAAGCGGCAATGAAAGCAGGTTCTGGATGACAAGAAGTGTGAAGAATTAAACACTGCAGCAGGACAAAGGATCAGCACCTTCATGCTTGACTTGCTCCAATCTCAGATCATCAGCCTGAACTAGGTATTCACATGACGCCTGACAGATTGTGTTCATTAAATCTCATTACCGCCAAGATCCCTACAGCGTACTTTAAGGCATCCAACCACTCTGTCGGCAGAATGGGAATTAATTGGACAGTCATTGTATGACCACTGCTTATTCTCAGGATGTTTTCATTGAGGACAATGCAATATATATTTAGAGTTCTGTTCAAAGTTGTGGGCAAATAGAAGCGTTCAACTTTTTTTTTGTGACTTATCTGGGGACTTTGTTCAGCTGAGAGCATTCAATCACAGGTAATGTTGATAGGTGACCCTCCCCTCACCTCTGTAACAGCTGAATTCAACCTGAGCCTGTCTATTTCAGGGGGAAAAGCTGGATGAAACACACCAGTACATCTCAATACTCCATTAACGGTAAGAAGAGAAATAGCTGGTAACACTCAGCTGGTAAGGCTGCACCTGTGGAAAGAGAAAAAGAAAATATTTTGGGAAAATCAGATTTCCTGCATCTGCAATTTTTTTTTAAATTTTAATTTAGATTTCAGTTTTGTTCAGATTTTAGATTTATTGTCAAAGTACATATATGACATCACATAAAACCTTGAAATTCTTTTTCCTGCAGGTAAAGCAGATTACCATTTTTTGATAGTGTAAAATAAAACTACACAATGAACATATGTAAACAAATGAAGAAATTTAAACAAACTGAAATGCAGAGAGAAAAATATCAATAAAGTGCAAAAGTAACGAGTCCTTAAATGAGCCCCAGATTGAGTTTGTTGTTGAGGAGTCTGATGGTGGAGGGGTAGCAGCTGTTCCTGAACCTGGAAGTGTGAGTCTTGTGGCACCTACACCTCTTTCCTGATGGTAGCAGTGAGAACAGATCGTGTTTCTGGCTGGTGTGGATCCCTGATGATTGCTACTGCTCTCCAACGACAATGTTCCCCATAGATGTTCTTAAAGGTGGGGAGGGTTTTTCTGTAGTTCCCTAGCTATGTTCACTACCTTTTGCATTAATTTACTTATAATCTACTCTATCAACTCCCCAAGATCTCACATGGTGCAGAGGCAGCATGGAGTTTCACTGCCTTGAACTCGATTCTCAGTTGGTAGCAGGAAACATGCTGTGTAATAGCAGCAGCTTGTCACAATCCTTCTTCTCAAATTCATTTCATTGTGAATAGAATTTCAAAAGCAGACTGCCATGTTCTGCCACCAAATGACATTTTTCAAGGTGTAGGTGTCTCATAAGGGAGTACAATCTTGTCAGTATGTCAGTTCAAGTACCATATATTTCAGCATATAAATTGAGTCATAAAACCCTCAAAATCATTCAAAAGAGGGGAGTCAAGTTATACGCCAGATCTGCCATAAAACCATTAAAATGAGACTAAAAAAGGGGAATCAACCTATCTGCCGGTCGACTGATATGTAAAACTAGGAGGGGCATATGTAAAGTAAATAATTAGTCTTTTTTCACAGGGAAAGGCAATCTGGAATTAGAGGGTATAGATTTAATGTGAGAGGGGAAAGATTTAAAAGGGATCTGAGGTCTCTTCTCAAATAGAGGGTGGTGGATATATCAGATGGTCTTCCAGTAGTAGGTGGATAGATTTAGAATCATAGAAACAGAAAAATATGTGCAGGAGTAGGCCATTTGATCCTTCAAGCCTACACTGCCATTCAATCATGCCTTCTCCCCATACCCCCTGATCCCTTTAGCCACAAGGGCCACATCTAATCTATTCTTAAATATTGACAAGGATCCAACCTCAACTACTTCTTGTGGCAAAGAATTCCACAGATCCACCACCCTTTGAGAAATAAATTTTTCCTCATCTCAGTCCTAAAAAAATCCCCCCTTATTCTTAAACTGTGACCATTGGTTCTATTTTTTCCCAGCATTGGAAACAACCTACTTGCATCCAGTTTGTCTAAACCCTTAAGAATTTTATGTTTCTAAAAGATCCACCTCTCGTCAATCTTTTAAATTCCAGAGAATACATGCCTAGCCTATCCAACCTTTCTTCATATGCAAATCCCTCCATCCCTGGTATCAGTCCAGAGAACCTTTTCCGTACCCCCTCCATGGCAAGGATGTCCTTCCTCAGATTAGGTGACCAAAACTGCATGCAGTACTCCAGGTGTGATCTCACCAAGTCCCTGTACAGCTGTAGCAGGATCTACTCAAATCCTCTCGCTATGAACGCCAACATACCATTCGCCCTCCTCAGTGCCTGTTGCACCTGCAGGACCACTTTCAACGACTGATGTACAGCAACACCCAAGTTGCTCTGCATCTCCCTTTTTCCTAAACAGATACCATTTAGATAATAGTCCTCTTTCCTGTTCTTACCTCCAAAATGGATAACCTCACATTTATCACATTATATTGCATCTGCCATGTCTTGGCCCACACTCCTAACTTGTCCAAATCACTCTGCACCCTCCCAGCATCCTTATCACAGTTAACCCCGCTACCCAACCCCATGTCATCTGCAAATTTTGAGATATTGGTATCTATTCCCACATCTAAGTCATTGATATATATATTGTAAACAACTGTGGCCCCAGCACTGAGCCCTGCTGTACCCCACTAGTTATTGGCTGCCATTCCAAAAAGAACCCATTCATACCTATTCTTTGATTCCTGTCCATCAACCAATTTTCTATCCACCTTAATACCATATATATATATATATATATATATATATATTTATATATAGTGATCTAATAAATTAATTAATTAGATTTAGACATGCAGCTGATAACAGGCCATTTCTGCCCATGAGACCATGCTGCTCAATTACACCCAATTAACCTTCAACCCCCAGTATGCTTTGAATGGTAGGAGACTCCAGGAAAAACCCATGCAGACATGGAGAGAACATACAAATTCCTTACAGACAATGTGGGATTAAAACCCCGGACCTATTCGCTGGCATTGCGCTATCCGCTATGCCAACTGTGCTCTCCTGTGAATTGAACTACCTTGGTTAGCATAGACAAATGTGTCAGAGGACTTCTTTCCATAATGTAAAACTCTATGACTCCAGTAGTACCAACTGTGGTAGCGTGGTTAGTGTAGTGGTTAGTGCAACGTTAATTAATTAGATTTAGACATGCAGCTGATAACAGCTGCGCTGTATGGGTCACATCTCCAGAATGGAGGACCATCGCCTTCCCAAGATCGTGTTATATGGCGAGCTCTCCACTGGCCACCGTGACAGAGGTGCACCAAAGAAAAGGTACAAGGACTGCCTAAAGAAATCTCTTGGTGCCTGCCACATTGACCACCGCCAGTGGGCTGATATCTCCTCAAACTGTGCATCTTGGCGCCTCACAGTTCGGCAGGCAGCAACCTCCTTTGAAGAAGACTGCAGAGCCCACCTCACTGACAAAAGGCAAAGGAGGAAAAACCCAACACCCAACCCCACCCAACCAATTTTCCCCTGCAACCGCTGCAACCGTGTCTGCCTGTCCCGCATCGGACTTGTCAGCCACAAATGAGCCTGCAGCTGACGTGGACATTTACCCCCTCCATAAATCTTCGTCCGCGAAGTCAAGCCAAAGAAGAAAGAAAAGAGATGAGATATAAACTAGAGGACATGGCTTAAGTGAGAAAGGGGAAAGCTTAATGGTGAACTTCTTCACAAAGAGTGATGGGAGTGTAGAATGACCTGCCAGCTGAATAGATAAATGCAGGCTGAATTTTGAGATTTAAGAAAAAATTGGATAGGTATATGGATGGGAGGGATATGGAGATGCTGGTCAGCGGGAACTGGATAGTAATATGGTTTGGCACAGACAAAAAGGGCCGAATGGCCTGTTTCTGCGACATACGGTTCATGGTTCCAGCAGATGAGAGTTTGATTGAAGCCTGCTCCCAAATGTTATTTTTTGTCCCACCTCTAATGTGTTTGTTGAAACTCCACACTTTGGTCAATTTAGGGAACTAGCCCATATTCATTAAGTAAAATTTTTTTGATGCTTGGGCAGTATCACAACATCTTTTTAAAGGGAAGGCTTCAAGTCCATCAACATTCTTATAGGTTGGAGTATGAGGTTTATTCTTGTAATGTTGCAGATGGTTAAACTTTCAAAAGGGAACAAGAAAACTGTTGGGGACCTTGCATGTGACATGAGTCTGCTTTAGTAATCCGAAATGTCACCAATTCCTTTGATACACAACCCCTCTCCATAGATGCTGCTGGACCCATTGAGTTCCTCCAGGAGGTTGCTTTGCCTCCAGATCCCTGCATTCACAGTCTCCTGTATCTCTCTAAATCTTGTTGGCAACCACACTGTAGGAGTTCAATGAAGAAAGCAGAACATTAAATTGCAACAAACTCATGTCACTGGGCTAATTACTGCAAAGAGCAGTGGGAAACTGGAAGATTGGGATAACTTTAAGAGACAACAAGGGGTTACAAAGCAGGTAATAAGAAATGGGAAAAAGGATTATGAAAGTAAATTGACATAAAATATAAAAACAGAAAGCAAAAAATTTTATAAAGATATAAAACGGAAGAGGGTGGCCAGAGTTAACATCGGATCCTTGGAGGATGAAAACTGGTAGCAAAAAATGAGGAAATGGCCGAGGCATTAAACAAATATTTTGTGTCAGTCTTCACGGTGGAAGACATGTCCAGGATGCCCAAGTGCGGAGTTAAGGATGAAAATGTTGGGGAGGGCCTTGATAAAATTGTTGTTACAAAGGAAGTAGTGATGGAGAAACTAATGGGACTAAAGCCAGACAAATCACCTGGTCCTGATGATATGCATCCAAGGGTTCTGAAGGAAATGGCAGAAGTTATAGTTGATGCATTGGTGGTCATAGACCAAAATTCCTTGGATTCTGGGCAGGTCCCGGCAGACTGGAAGACAGCAAATGTCACGCCACTTTTTAAGAAGGGATGTAGGCAGAAGACTGGAAATTACCGGCCAATTAGCTTGACATCTGTAGTTGGAAAAATGCTTGAAGCTGTCATTAAAGATTAAATAGTGAAACTTTTGGAATGTAAGGGTTCAATCAGACAGACGCAGCATGGTTTTAGAAAGAGAAGATCTTGTTTGAGAAACTTGTTAGGATTCTTTGAGGATATAATGGCTGCGGTGGATAGAGGGGAACAGGTTGATGTTGTGTATTTGGATTTCCATAAAGCATTTGATAAGGTACCACACAAGAGACTTATCAGTAAGTTACAGGAAAGTGGAGTCCGGGGAAGTCCATTGGCCTGGATTGAAAGTTGGTTGTCTGACAGGAGGCGGGGAGTTGGGGTAAGTGGGAGTTTTTCAGGTTGGCAGAGAGTGGTAAGTGGGGTGCCGCAGGGGTCGGTGCTAGGCCCACAACTGTTCATCATTTACATTGATTACTTGGAGGAGGGGACAAAATGTGGTGTAGCCAAGTTTGCGGATGACACCAAATTGAGTGGAAGAGCAAATTGTAATGAGGATGTGGAGAGTCTGCAGAGGGATATAGTTAAGCTGGATGAGTGGGCAAAGGTCTGGTAGATGGAGTACAATGTTAGTAAGTGTGAGGTTATCCACTTTGGGAAGAAAAATAAAAGAGCTGAATATTATTTAAAGGGTGAAAAACTACAGCATGCTGTTGTGCAGAGGGACTTGGGAGGGCTTGTGCATGAATCGCAAAAAGTTAGGTTGCAGGTGCAGCAGGTTATTAAGAAGGCAAATGAAATGTTGGCCTTCATCGCTAGAGGAATTGAATTCAGGAGTAGGGAGGTAATGTTGCAACTGTATAAGTACTGGTGAGACCGCACCTGGAGTATTGTGTCCAGTTCTGGTCTCCATATTTAAGGAAGGATATATTGGCTTTGGAGACGGTCCAGAGGAGGTTTACTAGGTTGATCCCTGGGATGAAGGGGTTGACTTATGATGAAAGATTAAATCGTCTAGGATTGTATTCGCTCGAGTTCAGAAGAATGAGAGGAGATCTTATAGAAACATAGGACTATGAAGGGGATGGATAGGATAGATGTAGGAAGATTTTTTGAGCTGGCCGGGGAAACTAAAACAAGAGGACACAGTCTCAAGATTCGGGGGAGTAGATTTAGGACAGCAATGAGGAAAAATAGTTTTTCCCAGAGAGTAGTGAATGTTTGGAATTCTCTATCCAGGGAAGTGGTTGAGGCTGCTTCATTAGATATATTTAAAATTCGGTTAGATAAATTTTTACATGATAGAGGAATTAAGGGATATGGGGAGAAGGCAGGTAGGTGGAGTTAGGTCATAAATTAGATCAGCCATGATCGTATTGAATGGTGGAGCAGGCTCGATGGGCCATTTTTGGCCTACTCCTGTTCCTACTTCATATGTTCCTATGTTCCTATATCCTTGGGTGAGTGTGAAATACATTGTGTTTTTTGACTTATTCTGTTTTACACCCAGACTGCTTTAAAACTTCACAAATACTCTTTGGTTGTTCGTGGAGGTATTTCAATTTATTTGGTGGGGGGGGCAGATAGATTAAATATTGTGGGGGAGATTCAAACAAGTGAAAATGGATTGCGATTAAGATGAAAAAGTTTAGGGGAAACATGAGGGGGTATTTCATCACTCAAAAGGTGGTGGGAGTGTGGAATGAGCTTCTGGCCAAAATGGTAGATGCGGGCTTGATTTTAATATTTAAAGAAAAGTCTTATAGGTATATGGACGAGAAAGGAATAAAAGATTATGGTGCAGTCAATAGGATTAGGTGGAAGAAGGTGTTCAGCATGGACAAGGGCCGAACTGGCATGTTTCTGTGCTGTAATTGTTATATGATTATATGGTATGCCAATATATTAGAACACAAAAACATAAGAAATAGGAGCAGGAATCGGCCATCCAGCCCATCGAGCCTGCTCCACTATTCAACGTGATCATGGCTGATCTGATGAGAGGCTCATTTCCACCTATCTCTTTTTCCCCATATCCCTTAATTCCCCTACATAGTCTAACCTTGTCTAAAATATATTTACTTCGGTCACCTCCACTGCTTCATTGCCCAATGAACTCCACAGATTCACCATCCTCTGGGAAAAGCAGTTCCTCTTCATCTCTGTCCTAAATGTAACACCATGAATCCTGAGACTATGTCACCTAGTTGTGGTCTCTCCTACCAAAGGAAACAACTTACCCACCTTAATATTATCTATGCCCACCTTAACTTTATACATTTCTATAAGACACCCTCTCATTCTTCTAAATTCCAGCAAGTATGTTTGTGGTTTGATCAATTTTTGGGTGTGTATACTTGCTTTACAGTTCAGTTGCCCGACACCAGTCATTCATTATTTTCAGTTATTTTAATTATTTTTTCAATTTCGAGATGCAACTTGGTAATAGACCCTGCTGACCCACGTGATCGTACTGCCCAAATACAACCACGTGAACAATTTATCTGCTAACCCATAAATCTTGTAAAGAGGGAGGAAACTGGAGCACCCGAAGAAAACCCATGCCACCACAGGGAGAATGTACAATCTCCTTAGAGGCAGTGCTGGATTCGAACCCAGTCACTGGCACTGTAATAGCATTGTGCACTCAACTACACTAACTGCGCCACCCATTCCTGCTGCAATTCCAGCGATAGCCATTCATAGATCTCAGTGAAAGTGCCCTTGAAACAAATCAATTATTATCACAAGAACCAGATGGCTTTAAAATATCAAATTCCATGCAATCTTTATGCCTAGAACCATAAGTGGATGAATAATAAAATATCCATTTCACAACTTTTCAAGTAACTTGCTAAATATCTATTTGCCAGGAAGTCAACGCAAAATGTTTTTTACATAACGGAATAAATAATATTCAAATGAGAAAATGGATGCCTAACACAAATTTTGTTTCTCTCCAGCATTTTGTATACTATGAAGGAAAAGAAGAGAGAAGGTAAAAAAAAGAAAGAGTTTAAGAGCAGGATAAAATTAAGAATTATTATAGAGCAGCTCAATTGACATTTATTAATGGGATGTTCAAATTAGATAATTCGTCAGCTTGAGTTAAAATAGAATTGAGTAAAATGGGAACAGGTTCTCTGAAGGATTTTATATATAAATGGAATTCAAAATTGTTAACAGGAATTAGATATACACCTATTTTGAGATCTTTGATTGAATTATGGAATAAAATAAATTATGAAATAGGTGGAAAAGGCCTGATCTTTTGAAAAATGCATTTGAATCAAAGTGGACTTCTTTCTTTTTCTATGAATGTTTGCGGATTTGGAGTCAACTGGGGATAAAGAAATTAGAGGATTGTTTTGAACCTGGTAAATTTATAACTTTTCAATAAATGAAGGAAAATTTTACTGTCCAAAAGTACCTTTCTTTGTTTCTATCAGGTTAGGGCTTTCTTGGTTGACAAGTTAGGCTATAATTTGACACTGCCTAGGCAGAATAAATTAGAATTATTGATAAGTAAGTGTTGTACAAATAAATTTATTACAGAGATGTATAAATTACTTCAAAAATTTCTCCCAAGTCAGGAATTCATAAATCAAGATTAAGATTGGAGGTTGATTTAAATAGATGAAAAGATGAAAATGATTAGATGCAACTATGTAATCAAAATATGACAAAAATATTAATGTTAGGAATCATTTATACTTAACTCCTGACATTTAAAAAAAATTGAATCCAGCATTATCAGATTTATGTTTTAGATGTGATCAGGAAGTTCGTTTTTTCATTCTTCTTGGGAGTGTTCTAAAATTAAACCTTTAGGTTAAAAGGTTAAAAACTCTTTGGAGAAAATATTAAAGGTCCGATGCTATTTTTGTTGGGTAATATTAAAGTGGTTAGTTCTAAACTAAGATTATCTATGGATCAAATTGAATTTTTACGATTAGCTTTAACTGTTTATAGGAAGTGTATAGCCATTTCTTGGAAATCAGACATGGATTTAGGGAAGGAGAGGTGGCGTACAGAATTGCGTTCCTGTATTCCACTTGAAAAATTACCTTTTAATTGATGTAATGAATATATTTTTTTCTTGAAAATATGTAGGCCATATTTATATGATATTGGTTTGAAAGTGTGAAGGTCTCTTGAAAGTCTGTCCCCTTGGTAACCCTTAACTTCATCATTGTTTGTATTGAGAATCATATTTCATTTTGCCATTCTCCTGTTTTTTTTTATTTCTTTTTTTATACTTAGGGTAAGGTTAGTGGGTGGTGGGGGGGGGGTTTGTGGGGAGGGAGGGAGGATGGGAGGGATAAAAGTTTTTTTTTTGTGTTTTTTCTTCTTTCTACCACATTTGTTCTTGTCATGGTTTTATTGATTATGTATTATGTTTTTTTTTAATTCTTAAATAAAATATTTTAAAAAAGAGAGAATGAGTGAGAGAGAGAAAGTGGAAGAGAGAAATAGAGTGAAAGAATGTAAGAAAGAAAGAAAGAAATTATATTTCCATTGTGCCTGACAACCTGAGCTTATCACCACCAATTAAGCACACTTGAAAATTTGCAATAAGAAATACAGATTAATGCACATAAAGCTCTTGCAAACACTAATGTAATTGTGATTTTGAATGAGCCATATGGATATCAGAGCTGGGGGTGTTAAAGGACTTCCTTCATATCAAGCAGACACAGAAAGGAAATCTGTTAACAGAATCACTTGGTAGAAACTCCATGAAGTCAAACCACATTGAGATTTTATACTGCGGCATCAGAAATATAACAGTAGATAATTAAATAGAATTCTAATGTTTATAGTTGTGCAACTTACTTTGATATTTTGAGTGTATACAAGAATTTCTATTGAATTAATAGAGGAGTACACTTTAAATGATACCTCTGACTTTGAAACGTCTTTATTGGGACAAAGTAGTTCACAAAGATGACCTAAAACCTGCCAAACAAAAAAAAAAGTCAACATATTGTTTTTATTGCAGCACTTTGAGCGCTGACTCTGAGGTCACAATTACTCCAAATATTGATTAACAGAACAGAACTGATTATTATGTTTCTCGGAGGCAAAATAAGAAGTCTGGAACATTTCTTGATCTGTCACAATGGTGCCTCATGGCTTCATCTCAGATCGCCAATGCCGAGTTCAATGCTGGCCAATTGTTGTCAATATGTTGGCCAATGTCAGCTCAAAAATGAGTTCTTGGGCTCAAATAATTCATATTGACAAGGATCGCTAGCTGTACTAATCACATTTGCCCTCGTTAGGTTCTGCATCTCTCTACTCCTTTCCCATCTTAGTAAAAGGATACTAAACGATGATGTCTTGCATGGTTTAACTGTAATTTCCTTGCTTTGGTAACACCATCCCTTGTACTTGTGATTTTATTCTTGCAAACATGTTGTATGATTTATAGATTAACTGACTGGATAACACGCAAATCAAGGTTATTCACTTTTTCTAAATGTGGGTGACAAGTCAGTAAAACTTCCTATCTGACCACTCTGTCCAATCCAACCAGATGTATTGTGCATTGCACTACAATTCCAGCGTCTGCAAATTTCCTGTTTAATTACATTACTTTTGAAAAATGTTTGAGGCCTGGTTCTTGTATGCATTATTATTCCTGCCCTAAGACTTCCAAAGGTGATAATTACCAGATGACTAGTAGCTTTCTTAATGATTTTCTCAAAATACATCGAATATGTGAGGAGAAATCCTCTCCATTTCTGTTGGTGGGATCTTTTACAACCATATTGTGCCTCATGTGAACTCAGCGATGAAGTAGGTGTCTGACGGTTGAAATTGAAACCTTCAGCTGTTTGCTACAACTGCCACCATCATCCCTTTTACACAGATGTCCCACTGAATCGGCAGGTCAACGACCTGTGTTCAAAGACGGGATGGTTCGGATTGGAGTGTTCAGTGCGACTTTTACGTCTCCCGGTGGAAAAGGAGGCGGGACCCACAGCATTATCGTGTTGGCATCTTGGGATGATGGGTAAGCCTTTTACACAGGAGCTGATGCAAAATGCATCAGTTCTGATACTACCTACCTTGGCAGGTAAGTACAAGGTTGAAAATATCTCCCCCCCACCCCCCCCCCCCACCGCATAACAGTTTTATTGTGATCAGGTAAATGAAGAGGTGAAAAAGCTGGTTAAATACCGGCTTTCAAGGGGAGTGTAAAAGGACCAACTTCCAGCCAAATCCAATGTTGAATCAGAGCAGCTGACGTTTGAATGTAATGACATTTTAACTGGAAATACAATGGCAGAAAATTTGTTAAATAAATACACTGGTTTGTAACTGTGAAAAAAATTCCCATTACTTGAATCCAATGACAAATTGATGGCAACAAGTTACAAATGTACACAGACCCATTAGAAGTAGACAGAAGTGCTTAAGGTCACCACCAAATCTTTTGGACTGCACACTTTAATTCACCACTTAGTTAAAGACTTCAATTCAATGAAGCGATCAAAGCCTTGGATTCAATATATTGTGTTGTCATATAATATATGAGAATCAAGATGAATTCTTTTGTTTATTTTTGACAAGTTATAAGTCTGTTCAGTATTGGAATATGCTACTTCAAACATTTAAAATTATACTTCAGAATTAGAATATGAATTTTGAAGCTATTGGGGAGGCCATTAGGCCCCTCAAGCCTATCCAAATATTCAATATGATTTCAGATTTATGGTCAGAGTACACACAATTCATCACATACAACCCTGAGATTCTTTTTCCTGCAGGTGAGGGAGAATGACCATTTATTGAAACATAGAAAAATAGGTGCAGGAGTAGGCCATTTGGCCCTTCAAGCCTACAATATGATCATGGCTGCCTTCTCCCCATACCCCTTGATCCCCTTAGCCACAAGGGCCAAATTTAACCTACTCTTAAATACTGACAAGGAACTGGCCTCAACTACTTCCTGTGGAAAAGAATTCCATAGATCCACCACTCTCTGAGAGAAGAAATGTTTTCTCATCTCAGTCCTAAAAAACTTCCCCCTTATCCTTAAACTGTGACAGCTGGTTCTAGTTTATTCCCTGCATTGGAAAAACCTACCTGTGTCTAGTCTGTTTAAACCCTTAAGAATTTTATATGTTTCTATAAGATCCCCCCCTTCAATCTTCTAAATTCCAGAGAATACAAGCCTTTCTTCATATGCGAGTCCCTCCATCCCCAGTATCAGCCTAGTGAACCTTCTATGCCGAGGATGTCCTTCCTCAGATAAGGCAACCAAAACTGCACGCAGTACTCCAGGTGTGGTCTCACCAAGGCCCTGTACAACTTCAGCAGGACCTCCCTACACCTGGACTCAAATCCTCTTGCTATGAGTGCCAACATACCATTCACCTTCCTCAGCACCTGCTGCACCTGCAGGCCCACTTTCAATGACTGATGCACAGCAACATCCAAGTCTCGCTGCATCTCTCCTTTTCCTAAACAGTTACCATTTAAATAATAATCCTCTTTCCTGTTTTTACCTCCAAAGTGGATAACCTCGCATTTTGAATGATATTACAATGGGCCAATCTTCTCTCCTTCTTGTCGGAGTGAGTGTACAAACAATAAGCAACTGAATTTTCAAACTCTTAACTCAAAGATTATTTGGGTTAGAATGTTTGATCAGACAACATGGCTCATTTCTTAGCAGCCTTTAGTACAGGGATTAAAATGAAGTTATCTTGAATAATACTACTCTCTTTAACTAAGGAACATTGCATGAACTAGGGTAAAAGTAGCTACACTGATGGAGATCTATGTCAATTGAAGACATAGAACCATTGGACTGCAGCACAGAAACAGGCCCTTTGGCCTATCTCATTCAGGCTAAACTATTTATTCTACCTGGTCCCATCAACCTGCACCTGGACCATAGCCCTCAATATCCCTCCCATCTGCATAACCATCCAATCTTCTCTTAAATATCAAAATCAAATCTTCAGCCACCACCTTCACTGACAGCTCATTCCACACTCTCACCACCCCTCTGAGTGTAGAAGTTTACCCTTAAATATTTCACATTTCACCTTTGACCCATACCCTCTTGTTGCCTCACCCAAACTTAGTGGAAAAACCCTGTTTGCATCTACCCCTCATCAAATCTCCCTTGGTGTCCAATGCTCCACGGAATACATTCCTAACCCATTCAAGCTTTCCCTATCACTCCCTGCACCAACTCTATATATGTTCTCGTCAATCTTTCAATCTCTTTAATATCTTTCCTGCTGTGGCTAAAACTGCACACATATCTCCAAATTTGTTCAAATCCTCTCGCTATGAATGCCAACATACCATTCGCCCTCCTCAGTGCCTGCTGTACCTGCAGGACCACTTTCAATGACTGATGCACAGCAACACCCAAGTCTCTCTGCACCTCCCTTTTTCCTAAACACATACCATTTAGATAATAGTCCTCTTTCCTGTTCTTACCTCCAAAGTGGATAACCTCGCAGTTATCCACATCATATTGCATCTGCCACATCTTGGCCCACTTGCTTAACTTGTCCAAATCATTCTGCACCCTCCTGGCGTCTTCATCACTGTTAACCCTGCTACCCAACCCCATGTCATCTGCAAATTTTGAGATATTGCTATCTATTCCCACATGCAAAAAAACAAAACTGACATATAAACAAATAAAGACATTTAAACAAACTGACTGTGCAATACAGACATGGGAAAAAATCAATAAAAGTGCAAAAGTAAGAGTCCTGAAATAAATTCCTGATTAAAGTTGATGTTGAGGAGTCTGATGGTGGAGGGATAGCAGTGGCTTCTGAACCTGGTGGTGCGAGTCTTGTGGCACCTGTACCTCATTCCTGATGGTGGCAGTGAGAACAGAGAGTGAATGTGAATCCTTGATGAATGCTGCTGCTCTCCAATGGCAGCATTCCCTGTAGATGTTCAATTCCCAATCTTAATACCCGATCTTTCAAATATTTATCTACTTTCTCTTCAAATGCATCCAGTGATCCAGCCAGATCATTATACCGGGTAGAGAATTCCCAAGATTCACGAGCCTCAGTGTGAAGAAATTCTTAGGCTCATCAATTTTAAATGATCAGCCCCAAATCTTTGAACTTTGTCTGCTCATTGCAGATGGTTTCAGGAGTAAAAACATTTCAACAACTCTCTTAGCATGTTTCCTCAGGATTAATTGTTTCGATAGTCACCTCAAATCTTCAAAATACCAAATAATATGGATTTAATTTCTTTAGCTCTTTGTGATAATTCCAGGAATTAGCAAAGTGAATCTCTTCTGCACTGCTTTCAATGCCAGTATATCCCTCCCTAGAGACAGGGTCCAAAAATATACACAGTGCTGCTGATGTGACCTGTACAATTTGTACCAATGCTCTTCTATTTCAACTCAAATCCCAGTACCCAGTCAGATAATGAAGGTCTACACCGACCAATTGACAGACGTCTTCACAGACATTTTCAACACTGTCCACCATTCATGTAGTGTTCAAGGCAGCCATCATCATCCCAGTATCCAAGAGGGCCACATTAATAGACCTCAATTATAACTGCCTTTTGGCACTGACCTCCACCATTATGAAATAATTCAAGCAACTGGTGACCGAATGCATCAAAAGAAACCTCTCAGAGACACTAGACCCATTTTAATTTGCCTTTAGAGGAAACCTTTCCATAGTTTACGCTATAGCCTTGTCCATTCACTCTGACCTGACCCACCTGGAGAACAACACTGCTGTTCATTGACTTCAGGTCAACATTTAATGCAATCATTCCCCAGAATCTGGTGGAGAAGCTGTCCTCTCTGGGACTCGTCATGCCTCTCTGTCGCCAGATTGTGGACTTCCTAACAGAAAGACAACAGTCTTTCCAGGTCGATAGCTGTACATCGAGCACGGTCACACTGAGCACTGGCGCACCTTAGGTCTGTGTGTTCAGCCTGCCCCTGTTCACGCTACTCACCCATGGCCAGTTCCAGCTCCAACAGAATCAGCAAATTGACAGATGACACAACAATATTTGTCAGGGACTCATTTAAGGGCTCTATTGCAATTTACCTTGACCCCCCCCCCTCCAATCCTGAGCCCTCAGTGAGGACTTGTTAATGCTTTCTTGACTTCCTCCTGAAGTCTACAATCATCTTCTTGTTGCTAACATTGAACGGAAGGTTGTTAGTGTGACACCACTCAGCGAGTTGATCTATTTTCAAGCTGTTTGCTTCCTCATTGCTGTTTGGGATTCTACTGACAACTGTGGTATCATCGGCGTATTTGTAGGTAGCATTGGAATTGCGCCTGGCCGCACAGTCATGGGTGTACGTTGAGTAGAGCAGTGACGAAGTACGATTCCTCGAGGTGCACCTATGTGGATAGTCAGTGAGGAAAAGACGATGCTTTCAATTCATACTGACTTTGGTCTTCCGATGACGAAGTCAAGGATCTAATTGTAGAGGGGAAGTTCAATCAGGGACTCATTTAAGGACTTGTAGCCGACTGCAGCAATGAAGCACACACACTCGCAGTGTGGGGGGTTTAAGGTGTGAGGCTGGAAAGGCTCTTTTTATACAGTTGGAGTTCCCGCCATTTGTCTGATTGGCTGACATCAGCCACGTGAATAACAAGAGGGCGGGAACATTCTTGCATGTGAATTCCCTTCTTCCCCAACCTGTTATTGATCTGTTAGCTGGGCAGCTTGGCCAGTGCCATTTTAGGGCTGCTGGTCTTGTACTGCTCCAGCTTTCACCCGCACTGGTTCGCTTTGTTAAAGGACGTGTTACAGTGTGTTACGCTCCTGTTTACTACCGAGCACACAACACGATGTCCCGGCTGCATCGCCGCGGTGGCGGGCTACTACAGACTCTTATTTTTTACCATCTCTGTTCATTTGTTTACATTTCCGAATTATTTACTTGTGTATGTTGTGTATATTGTTTTTGTATTGCCAATAAGTGGTAATTCTGCCTCATGCACAGGAAAAGGGATCTCAGGTTTGTATGTGATGTCACGTATGCACTCTGACAATAAATCTGAAATCTGAATCTAAAAGTTTCTGAAACTCAAAAAGCCCATTATGATGGAAATCTGAAGCGTAGTTTTTAACGCAAATGCTCATACCGTTTTTCTTCCGCAGCTGCTGCCTGATTTCAGGTTTGCCTGATCTGCTGAGTGTCTCCAGTAGTTTCTATTTTTTAAACTTAAGTGACTTCCCCCCCCATCGAAGGGAAAATAATTCTCACTACCTGCACTAATTCTCCCCTTCAGTTTTGCATGGGCAGTGTGAATTAACTCTGCCTGATGTTGCCAGCCGGAGACAATGGTTCCGAGCTGTGATATGCAGCTAATTAAATGCCAAACCACACTCTGCCATCTACACAAAACGGAGGAGAGGATGGAGTTAGTGTGCTGACTACATCTTCAGCATGGGTTATTCTCAAATCATTATCCATTCTACAACCTAATTCATACTAGAAGCAATCCAGAAACCATTACTTAATATAGTCTGAGCTCATTTCTTTTCTGTGAGCTCATTACGTCAATAATTGATTGACTTGATAATGAAGAGAGGAATTTTACTTTCACAGCATTTAGTGTCAGTATTAAGTGTCTCTAAATTGAATATGTTGTAGGCTACTTATACCGTTTGGTGGTAAGTGGCAGAACATGAAATAGTACTTACTCATTCAATCACTTCCAAAAAAAAACAGGTATAATAATTGCTCTTTGTGATTCAAATGGTTTAAAGAGTGACAGTGGGGACTTTCGTATATAAATATATGTGCCAAGCTGAGCATCATTTATAAATTTTACTTCCTGCTATTTATATTGGCATTCAGTTTCCAAACGTTCCAAATCTATTTGGGCTAATTTAGCCTTCTCTGTCTGGTGGCAAATACCTCGACCCCATTGCCCTGTCAAGGGTTGCCACCTTGTCCTGGTATTAAAGTCATACAGCGTGGGGAAAGCTCTTGGCCCACATTGACCAACCCTTCATGTACAGCAATCTCACACTAATTTCCCCACCTAATTTCCCCACATTCCAGACACAAGGAGTAGATTTACAATGGCCCAGTAGCCTAGCAACCCACATGATTTAAGAATCTGTTGTCCCCAGAGGAAGCCCATGCAGTCACAGGAGTAAACTCCACACAGAGGTTAGGGTTGAACTCAGGTCACTGGAGATGTGATGCAACAGCTCCAACAGCTCTGCCACTGCATTTATTATGATGGTAGCTTAAGAGTCACGCTTTGGAATCATAGAGTTAGAAAGCCAAGTAGCCGAGAAACAGGCCCTTCAGCCCACCTTGTCCATGCCAAACCTTTTGCTCTTCAACATTATCTGTTGGAAGTATACAGACTGGTTGCATCATGGTCCATTTTGGTGACTTGAGTTCCCAGGAGTACAGAAGGCTGCAGAAAGTGGGAAACCTAGCCAAGTCCATGTAACGATTATAGCACGGTAACAGGCCAGTTCGGCCCTTCTAGGTCGTGCCGAACATCATCTCCCACCTAGTCCCATTAACCCACATCTGGTCCATAACCCTCTATACCTCTCTCCTCCGTATACCTTTCCAGCTTTTCCTTAAATATTAAAATCAAACCTGCATCTACCACATCAGCTAGAAGCTCATTCCATGCTCCCACTAGCCTCTGAGTGAAGAAATTACCCCTCATGTTTCTGCTGCTGGTCCCCGACTACATTTCCCCACTCCTGCCTGGGAGCCAGAGATCTTTCCTTTGATACGGATGTCACCGGAATGGTGAATGGAGTTGCCATTGCCGACTCTAGCAGCAGCGATACTGAAGACTGGGACCCAGCTCTATTTAGCATGTTCCAGGTCAGAAGCAAAGATTTAGTTTTTTTTAAACTGTTATAATCGAACTGGTGCCATTAGAACACCAGAGGGCCACATGTGCAAGTCAGGTGTTCAATTTTTTTCCACTTGTGATGTCATGTCAGCACTAAAATGAGGTTTTGAATCTTTTCTGTTTCAGAACTTCGGATACTGGGTACTTGACCTCTATATCATTTGTCACTTCTCTACTATTTATTATGAGCCCATTGTTGTTCGTTATATACATTAATGATCTAGATGATGGGGTGGTGAATTGGATTAGTAAATATGCAGACGATACTAAGATAGGTGGAATAGTGGATAATGAAGAAGGTTTTCAAGGATTGCAGAGGGATTTGGACTGCTTAGAAAAGTGGGCTGAAAAATGGCAGATGGAATTTAATGCTGATAAGTGTGAGGTGCTTCATTTTGGTAAGAAGAATCAGAATAGGACATACGTGGTAAATGGGAGAGCATTGAGGAATACAGAAGAGCAGAAAGATTTAGGAGTAACGGTACATCGTTCCCTGAAGGTAGAACCTCACGTGAATAGGGTGGTGAAGAAGGCTTTTAGTATGCTGGCCTTTATCAATCATTGCATGGAATATAGGAGTTGGGAGGTGATGTTGAGATTGTATAAGACGTTGGTGCGGCCTCATTTGGAGTTCTGTGTGCAGTTCTGGTCGCCTAATTATAGGAAGGATATAAACAGAGTGGAGAGAGTGCAGAGAAGGTTTACCAGAATGTTGGCTGGGTTTAAGCATCTGGAGTATGGGGAGAGATTGGACAGATTGGGTCTTTATTCTTTGGAGCGTAGAAGGTTGAGAGGGGATTTGATAGAGGTATTTAAGATTATGAAAGGGATAGACAGAATGGATGTGAATAGACTATTTCCGTTAAGAGGAGGAAAGATTAAAACAAGAGGACATGAGTTAAGAATTAAGGGGCAGAGGTTTAGAGGTAACATGAGGGGGAACTTCTTTACTCAGAGAGTGGTAGCCGTGTGGAATCATCTTCCGGGAGAAATAGTGGCGGCGGAGTCAATTGTATTATTTAAGAAAAGGTTGGACAGGTATATGGATGAGAAGAAGATGGAGGGTTATGGGCATTGTGCAGGGAGGTGGGACTAGAAAGGGGTGTTTGGTTCGGTGCGGACTAGAAGGGCCTAATGGCCTGTTTCCGTGCTGTAATTGTTATGTTATGTTATGTTATCTAAGTCTCTCCACAGCTTTTCCATTCCTTTCTCATTACCTGCCCTTTCACTTATCTTTGTATCATGTGCAAACTTAGCCTCAAAGCCATTTATTCTACAATCCAAATCGTTGACATACAACGTAAAAAGAAGAAGCCCCAACACCGATAACAGCGGACCAACACTGGCAACCAGTAGCCAACCAGAATAAGATCCTATTATTCCAACTCTCTGTTCCTGGCTGATGCTCTATGCATGTTGGTAACTTTACTGTAATTGCATGGGTTCTTAATTTGTGAAGCAGCCCCATGTGCAGCCCCTTGTCAGAGGCCTTTTGAAAATCCATAATATACAGATGGTTTCCTCAAAAAATGGCAGCAGGTTTGTCAGGCAAGATTTTCCCTTAAGGAATCCTTGTTGAATTTAACCTGTCTTGTCATGCACCTCCAGGGACTCCACAACTTCCCAATTGACTCCAATTGACTCCAACACCTTCCCAACCACTGATGTTCAGTTAACAGGTGTATAATTTCCTTTCTGCTGCCTCCCTCCCTCTTTAAATAGTGGAGTAGCATCTGCAATTTTCCAGTCCTCAGGAACCATGCCAGAATCTATTGATTCCAGAATATCAATAACATGACACTACAATCTCTAGAGCTACTTCTTCCAGAACCTGAGGATGCATTCCATCTGGTCTGAGAAGTTTATATACCCTTAGAACATTCAGCTTCACAAGCACCTTCTGTCTAGTCATCATGACCGCATTCACCTCTCTTCCCTGTCCTTGAAAATCTGGTATATTGTTAATATTTTTCACAGTGAACACTGATGCAATATATCATTCTGTTCTTCTGCCATCTCCATGTCTCCCATTATAATTTCTCCAGCATTATTTTCTGTCGGTACTATATCTACTCTTGCCTCTAATTGATTTTAGTAGACTTAATAAAGCTTTCAGTATAATTTTTAATTTTATTTGATAGCCTCTTTTTAAAGTTGATCTTTTCCTTTCTAATGACCTCCATAGATGCCTCTTGCTGCTTTTAAGTTTCCCAGTCCTCTATCTTCCCATTAATTTTTACTTTCTTTTTTGCCTTTTCCTTTACCTTGCACTTTGACTTATCGTGTCAGACCACAGTCATTTTTCCATGCAAATATTTTTTTGTTTTTTGAATAAACCTGTCCTGCGCTTTCTTTATTTCTTGCAGAAACTTCAGCCATTGCTGCTGTGCCATCTTCCCTGCTCATCTGCCTTTCCAATTAACTTTTGCCAGTTCCTTTGTACTCCCATTTATTACACTGTCATATTGACACCTCTGACTTAAGTTTCTCCCTCTAAAACTGCATGACAAATTCTATCATAGGGTGATCGCTGCCTTTTAAGGGTTTCCTTACCTTCAGCTCCCTTATCAACTCTGGTTCATTACTCAATACCCAATCCAAAATCAGCTATTAGGCATTCTACAAATTCTCTCTCTTGAGATCTGGTGCCAACAGGTTTCCTGATCTTCTTGCATGTTAAAATCACCCTTGAGCACCTTAACATTTTTCTTCTGACATGCCTTTCCTATTTGCTTTTGTAATTTGTTGTCCACATCCCAGCAACTGTTTGGAGTCAGTATAAAACTGCCAACAGTTTCTTTTTATCCTTCCCATTTCTTGACTCAATGTGCAATGATTCTATATTTTCTAATCCCATGTCACCTCTTTCCAACCATTTAATGTTATTTCTTACCAACAGAGCCCCCTCTGCTTACTTGCCTGTCCTTTTTATACACTGTGTATCCTTAGACATTCAGCTCCCAATGACATCCATTCTTTAGCTACGATTCATGATGGCCACAAGGTCATACCTGCCAATCTGTAACGCGATGGCAAAATCATCCACTTTATTTCTCATGCTGTGCATATTTAAATGTGAAACCCTTAGCCCTGTGTTTTATTGTCACTTTTTTTGATTCTGCATCTCTGTTGAATCGCAACTCATTCCCATAGCTGAATTTTTTTCCCTATCTGCCTGTTCTTCCACAAAAAAACCCTACCAGCTGTCTCTACTTGTGCATCAACTCCATCTTCCTCTGCTTTGGTTCTGATTCCACTGTGAATGTCATTTGAACATCCCACAGCAGCATTAGCAAATATCCCTGCCAGGAGATTGGTTCCCCTCCAGTTCAGGTGCAACCCATCCCACTTGTACACGTCAGCCCATCCCAGAAAAGATTCCAATCATCCAAAAACATGAAACCATGCTTCCTGCACCATCTCATCAGCTACTCATCTGTCTGTGCTATCTTTCCGTTCTGACCTTCCCTAGTTTGTGGAACCAGAAGTAATCCAGAGATGACTACTTTGGAGATCCTGCTTTTCAATCTCTTTCCTAACCCCCTAAATTTTCTTTGCAGGACCTCTTCCCCTCTTCTGTCTATGACATTGGTAGCAGTATGTACTACGACCTCTGCTGCCTCTCAGGAACATCCCTTTACCTTAAGGAAAAAGATCTGACTGTTCTCCCTACCAATTCCTTTCATAAATGGTTCAGGTGTCCACTCAGCCTCATATTCTACAGAGAAAAGATCCCACATTTGTCTAACTTCCCTTTGTAGCTCATCCCCTTCAATCCAGCTGAATCTCTTCTAGACCCTTTCCAGTGTCTCTGGATCTTTCCAGTAATGGGCGACCAGAATTACACACAATACTCCATGTGCGGCCTAACTAATATTTTATAATCACCGTTAATGAATTCTTCTCTGTTTTTCTCTTTCTCATTGCTTTCCTACTTCTCTCTCTCTTTCTTTCCCTTTTTCTCATTCTTTTGCTCTTACTTTCTTTATTTCTCTTTTCTCTTTGCCCCTTTCTCTCTTTTTACTTTTTGTTCCCATGGTGATACAACTACTACACTGGCCACACTCCTACTGACCTACTGCAAGCGGCAACCAGGGAAGCTCGTCCCACCTGCCCGCGTCAATCACCAGCCCGTATAAAGGCCGAAGCTGCCCCTTTGGGAGTCAGTCAGGCATATGGAGCCAGGAAGATACAGAGGCCTGGTGTGTACAAGTTTAAACTGATTAAAGCCTCTTGTAGAGTCTGTGGACTTTGTGTCTAAAATTTTCGCACAGCATTGCTCACAATTTAATCAGCTTAAAATGAAAGAACCATGAAAAGTTCCTCACCATCGAGAGACTGTATATCATCTCTCAGCACTTGGACGCTCCAGCATACTTCGAGATCTGGGAGCATGCGATTGAGGCGATCAATCACTCGTAAGCTAAGGTCATCAACATAAACCAGAAGAAACTTATGGTACTACACACTAAGCTGGGCCTATGTACATTCCAGGTGATCTAAGACTGCATGGAGTTTGAACACATGATGGTCATCCTGGAAGGCATGTACTGGCCCCCAACGAACCAGTGAAAAGGTTGTATCACCACAGTTCTGTTTCTTTCTCTTTTTGAGTCTCTGTTTTTGTTATTGCATCAAATAACCAGGCAATACATGTGGCAACCTCTGATGAACGCTTTACTGTTAAATCCAACAGCAATACAATGTACCATGGGAGCTTCCTGAAATGGCGACTGCTACCAGCCAAGCTTTGTTTTCAACTAGCACATCTCACAGGGGCTCGTGTGTGCACAATAGTGTTGTGGCAAGTATGGTGACTGCAGTGGGTGTAGAGCAGCCAATGGGAGCAGCTGTCTACCTCCCCTTTCTTGAGCAACCCCATCCACACACCACCATCCGTGTAGGTGTTCAACATTACAATAATTATAGTTCAGCAGTGAGGAGCCCGCCCAGTTTAATCCCAATATTTTGTGTTGAGTTTACAAGTATGTCCAGTGCACATTATGTGGTGGAACTGGATGCTTGGGATGCTTTAGCTTGAGAGGATGTGCCATCTGTGGTCTCAGGGGTGTGTCCATTTGTTTCATGGGTTCTTACTGGGGAAGCCCTACCTAGCCCAGGTTCACGTTCCAAAGCCTGGTACATCGTCTCATCAGGAATGGTTTGCGATGAGGGTGGCTCTCCAAAGTATGAATTGATAAGTACCAAATACTGCTGCAGTGTGGGGTGTCCCATGCACCGATGTGTCAACAATTTCTCCTATACACCTGATTTTTATCAGGTATGACCTGGGGTCCTAGCAGCTCCTTTCGATTATGCCCATGTGGTCATAGCCCTACAGAATCTGCATCCTTATAACTTGCCCTTCTGTTAATGGCTCGAGCCACCAGCTGTTTCTGTCGAAGCACTTTTTCTGTGTTCAGCAGTTGGGACTTGATTTCTTGTGCATTTTTTTGCTGAGGTTCCAAGAGCTTCCTTGCCACTGGCACGGTTGTCCATGTCTGCCTGAGACAGGAGTCTTTGCACCGGAGAGCCCAACGTGGCGAGGGATGTTCCTTAGGTTCAGCAGGTTGAGGAACACATCTGTTTTCTCCCTGTGAGACTGCTCCATGAGCTGCTTCATGCTCTTTCAGCCAACCTGTTTGACTGTGGGTATTCCAGGCTGCTAGTGATGTTGAAATCCCATGTTGCTGCAAAATGTCTGAATTTCTCACTGGTGATCTAGGTGCCATTGTCCGATAGTACAGAGTGGGGTGTCCCATGCACCAAAAAGCATCTCTTCAACTTAGTAGACTGCCAAGGAGGTGACATCAGTAGAAGGTCTATCTGAAACCATCCAGAGTATGAATTGATAAGTACCAAGTACTGCTGTCTGTGCCATTCAAAGATGTCTGTTGCCACAGTTGACCAGGGGAGATCTGGCATTGGGTGGAGCTGCAGCGGCTCTTTCTACTGGTAATGTTGCACATCAAGCAAGCTTCTATGTTTTCAGTCATCCCAGGCCAAAAATCAATGGCTGGTTGCTTCTGCACCCAGGTGTCCTCTGATCAGGATGCTGATATAGATGTTTTGCAGTGAACTCGCGACTACTGATCTCAGGCCCTTCATTATGATTCCATCATCGATGAGTAATTCGTCTCGGAATGGGAAGTAGGGTTGAACTTCAGGTGCGCTGCTTGTCTGGTCAGCCGCCATTGATAAAAGTGCCCCGGGTCCTCAAAGTTGCATCTTAAACCGTGTACTGTCGCAGCTCCTCCAACTGGGAGGAGGAGATGTGCATACAGTCATTATATCACAAGTGTCCTCTTCCTCAGCTTACTGGATTGTGTATTTTCTGGGAGTACGGGATAGCACGTCAACTAAGTGCATTTCTTTTCTCACTTGTAAACCAAACTCAGGATGTAGTTCTGAAGCCTGAGCATCATTCTCTGTAATTGTGCAGGAGCTGTGTGATTTGGCTTCTTCAGAATTGTGACAGAGGTAAGTGGTCAGTCTCTATGGTCACTGGCCTACCGTATATGTAGTCGTTGAATTTTGAGCAGGCAAAAACCACTGTCAACAACTCCTTCTCTATTTGGGTGTACCAGATCTCCATGTCGATGAGTGATCTGGATGTGTAGGCCACTGGTTCCCTGCACTCAAATCATACTGCCACACATCACAGATTAGTATGTCAGAACATGTGGACACGACATATATCTTTTTAGTGCGTCAACTGTATTTTGTTGTCCAACTTCTGACACCATGTTTGTTGTTGCTCATGCCAGAACCACTCTACATCTTTGTGAATCAGCTGCCTCAGTGGGGCGGTAAGATCACTGAAGTTCGAGTGAACTTGCCTAGGTAGTTGACCATGCCCAGGAAACGAGGTAGTGCTGTCACGTCTGTCGGAACGTGCATTTCACTGATTGTTCTTGTCTTTGACCGCCTTCAGGCCTTCTCCTTTGAAAACATGGCCTACATAACCAACCTGGTTCAGCTGAAATCTGCACTTCTCACGGTTGAGCTTCCAGGCTCTGTCGAGTACCTTTTTTTGAATTTGTGTCGTGTTCTTCCAAGTCCTTGCCAACTATGAGTATGTCATCAACAATGATGGCACAGGGATACCCTGCAAAGATTTGCTCCATTGACCTTTGAAATACCTCACTGGCTGAATTGATTCCAAATGGCATTCATAGGACTCTGCATGGGCTGAAATTTGTGCTGAATGTGGCCAGCAGTAATGACTTGTAGTCACATTTGATTTCCCAGAAGAAATTCTTTGCATTAAGACCAAAAATAAATGGTCACGCTGGCCATCTACACAACTTCTTCCACAGAACGCATTGGATGGTGTGGTTGTTTTAAAGCTGTATTGAAGTCTCTTGGGTTGATGCAGATCTGGACCTCCTGTCTATCTTTTTTCTTAGTAGCTACCATGGAGAACACACACTCAGTGGGCTCGAAGGCTTGGGTAATCATGCCCAAGTCCTGCATCCCGTTCAGCTTGGCCTTAACGCTGTCCAGTATATGGTGTTCTGGATGATCCTCGGGCCTCACTTCCAGGTCAAGCCAATTGGAGTATGTCACCGGCAGTTGCCCCATTTCTTCTGTAAAAAGGTCACTGTACTCAGAAAAGATTCTGTGCATCAAATCATATTTGGCCAGGCTTATCTGTTATACCTCTTTGCTAAATGAAACAAGTCCCAAGTCCATGCTTACACTCAGGCCCAGCAAAGGCAAGACGTCTTCTTGGATTATGAAAAATGTTAGTATGGGTAGCCGTCTTTGTACATAGCATGGCAGCCACACTGTGCTGTCGGTTCAGATTCTGCTGCCCCCTGTATGCCACTAGACTTGTGGACTTGGTGCATGGTATGATCTGTTCTGACCTCCTCAGTCGATTGAATATTCTTTGTGACATGACGCTGCACTTGGCCACAGTGTCAACTTTTATGTCTGTTGCTTTACCATTGATCTTCATTGTTACATTGCTTCATTGTTCCTTTTGATTCTCGCTGGGTCTCCTGCAAGGCTAATCCATCAACATAATACTCGTCATCCGAGTTGGTTTGTCCTTGCTCAGGTTCAAACTGGTTAATCATCCTTCTGTAACTGGGTCTCGGGGTGAGTTGCTGCCTGGCTCTGCAGCAACTGCTAAAATGCTTCAATTTCCAGCAGGTTCTGCACTGTTGGCCAAACATTGGGCACATCTCTCGTCTTGCCACGTGGTCACCGCCACAGTTACCGCACTCCATCCTGGGTAAGGGTGTAGAAGGATTTGGTTGGCTTCGTCTTCTTCTGGCCTCCAGCTACTGCCTGTTCGCAGGTCCTGCCTGGACTGCGCCTTGCTGCTGAGGAGGGGCTAGCTTTCTGCTGTTCTCCTCCATAGTCTCATAGGCCAGACACATGAAGATGGCCTTTTCGAGTGTTAGTTCACTGTCAGGCAGCAGTGCTTTTCTCATGCCTTCGTCACAGATGCCCTGATTTTTAGGTCACTGAACGTATGAGTGTATTGACTCGCCAGGCCTCTAGTTTCTGGTATTAAATCTGTGCCTTTCCATCGTTAAGTTCTTTTGTGGATTGCACATTTCTCAAAATTTTATTTTTAAACACTCAGAGTCCTCTCTCGACTCAGCTGTGCTGATACAACCATTCTCACATCTCGTTTGCATATTTGAATAACCTTTCCCTTTCAATGGCCTCAGGGCTTGCCAAATTTAGTAAAATGAATGCTCTGGCTCAGGCACACTTAACACTATGCTCTGCCAGGATGAAAATGTCATATTTCTGTTCAAATACACGCAAATTCTTGGCCACATTGCCCTCAAACACGAGAGGGTCCGACTTCCTGATTCGGTCCACCAATACAAACGTGTTGCAAGCATGGTGCTTTGTTACTCACCGTTCACTTGAAAGCTCCAGGGCTTAAGGATTGGGATGCACCCAATCCCCCTTCTGCCGCAATGTTTGTTATTGCATCGAATAACCAGACAAGTGGCAATCTCTGATGAACGCTTTACTGTTAAATTCAACAACAATACAATGTACAATGGGAGCTTTTTGAAATGGCCTCTGCTACCAGCCAAGCTCTATTTTTAACTAGCATGCCTTCCAGAGGCTCGTGCATGCACAACAGCGCTGTGGTGAGTATGGTGGTTCCAAGTGGGTGCAGCCGATGGGAGTAGCTGTCTACAGTCTCTCTCTCTCTCTCTCTCTCTCTCTCTCTCTCTCTCTCTCTCTCTCTCTTTCTCTCTCTCTCTCTCTCCCTCTCTCTCTCTTTCTCTCTCTCTCTCTCTCTCCCTCTCTCTCTCTCTCTCTCTCTCTCTCTCTCTCTCTCTCTCTCTCTCTCTCTCTCTCTCTCATGGTAATGTTTGACACAAGAGTTGGCTGCGCACATCACCTCCATTGAAAACCGCACAGGTGCAATCGGATGAGTCTCATACAAGGAGGAGGAGAAGGGGAATGAGGACTCAGGAAAATATGGTAAAAGAAGGACACACAGCTTGCACCCTAGCCCCATCCCCCACCCCCAAACCCCCAACCCCATCCCACTGATGAGGAATCAAAAGCTTTTATTTGAATAGAAGAGTAGAAAATGGAAAATTTTGAACAATCCATCTGCTGTGTACAATAAAATGTCTGGCCAGGATTCAAAAGAGGTAAATGTTTTTAAAAACAATGTACTGTAACATACTGAGGGCTTCTCTTTGAAGGAATGCATGGATTTAGGCTTGGATACAGCTCATTAAACAGTTAACAAACCAACATCAAGATGAAATTTGTTCCGATTGCTTGATTAACTTGCAGTTCCCTATCTTTAAGCATGGAAGAGCCTGTCCTGTAATCCCTCTCTATAATTAAAGAATTTACTGGCTTCTGCTTGATTTCCTCCCCTCATTAGTTTAAAAAGCAAGGATAAAATCTGCTCCAATCCTTTTATCAATGAGCCCACTTGTCTTCTGCTCACGGGAGCACTCCCTGAGACTCTCCTCACTGTGTGCAGTGCATTGAACTCTTTTTGGAGCTGCGACAGCAGGAATTGAATGGGTGCATGGAATCAGTTGGAAAGTACAGCATAGGCCATTTAGCCCATCTGCTCTATACTATTAGTTATATTTCTCCTCTCCACCTCATTTATCACCATCTCCAGGGCCTCCTTTCATTCTGCCATTTCTTTATTGAGTGTCTCCTTCAAAACTATCTGTGCTAATTGACATCCACTTAATGACAGCATAGACTTAATGGGACGAGGCTGTGCTGTAATAATCAATTAATTCTAAGCACTTAGAAGCTGCTCCTTTCTCTGCTGTTGATCTTCGGTGCAGAGAGAATATTTGTTTGTAAATATAGAACCGTCCACCACATTATCTGGCCCTTTGATGTACGCTGTCTGTGCAGATCCGCCTGTGTATGATCCATATCCCTCCATACCCTTCATATTTATCTATTTATCTAGAAGCCTTGAAATACTACTGCTCTATCTCCCAGCAGCCCATTCCAAGCAACTCCCTCTCTCTCGAAAGCATTTCTTACCCACATCTCCTTTGAACTTTTCAGTTGAGACATTAATTTGAAGTCTTGTCTGCACCCTCAGGTGGATGCACAGGATCCACCCACATTTTCTGGTAAATATTATCCTTTGCTGCTCGGATAGCTCAGTCGATAGAGCATCAGACTTTTAAATGTATGTATTAGGTGTCAAAAAGGATTGGGAATTTTTTTGCATTCGGTTTGGTTATGTGGAACGGTTAAACCTTTTTGGAAGAAAATTATAGAATGTTTAAATTTAAAATTCCATTTGACCCTATGATATTTTTATTGGGTAATATTAAGCCATTGTGTTAGATAAATTTCAAATTGCTTTTATATGATTGGTGCTAGCAGTAGCTAGGAAATGTCTTGCAGTTACATGGAAGAACGAGATTAAATTGAATACTCAACGATGGCATGAGGCGATGAGGTCATGTATTCCTTTAGAGAAGATAACGTATCATTTATGAAATAATTATTCATTTTTTGTTAAAGTTTGGATCCGTATATGGATTGGATGGGCTCTAATTATTAAAACTTATTTTCCCACACATTGGTGATGTGGTCCCAAATTGTGACACGTACTTGAATGTATTGCTTTAATTGCTCTCCTCTTCCTTTCTTTATTTTTTTGGGGGTAGTTTAGTCATGGGTGGGGTAGGAGGGATAGGGATGGGGTGGGGGGGGGGGTAATGGGATAAAATAGATATTGCATTGTACTTTGTATGTATCATCTACAATTGATTATAAATAAAGTTTTCAAAATACAATATTATCCCTTGCTCAGCAGCACAGAGGTAGATGATCTAATTATTGTTACCTGTGAAGCACTTTGGGATGTCCTGAAAGAAATTATGGAACAATTCTTACTTTAATACTTATTCTTATAGAATGCAGGGCATTACAGCACAGTACAGGCTCTTCAACCATGAGGTTGTGCCAACCTATGGGAACACACTCCACAACAATCTAATTTTACCCAACCTCACACCCATGACCCTCTATTTTTCTTTTATCTATGTGCTGAAGATTCTTTTGAATATCACTATTATATCATTCTCCACAACCATCCCCACATTCCAGGCTGTTAATAAAAAAGAACCACTGATGCCTCCCCGAACCTTCCTCCCCTCACCTTAAACCATTATTTCCTATTTTCACCCCAGGAAGAAAGGTGCCATTGCACACTCTATTTATATCCCTCATAATCTATGTCCATCTATTAAGTCACCTCTCATAATAGAGCTTCACAAATGCTGGAGAAACTTAGCCACACTTTTCAGCGTCAATAGGAGACAAAGATATATTCCCAATGTTTCGGGCCTGAGCCCTTCTTCAGGAATAAGCAGAATTAAACAGAAGCAGGAAATCTCAGAATTCAGACAATTCTGGCTGCAAGAGGAATCCAGACCAACAAAAGGTATTAATTGGATATGAAAAGAGACAAAATAAGAATTTATCATTGTTACGACCTAGACCAGCAGTAATAGAAATTCACCAAGAGAATGGCATCTTCAAAACAATAATTAAGAACTATTTAACTATCAAACTATTATTTAAGAATATTATTTAACTATTAATCTATTATTTAAGAAATAAAATCTTGCTTAACTCTAAACTTAACCCCATTGTGCACAAATGTATGTGTGCGAGGGAGTGGGGTGGGTGTAGTCCCAAAACCATTACAGTTCAGGCATAATTCTGATGAGATGATTTTAAAGTTCAATCTCTGAAATCTTTTGTGTTGAAACTCAGAGTCTTTAATATTGCTGTTCAAAAGTTTTCAAACTCACAAATATTTTGTAGATCTGTTTTCAGAGAAATATTTCTTCATACGAATCATTATCCACAAATCCCCCTCTCTCGCATGGAGGTTTCGGAATCTATGTTTCACACGGTGATTTTACAAACTCAGGCATGAGTCAGACATACTAAACATCATAATGGTCACAATCCAGAAACAGGAATGATCTTGTTTTCATTTACCCAGATTTGGGTCAATCACAAGTGACCATTTAAAATTGGATATGAGACTACTGCCTTCTTTTAACAAAGAGACAGTGAAGTAGCTCATTCCCTTTGAAACCACTGATTCTGTGTAGCTCCCATGACAAGGAGAATGCAACACAACAGTACCTCCCTCACTGAAGGCTCCACATTTCTGACTTCAGATGAAATTTAAAGTGCCTTTTTAAGAGTGTTGAAATCACATGACATGACATCACTGCTAATTTTGATTGAAGTTCTTCACTTCCAAATACATTTACAAGCCAATGCTTTCAACCTATCTGCACAGGTCATTGAAGCAAAAGTCTGTTTGTTTGAATAGATTATGCAAGTGTTTCTCTGAGTAAATGGCATTCTCTTTAACCTTTCAATTGGCAATCACTTCAGCTTTCATGGCTGTTTACACACCTTCAACCAAGTAGACATTTCGACTTTCAAACCAGTTCTGTGTGCAAGTGTTGGTGATCTGTCCACCCACAAAGCCTTTTCTTAGAAATATATATAATTCTCTAAAGATTAATATTAACACAATTCTGTCACATCATGTTTGTGTGAAAGGAGATGTAAGAGAGAGATAGAGTTAGGGAAAGGTGACAAGGAAAGAAGTGAGGGGAAGGGCATTTACAAAAGCCAATTAAGTCAATATTTATGCCATATTGAGAGAGCCCAGTCAGAAGATGAGGTCAGTTCCACTCTTTACACATCCATTCAGTGGATAGGGGTGTCATTGGCTCTACTCCAGCATTCAACCCCTTGAGCTAATTGACTGACTGGACCATTTCAGAGACTGGTTAAGAATCAGCCCCAACTGGGGTGAGGTGGGGGGGGGGGGGTGTGGCATGATGTTGTGAGCGAAGGACATAGGAAAACATCTCCCTGGGACAATTAATTAATAACTGAACAAAAAAATGTTTCTCAAAACATTTTCAGTAGCTACAATCTATTTTAAGACTTGCCGGCATAGTTTGATTATGTCTTCAAGAAAGGGAAAGCAAGGAAATTAGTTCTAAAGGAATTCACAAGATTTGAAAAAAATGGGCCCCACATCACCTCAGCTGGATTCTCGCCTCCTCCATGGGTGATGAAAGCGACAGCAGTGAGTTCAGGTGCCTCTGGCACCATCTCTCTGGGGAGCCAAAGAAAATAGCGCTGGCTGGCATCACGAAGAAGTCTGTGGGACTACAAAGTCTTCAAGAACACGAGCGCATGCATAGAACATCGATCAGATGTATAGTAGGAGACTGAAAAGTTAGTTCTCACTGAGGATGAATTTCAAGACCTGCTTGCTTTGCCCTCGGAGGCTGAGTTGGAAATGCTTTTTAAAAATCTATTATTAGCTCTATGCAGCCGGCAGAGGAAGATCAAAGAAGATGGAGGAGAAAACGGAAGAACAATATCAATTGGCTCAATTTCAAGAAGAAACTGTGGAGGTAAAGGTACCTGAAGTTAAAGGGCAAGGTATAGATAGGCAATTGATGAATTAGTTGCAAGCAATGAATCAGAGTATGGATCTATAAATGGGATGTGAATAATCAATTTGAATTTGTTGAAGGAGAAATTAAGAAAATTAACAAAGAGATGAAGAAATATGTGAAAATGGCTGATAAATTGAAAATGCAAGTTCAAAAAGTTGATGAAAATTTACAAGAATATCCTGATGAAGTGGATCAATGTAAAGATGTTCTTAATAGGTTGGAAGATTACGTTTTGGCTTGGAGGATTGAAGAAAAAAGAACACTTACAAAAAATTGACACTTTAGAGCAGGGGTGTCAAACTCAGTTTCACAGAGGGCCAAAATTAAAAACTTGGACTAAGTCATGGGCCAAACTAAATATTTATTGAAAATTTTCAACAACATCTGCATGTTTCTCTTCTTTCAACATGTGTAATGTTAAACTTTTTCTTATTAAAATAAACGTTTAATAATAGTTTTGGTTAAAGTATTTCCAGAAGAAGCATTAACAAATGAAAAATAAAATATTCAATAAATAATATTTCTCTATAGCCTTTAAGCTCCTTTTAAATGTTTTTTTTTCACAAGCCAACAAGTGAAAAAAATAACAATTTGCTTCAATGACAAACAGGTTTGTCTTTTAAAATGATGAACATATAGTCTGCCTCCCACCTGTCTTGAAAAGTCCTGTTTTCTGTCTTTCGTTTGGCCATTTTTCGAAAGGGGTTTATTACATGTGAGTTAGGCGACAGGTGGGGGCAATTAGCGGGCTGACGGGCCGGCGCCAACGAATTTGCAAAGCATTCTGGGATTTGTAGTATTAGTTGTGCATGCGGTATACTGGCACGGTGGCCAGCGGGCCAGCTCTAATACATATTTGATATGATCTTGCGGGCAAAATATAATTATATCACAGGCCAAATTTGGCCCGCAGGCCTGAGTTTGACATGTGTGCTTTAGAGAATTATAGTCGAACAAACAATGTGAAGATTATTGGATTGCCAGAAGGTTGTGAAGGTCCTAATGCAGGGTTTTTTTTCAAAAATAGATTTCAGGGACCTTGGGACCTGAACATTTTCCAAATGGTCTTGAATTGGATAGAGCGCTTAGAAAGCAAATGATGTTAGCTCAATTCCCATGCTCAGTTTTAATCAGATGCTTTCATTATCAAGAAAAGGAAACTATTTTGAGATTAGCAGTCCAGAAATCCCTTTGATTGTGGCTGACAAAAAAAAAATTCTATGCGGAACTCTGTGTGACTCTCGTGAAAAGAAGAACGGAATTTAATCCTGCAAAGTCCGTGCTCTGGAAGAAAGGCTATCAGTTTTCTCTTTGCCATCCTGCAATATCAAAGTTTTTCAGGGGAATAATCAGGCAAAGTTCTTCAACAATGAGATGGAAGCTTTAGAATTTTCCAATTCTCTTCCAACTAATAAATTGGATGAACAGGTTGATTTATTAATAGTAGACGTACCAGAGATTGAGACGATGCAAATGTCAGATTAGGAGATACAGCAGGACATTGCTTGCCTTGCTGATCAATAAAAGTTAATAAAAGCTGCCACCCTTACCTGAAAATGATGAAGACTATCCAAAAATTGTTTGTTTTCTCTTTAGGGGAGGAGAGGGTTTTTTTTTCCCTTTTCCTTCCTTAGCTGTGTGGCACCTTGCGACAAGATTCACTTCCCATATGATTGAGGGCTTTTGTACTGGTTATTTTTGACAGTATCTTTTAGTTGGGGGGGGGGGATTGTATTAACTTTTCTATTTTTTTAATATTTCTTTTTTTTCCTTAATAGAAATATCAGGATTACTTAATGATTTTATGATGTGGGAGGTCCAAGAGGAGAGCAAGAGGGGAGTTATGATTTTTTAAAAAATTTTATATAATTGAAAATAGTAAAACTTTGTATTGCATAAGTTATAATGTTAATCGGCTTAATAACAAAATTAAAATAAAGAGGGTGTTATCTTACTTGAAGAAAATTAGAGTTGATATTGCTCTTTTACAAGAAACTAATTTATCTGTGAAAGAACAACAGAAGTCGAAAAGAGATTGGGTTGGACGTGGTAGCTTCTACTTTTAACTCTAAAGCGAGGGGTGAAGCAATTTTATTTTAAAAAGTCATTACCTATTAAAATTCATAAAGTGGTTATTGATCCTGTGAAAAGATTTGTATTAGTAAATTGCCAAATGTATTCTGAAGATTGGACTTTGATGAATATTTATACACCAAATATAGATGATGAAGGGTTTATTGTGGATACATTTATGCATTTAGCTGAGATTCATCAAAAAAAAATTGGTCGGAGGGGATTTTAATTGTTATTTGGATCCAGTTTTGGACAAAACAACCAGTCAGTTATTTGAAATAAAGCAGCTAAGGCAATTTTGAAAGTTATGAAAGATTTGAAATTAATAGATATTTGAAGGAGATTATTCTCTAAAGACTATTCTTTTTATTCACATAGATTTGATGTTTATTCTTGGATTGATTTATTTCTAATTTCAGCGCAATTGCAAGAAAATGTTATGAATATAGATTATCAGGCCAAATCTTTATCTGATCATTTGCCACTTTTAATGTCGTATCTATTTTTGGAAAAGGAACGAATGGTTTATAGATGGCAATTAAATTCAACATTGTTAAAAAGGATAAGATTTTGTGATTTTATAAGAAAGCATATTCAGGAGTATTCTTAAAAGAGTTCAAATTCTTTTCTTAATAAATTTATTGTTTGGGATGTATTAAAAGCATATTTAAGAGGACAAATAATAAGTTTTATATCAAAAATTAAGAAAGATTATACCAAAGAAGTTAATCAATTAGAAAAGGAAATATAGGATTTGGAAAAGGTATTACAAAAACAAACTTCAAATGAGAAATAAAAGCAATTAATAAAGAAAAAGTATCATTTTAATGTGATTCCAACATATAGGACTGACAAATTTATTGATAGAAATATGCAAAGTTATTATGAATCACAAGAAAGAGCTCATAAAATTTTAGATTGGCAGTTATAACTAAACAATCTTCTAGAACAATTAATGCTGTTAGGAAGAGATCAAATATGATAACTTACAATCCTAAAGAAATTGATGATGTTTTTAAGTTTTTATTCCAATTTATATAGATCAGAATTTATTGGAGATGAAGGTAAGATTTATACATTTCTATCTCAAATTTATCTAACTTGTAATAACAAGATCAGAAAAATTCTGATGCTCCTTTTACAATAAGGATTAATGAAGTGCTTAGTTCATTACGGAATGGAAAATCTCTAGGAGAAGATGGTTTGTCATCTGAATTTTATAGGAAGTTTAAGGACCTTTTAATACTTTTGTTTAAGGAGGTGCTAAAGCAGGCAATGGAATTCCATTCTTTACCAGATTCTTTTTCAACAGTGACAATTACTGATAAAGAAATATAAAGAATTGTTAGATCCTGTATCTTATCATCCAATATCTTTATTGAATGTAGATTATGAAATTGTTGAAATTTTTTTAGCAAATAGATTATCTAAATATCTGCCTGATTTAATCAATATAGATCAACCAGGTTTTATATTAAAAAAAAACAGTATTCTGCTGACAACATTGCAAGATTAATTATCCTAATTAATTTAATTCAGAAAAGAGGAGATCATCATATTGTAGTAACTTTGGACACAGAAAAGGCTTTTGATAGATGAGAATGGAACTTTTCGTTTAAAGCATTGGGGAAGTTTATAAACTGGGTTAAAGCCTTATAAAAAATCCTTTTGATAAAATTTCTGCTTCTGAGTCAAGTCAATAAGGTTGTAATTTGTCCCCAGCTTTATTTATTTTAGCAGTTTAAATTCTAGCTGAACTTATCAGACAGGATTCTAAGATCAAGGGAATTAAAGTGAATCAAGAAGAATATAAAATTAATTTATTTGCTGATGTTGTTTTGTTTGTTTAACTGATCCTTAAAAAAATATAATTACAGATTAGACTGAAGGGATATGGGGAATCTCTGGTCATAAAGTTAATTGGGAAAAAAGTGAGATCATGCCTTTAGCTGTGGGTGATTATACAGATTGTAAAATAGTCACAAAATTTAGGTGGTCAGACATAGTATAAAATGTTTAGGTATTAGAGTTGATAATGATTTTTTAAAAATTATATATATATATATATGCTCCCCACCATGACTACCAGCCCCCCCACATCTCCATCGGGCACACAAAACTCAAAACGGTCAACCAGTTTACCTATCTCGGCTGCACCATTTCATCAGATGCAAGGATCGACAATGAGATAGACAACAGACTCGCCAAGGCAAATAGTGCCTTTGGAAGACTACACAAAAGAGTCTGGAAAAACAACCAACTGAAAAACCTCACAAAGATAAGCGTATACAGAGCCGTTGTCATACCCACACTCCTGTTCGGCTCCGAATCATGGGTCCTCTACCGGCACCACCTACGGCTCCTAGAACGCTTCCACCAGCGTTGTATCCGCTCCATCCTCAACATCCATTGAAGCGCTTACACCCCTAACGTCGAAGTACTCGAGATGGCAGAGGTCGACAGCATCGAGTCCACGCTGCTGAAGATCCAGCTGAGCTGGATGGGTCACGTCTCCAGAATGGAGGACCATCGCCTTCCCAAGATCCTGTTATATGGCGAGCTCTCCACTGGCCACCGTGACAGAGGTGCACCAAAGAAAAGGTACAAGGACTGCCTAAAGAAATCTCTTGGTGCCTGCCACATTGACCACCGCCAGTGGGCTGATAACGCCTCAAACCGTGCATCTTGGCGCCTCACAGTTTGGCGGGCAGCAACCTCCTTTGAAGAAGACCGCAGAGCCCACCTCACTGACAAAAGGCAAAGGAGGAAAAACCCAACACCCAACCCCAACCAACCAATTTTCCCTTGCAACCGCTGCAATTGTGTCTGCCTGTCCCGCATCAGACTTGTCAGCCACAAACGAGCCTGCAGCTGACGTGGACTTTTTACCCCCTCCATAAATCTTCGTCCGCGAAGCCAAGCCAAAGAAAGATATATATATATATATATATATATATATATAGTATGATTTACCTTTGCATAATAGAATTGTTACTCGCTTTAAAAAGTGGAATAATTTACCTATGACTTTAATTGGTAAACTGCATTAAAATGAATGATTTTTTTCTAGAATTCAATAATTTTTTTCAATCAATTTCCATTCCAAATTTTCCAAAAAATTTTAAGGATTCAAATACGGTGGGTAGGAAATTTTTATGGAAAGTCAAAATGCCAAGTGTCTCCTGGAAAAATTGACTTGGAATTAAGTGTTAGGGGGCTTATGTCTTCCTCATTTTAAGAATTATTATAAAGCAGCTCAATTAAGATTTATAAATGTATTGTTTAACTTGGTATTCCATCTTGATCTTCTATTTAATTTAATGCAATAGGAGATATGAATCCCCAAAATTTTATTTATTTATGGAATTCAAAGCTATTATTTGGAATTAGAGAATCGTCTATTTTGAAACATTTGAGTTGTGGAATAATATTGATAATGAAATTGGTATGAAAGGTTTAATATCTAGGAAAATGCCTCTATGTCAAGATAGGCTTATTCCTTATTTGATGGATAATCAATTCTTGAGGATTTGGAGATGGAAGGATATTAAGAGGACTGAAGATTGTTTAATGGGAAACATTTAATATACCTAGTAATACTTTATTTTGTTATTACCAAGTTAAAGGTTTTTTTTTATCTGTAAAAATAAGTCCTATGTTCCCTCAGTAAAGTGAATTAGAATTATTGATTTATAATACAACTGTAAATCAATTTATTTCAGTAATATATAACTTTCAATCTTTTTCTTTCCACTCACATACCACTTTAAGTAATCCCTATGCCATAAGTGTCCTGTGATTAGTAATGGATTTTTTAAAGTGATATGTTGATGGAAATAAAAGTTGAAAATCACTGTTTTAATCATATCTAATGGACGTGTTATGTGTACGGTTACACAACTCCAAAGGAAATGGGCCAATGACAATTTTTCTCAAGCAAAATATTTCAGTAACAATTGAGTCGAGAGAAGAGATTCTCAACCTTCCCTTCCCACTCACCTACTACCTTAAGCAATCCCTTACTAATCACAGGACAGTGATGCCATAGTGATTACTTAAAAAGTGGTATGTGAGTGGAAAGAAAAAGGTTGAGAACCACTGACTAACTTCAAACTAAGCCCCCAGAATTAAGTGTACAAATCAAGATTGAGATGGGAAATAGGTTTAAATACATAAATAAGTGAAAAGGATTGGATGGATTTGTGTAAGATTTAATATGCCTCAACTTATAACAGTAATATATAGGTTAATTAATATAACTTTTTATATCAATTATATTTGACTCCGCAAAAATAAAATAGATTAAACCATGCCGTATCAATTTTATGTTTTAGATGTAGATCTGAGATTGGAAATTAGAAATTTTGGGACAAATTACTGGAATCAAATTCCCAATGGACTCAATGTTATTTTTATTGAGTAATATTAAGATTATAAAGCCAAAATTAAAATTAAATATTTATCAAATTGAATTGTTCTAACATTTCCTGGGAAATGTACAGCAATATCATGGAAGTCAGAAATAGATGGCATGCAGAACTTCATGGCTGTATACCATTAGAGAAAATTACTTATAGTTTGCAAGATAAATACCACATTCTCTGGAAAGTATGGAGCCCATATTTACAAAATGTTGGTTTGCACATATAGTTGATTCTCTTAAGACCCCACTTCTTGATAACCTCCAATAGATTTTTTTCTGTATAAATGTTTTATTTTCTTGGAATTCTCCAGTTTTTTTTTATTTTTATTTTCTTTTTTCTTTCTTATGGATGCTGAAATTGGAAGAGTGGGAGGGTGGGATGAGGCGGATGGGAGGATATGTACCACATGTATAATTTGTTTTGAAATAACTTACAAATGAAGGTAATGTAATTACATTGTAGTTAAATATTTATAAATATGTTTAAAAAAGAATCAGCCCCAATGGATTTACAGTCTTTTCCTGGCTTGGTGTGAGTGGTTGGATTCCTCTTAAGAGACCATTGGTAAACTCAGCAGGACTCCACCACCTCACGTTCACCAATTCAACTACTGTGCTACTAAATCCCTCACTATCTTTTCATACCATCATAAAATGCTTTGTTAATATTAATTTTTACATCAAGCCATTCCCAAGCTTATTGATGAATTATTGGCAAGACTGCAACAAACCTCACATTGCAAACCCACTTCATGGAATGTGTTCAGGGATATGCCTATACATTCATGAGGTGTGGTGGTTTTTCTATGTCCAAAAATGACTCAGGCAGCGTGGAGAACCTTCAGAAAAGTTAAACTTTTATTTGCAAGTAAAGGCTAAGGCAGTCAGAGAACAAGTCACTGATCAAACCCACTGGACACAGCATGTTTCCTATTTTTTATGTTAAATTATAACCGTGCTAGTTCAATCAATCATACCCCTTATCTTAGCAGCGTACCAATCTTTGGTTGGCCACCATTATTTCTCATTCCTTTATCTAATAATCTTGGTTCAAACCACATCCTCCATTATATTCTGCCGCAATTAACTTTTACCTATCCTCCTTATCCTTGCCATGTGATTCATCTTGTCTCGGCACCCTTATCTTTTATCCTTGCTTTGATTATAATTGTTCAATGGTAAAAATGAATAACTGAATTACTGTATTATGAATATATAGTAAATAATTATTGATTAATGGTTACATAATGCAAATATATTATTGAAAGTAATAAAAAGTAATGGTTTCCATAAAGCGACCAAGCCTGAAACATTGTAATAAATCTTTATCTTTCCTCTATTAAGGACACTGTTTGACCGGATGAGGTTCTCCAGCATTATGTTTTTACTTCATCAATGGTGTCTGCAGATTTTCGTCTTTTATGTACTTTAGGGATGTTGGTGTTCAGGAGAAAGTACAATTCACCTCACAAATGTATCAGTACAAGGAACTCCCAAACCAAATGTCAGAAATGTATTGAAATCACTGTTGCCCCAATGAGCTTTATCACACAGCATCCTCTTTACCAGAAGCCCACGTGATGGGAGAGTGCAATTCTGCTGATCCATTTGGTTCGTGAGTTGTCCGAACTTTCTGGATATTGGATAATATTTGTATTAATTCAATTTGTTTTGAGGGTGTTCCAGTAAACTCATGCAGCTGAAATTGAGTGTGAAAGTTGGTACATTGGTTCTGGGAGTGGAATGTGAGGATTAACAGAGGAATTTTACATGATAGAAGGAATTAGGGGATATGGGGAGAAGGCAGGTAGGTGGAGTTAGGCCATAAATTAGATCAGCCATGATCGTATTGAATAGCGGAGCAGGCTCGATGGGCCGAATGAGGTGATAGAGGAATTAGGGGACATGGGGAGAAGGCAGGTAGGTGGAGTTAGGCCATCAATTAGATCAGCCATGATCGTATTGAATGGCGGAGCAGGCTCGATGGGCCGAATGAGGTGATAGAGGAATTAGGGGACATGGGGAGAAGGCAGGTAGGTGGAGTTAGGCCATAAATTAGATCAGCCATGATCGTATTGAATGGCGGAGCAGGCTCGATGGGCCGAATAAGGTGATAGAGGAATTAGGGGATATGGGGAGAAGGCAGGTAGGTGGAGTTAGGCCATAAATTAGATCAGCCATGATCGTATTGAATGGCGGAGCAGGCTCGATGGGCCGAATGAGGTGATAGAGGAATTAGGGGACATGGGGAGAAGGCAGGTAGGTGAAGTTAGGCCATAAATTAGATCAGCCATGATCGTATTGAATGGCGGAGCAGGCTCGATGGGCCAAATGAGGTGATAGAGGAATTAGGGGACATGGGGAGAAGGCAGGTAGGTGGAGTTAGGCCATAAATTAGATCAGCCATGATCATATTGAATAGCGGAGCAGGCTCGATGGGCCGAATGAGGTGATAGAGGAATTAGGGGACATGGGGAGAAGGCAGGTAGGTGGAGTTAGGCCATAAATTAGATCAGCCATGATCGTATTGAATGGCGGAGCAGGCTCTATGGGCCGAATGAGGTGATAGAGGAATTAGGGGACATGGGGAGAAGGCAGGTAGGTGGAGTTAGGCCATAAATTAGATCAGCCATGATCGTATTGAATGGCGGAGCAGGCACGATGGGCCATTTTTGGCCTACTCCTGTTCCTACTTCCAAAAAAAATGGCATGGTGAGTGGGAATGGAGTGTGGGGGTGGGATGGTGAGTGGGAATGGAGTGTGGGGAATGGGACAGTGAGTGGTAATGGAGTGTGGGGAGTGGGTGGGGAACGGGACAGAGAGTGTGGGGAGTGGGATGGTGAATGGGAATGGAGTGTGGGGATTGGGTAGTGAGTGGGAACGGAGTGTGGGGAGTAGGAGGGTGAGTGGGAATGGAGTGTGGGGAGTGGGTGGGGAATGGGACAGAGAGTGTGGGGAGTGGGATGGTGAATGGGAATGGAGTGTGGGGAATGGGACAGTGAGCGGGAATGGAGTGTGGGGAACGGGACAGTGAGTGGGAATGCAGTGTGGGGATTGGGTAGTGAGTGGGAATGGAGTGTGGGGAGTAGGAGGGTGAGTGGGAATGGAGTGTGGGGAGTGGGTGGGGAATGAGACAGAGAGTGTGGGGAGTGGGATGGTGAATGGGAATGGAGTGTGGGGAGTGGGGAGGTGAGTGAGATCAGAGTGTGGGGGTGGGCAGTGAGTGGTAATGGAGTGTGTGGAGTGGGGCAGAGAGTGAGAATGGAGTGTGGGGAGTTGTAGGGTGAGTAGGAATGGAGTGTGGGGAGTGGGAAGGTGAGATTAGAGTGTGGAGGTGGGGTAGTGAGTGGAAATGGAGTGAGGAGAGTGAGACTCTGAGTGGGAATATAATGTGGGGAGTGGGACAAAGAGTGGGAATGTGTCGGGTGTTGGATTGAGTGGAAATGTTATGTGGGGAGTTGGGCAAGGAGTGGAAATCAAGGGTGTGAAGCAGTACCCTGATGAGTGGGAAGTGTTGGAAAGGGAACTCTGGTGAGAGCAGAAAGTGGGGGCTCCCATGTAGAAGAGAGCACAGGAACTCAATCTTGTGGTGTGGCATGTGAAAGTGGGAATTGGGACATTGAGATGGGGACCCAATGAGAGGAAGAGAGGAGGAGAAACATCATGAATTGGAGAGAATTCAAAACCATAGTCATTTCCAAATAATTAAAGGGCATATGGGTGACATTTTGTTCATATGCTTGGTGTTGGACAAAGCACAGTGGACCCTCAGATTGCAGCCATTCTTGAGACGGATTCCCCCTTATAGGATTCAACTCAATCCACATATTTGAGATACACAAAAAAAAAATAACTTTTTTGGAAGTTATGTGAAAAATGGAAATACATTTACATTTTTACTTCTGTTTTTTGATGTTGAGGATTTGGGTTTGTGTTACACATATCAAAGTGTTTTGGAGGAACAAGACCCCACCTTCTACCACTCACCTTTAATGCGAGGGCTGGCTACATGGAACAGCAAACTAATCATATTGCAGTCTGCATTTGTCCATTTAGGCCAAAGATGCTTTTGCTGCATTTTATAATATTCAAAGTTACAATATGGAGGGTGGAGTGGGGGGAATGAAATTGATCTATTAAATGGCTATTACAGATAACCTGGAGACTTGGAGAATTTAAGATGAAATCTAATTGAACTCATCTTACAAAGAAAATAACTTAGATTCAAGGGTTTCTTGTGGTTCAGAGAATTTCTGCCATTGCTATTTTGAGTGATAGGAGATTTGGATACTGTGCCTTTGAAGCTGGAGAGAAAATCTGAAATGTCGCTTCAACCCCTACGGCTCAATGTAAAGAATATTCTTCCTCTGCTAAATGAAACATTGAGTTATGTCCCGTAGATAAGAGCAGTGCAGCCAATGAATTAAATTGACAAACCTAATCAAATTAGAAGGATTACGAACCACAGCCTTGTGTGCCCGAGCTCAATAAGGTTTAAAAGAAGCACTTTTAGTCACAATGTCTTCCTTTTCACAGTACTTCAATAGCAGATTTTATTCAATATTTTTGAGTTTACTGCAATCTTAAATCAGCACAGCACATTATGGCCCATTATGTTTATGTTGGCTCTTTGAAAGGAGAATCCAATTGTTCCATCTCAATAGTCTGCAAATATTATCTCTTTACTTCATCTCTTCTGAACTGAAGCTACTTACATTCATTTTACAAGCAATGAGGTCTGAAGGCAGGAGGGCACTTATTTTTCGATTATTTTTTTTTAAATCACAATTTTTACAAAGCAGGTATATTTTAAAACATAATACTATAAATCTTTACAATATCAGGCAAAATGAAGTGCCGCCAGGAATTTAGAGGAACGGGCATGTGAAAATGGTTTTGACAAAGAGTTAATCTTGATAAAGAATTTGGTTCCCAGTCCTTTGCTTCTTTCTGAACATATTAATAATTTAGGCTTAGACATGGGGGGACAATCAGGAAGTTTTCAACTGATGCAAAAATTGGCTGAGCTAAGGAGGAAAGCTTTTGATTGCAGGGAGAGAATTTGCAAATCAAGTTCAAGTTTATTATCATCAAATTGCAAAACAGCGTTCTTCAGTCCTCAGTGCAGAACATCACAAGATCTAGGCCCATCAGCCCATTGAGTCTGCCCCACCATTCTATCATGTGCATGCAGCCATGCAGCCAGACAAATATACACATATAAAAATGAATAAATATTGTTTATTAAATATTAGAGTCTTGGGTGGTCAGTGTGAGCTGTTCCTTTGGTCATTCAGTATTTTCACTGCCCGTGGGAAGAAGCTGTTCCTCAGCCTGGTGGTGCTGGATCTGATACTCCTGCATCTCTTTCCTGACAGAAGCAGCTGAAAGATGCTGAGTGCAGGGTGGTAAGGGTCCCCAATGATTTCACACAACAGAGAAGTATGAGGTGGGGAGAGACATCCATGCATGGAGTTGACACAGTAAGTGGCAGGACGCTGAGTGGTTAGAGTGAACGGCAAGAGAAGTAGAGTTCAATAAGGTGGTGGACAAAGCACAGTGGACCCTCAGATTGCAGCCATTCTTGAGACGGATTCCCCCTTATAGGATTCAACTCATGCCTTGGGAGGCATGTCCAGCTGGATAAAAGGCACAGGGATGCTTTCCTCTATTTGCTAAGACAAGGAAGAGAGGAAGAAGGACATTAGGGTGGGACTGAATACAACAGGAGTTTCAAGGCAACTTGAATTCCGAGTACATGCTTGGGTACCACAATACAAGGACCATGTGACAGAGGTGAAGAAAATGAGGATGAAATTGATGTTACCAAGCCTGGGAGATGTAACTGTGAGGAAGAACTGACTGATAATATTTTCTTTAGAATGCAATGGGAGGGGGGCGTGGCAAGATGGCGTAAGGATCAGACGTGCTTTCCAGTCCTCTCCTGACTCTATCTTATTGTTTTATCTAGAAATGCCCGTTAAAATTTTTTAAAGTTTAGATAACATCAGTGCTGTTAATTTAACTTCTGATGGTACAATTGGTGAAAAAGAGCAAAAAAAAATGACAACAGATCATCAAAAAACTACATTTTTTTTGGAGCCTACCTGTAGAAAAGACACCGGGACTCAGCGTGAAATGGATCCCAGGAGAGAGATACAGTGTTCGGATGCAGAGCTCTATGTTACATCGATAGAGCCCCCTAAAGAGGGCGCCAAACAGCCTTTAGAACAAAGAGTTACTCAGGTTCGCACATGCGCAGTAGCATCTGACGGCAATGTTATGAATGAACCACTTGTAGTATCATCAGCTGAAGTATTACCAGCTGAAACACCGGCTGGGAAAGGCATCTGTCAACTGTAGCGGTGGTGCTGCAAACTGCACCTCTTGAGATAGAAGAACCTATACAACTTGATGTACTGGGAGAACTTAATACATTATGGACTGGGGAAAACCCCGGCCAGCGTCCTCCAGTCACTGCTGGAGAGGCTGTGGCTGGGGTTTCCACACACAGTCATACTACAAGGAAGGCAACCAGAATGAAGGAAGGAACAGAAGATCCTTTGGTTATGCAGAAGAAGCAGGAATCTGTTGAGCCAGAATCTCTTCCAATTGAAAAAATTCTTGTGAATCTTGAATCTAAATTATCTTATACAATGCAGGGATTATCCAAGATTATGACTGAACTTGGTACTAGGTTTAATACCCTGGTGAAAATACATTCTCAACAGATGGCTGAGTTTGGAGCTTTTAAGCTTCAAGTGAGAGATAAATTTAATTTGTGTGAAGAAGATATAGACGAAATACGAGATCAAGTTTTTGATGTGACCAAAATGGTTGAAGACTTACAAACTCAAAATAAAAATTTGGTGAAACAGATTGATTATTTGGAAAACCAATCCAGACGGAACAATATAAAGATTATTGGTTTGCCGGAAGGTATGGAGGGACCAGACCCAAGAAAATTTTTTACTGAATGGATTCCGCAGGTGCTGGGTCAAGAACATTTCCCAGAAGGTATAATACTGGAACGTGCTCACAGAGCTTTGCGTAGAAGACCTATTTCAGGTCAAAGTCCAATATCTGTTTTGGTTCGTTGCTTGAATTATTATGACAGAGAAATAATTTTACGAGTGGCTATTAGAAATGCACAACAGAGAAAATCACCCTTGATGATTCAAAATAATCGAGTTTTCTTCTATGTGGATTTGAGTCAAGAGGTCATGTTCCAACGACGGGAATTCAACCCTGCTAAAGAGTTGTTGTGGAAGAAAGATTATAAGGCAACCTTTAGATATCCAGCTGTTTTGAAGGTTTTTCAAGATGGTTACCAACCAAAGTTCTTTGATTCTCCAAAGGAAGCTATAGCATTTGCTCAAGAGCTGCTAATCACTCAGTTTCAACAGAGATATAGTCCGCCACGATCTCCAAGGAGACAAGAGATGGAAGAAAAGAGCCGTGCTCCAAGAAGGAATGGTTGTAATGGTGACTCGGCAGTTGGAGCTGATTCAAAGAAGAGTTGTCCTTTTTTTTTTCTAATGCTTGTTTTCAAAAAAAAGGGATATTAAGATGAAGTGAGAGTTGGGGAAGAGAACTGGATAGGCACTATTTTCTGAAAGTCATCTGCTACGTGTGAGTTATCTCATACCCATTTTTTTGGGGGAGTTACTGCATTGTGCGGGTTAGACGGGAGGGGGTATTTTTAACCTCCTACCCATTTTTTTTTCTTTTTTTTTTGTATTATTAGATTAAAGAGTGAAGGGTTTTTTTTGTTTAAATAATTTTTTTTTTTAAATTTTCCTTTTTTTTCTCTTCTTTCTTTTTTTTCTTTTTTTTGATCGTATTAAGAGAGGGTAAGGGGGTAAGAGTTGGTTTTTTTTAACTGTTGTAAGACATGTCAAAATTTAAATTTGCTTCTCTTAATGTTCAGGGTTTGAATAATCCTATAAAGCGTAAGAAAGTACTTGCTTATTTAAAAAAAATTAAAGTAGATATGGCCTTTTTACAGGAAACTCATTTGAAAGATAAAGAACATTTGAAACTTAAGTGGGACTGGATTGGACAAGTCTTATATTCTTCATTTAATTCAAAGGCAAAAGGAGTTGCGGTTTTGGTACATAAGAATTTACCGTTTCAATTGCAAGACGAGGAGAAAAATGGAGGAAGACTACTTAAGTTGAATTGTATGATCTATAATGAAGCCTGGACTTTGATTGATATTTATGCTCCAAATGTTGAAGACACTGCTTTTATTACAGAAATATCTTTATTATTGGGACAAGCTAATTCCAATGTGATGATTGGGGGGGATTTAAAAATGGTATTAGAACCATTATTGGATAAGTATCCAAAGGTAATTAAGAAATCTAAGATGGCGATACATATGGCTAATATGATGAAAGATTTGAATTTAGTTGATATTTGGCGTAGATTTAATCCTACACAGAAAGACTTTTCTTTTTATTCTTCTCGACATAATTCTTTTTCAAGACTTGATTATTTTTTAATTTTGGCACATTTACAGGATAAGGTTATATCTGTGGATTATAAGGCAAGGTTAGTCTCGGACCATTCATTGTTATTACTGGAATATCAAAGTTCTCAAGTTACACAACATACTTTAAGATGGAGATTTAATACTATGTTACTACAAAAGCCAGAATTTATTGTTTATTTGATAAAACAAAATTGAGGATTTCATTGCTAATAATGTTCACTCTGTTTCTGATCAGTTTGCTTTGTGGGACGCAATGAAAGCTTTTTTACGAGGTCAAATTATCAGTTATGCATCCAAACTGAAGAAAGAGAGAGTTAGAGAAACTGAGGATTTGGAGAAGAAAATAACAATCTGTGAAAAAGAATTTCAAAAGAAAGCTACTGAATTCCAAAAGATCCAATTAACTAATTTAAAGTTGAAGTATAATAAGTTACAGTCATATCGATTTGAATCTCTGTTGAATCGTTCAAAAAATAAATTTTATGAATGGGGTGAGAAAGCTCATAAAGTATTAGCTTGGCAATTAAAAAAATAACAGTTATCTAGGATTATACCAGCTATTAGAAATAAATCGGGTATTACTTTTAGTCAAAAAGAAATTAACGATGAATTTTGTAATTTTTACAAAAAACTTTATTTGACTGAATGTAAAGAGATAAAAGAAGATGCAACAGACTCTTTTTTGAAAAATATTAATTTACCACAGTTATCTCAAGAAGACAGACAAGAGTTAGATAAACCTTTTACGGATAGTGAAATTGAAATGGCTATAAAGGATATGCCAAATGGAAAAGTGCCTGGTGGAGATGGTTTTTCCATTGAGTTTTACAAGACTTTTTATGTTGATATATCTTCCTTATTTAAGAATGTAATACAACAACTTTATGATACTTTTCAATTACCTGAGTCCTGTTCTAATGCTATAATTACAGTTATACCAAAAAAAGATAAAGACCCCTTACAGGTAGCTTCTTACCGTCCTATATCTTTGTTAAATGTAGACTATAAAATAGTGGCTAAAGTTATGGCTAATAGGTTGGCTCAGTATTTACCAAAGATAATACATCGTGATCAAACAGGTTTTATAAAAGTAGGTCTGCTTCGGATAATATTCTAAGATTAATTACTTTGATAAATAGATCTAAATCTCAGAAGAATTATCCAATGGTGGTTTCATTGGATGCGGAAAAGGCATTTGATAGAGTAGAATGGAAGTTTTTATTTAAAGTACTTGAAAAGTTTTCATTTGGTCTCTCATTTATTGGTATGATTAGGGCTCTGTATAATGGTCCGAAAGCTAGAGTTGTTACTAATGGTTTGCTTTCAGAATCCTTTAATTTAACAAGATCTACTAGACAAGGATGTCCATTATCACCCGCCTTGTTTGCTTTAGTTATTGAACCTCTAGCACAATTAATACGTCAGAATGATAGTATCAAAGGTATGAGAGACTTGAATGAAGATTATAAAATAAATTTATTTGCGGATGACGTTTTGCTGTATTTGGTGGATCCTGATGTTTCTCTGCCAGCACTTCAAGATTCCTTAAAGATTTATTGTAAATTATCTGGTTGTAAGGTTAATTGGACTAAAAGTGAAATTTTATCAATTAGTAAAGATGATTATTCAATGTTTAGAAATATTACGAATTTGAAGTGGACGAAACAAATTAAATATTTGGGAATTAATGTTAATACTGACTACCAAAATTTATATTCACTTAATTATCTTCCTTTAATTAAGAAGATTAAGGCAGATTTAGTTAAATGGAAAGATTTACCTTTGGGTTTATTAGGAAGAATTAATATTATAAAAATGAATATTTTTCCTCATATACAATATTTATTTCAATCAATTCCTTGTTGTTTACAAAAAAGATTTTTTAAGGATTTATATAAAGTAATTAGGGATTTTTTGTGGAAAGGAAAATTTCCTAGGGTGGCATTTAAAAAATTTATGAGGGATTTTCAATTTGGAGGGTTATGACTACCTAACTTTCAATTTTATTATGAAGCAGCTCAATTTAGATTTCTTAGCGCATTAATGGACACACAAGATACATCTAGTTGGGCACAGATAGAATTGGCAGTTATTTCTGAAAAATTTTCGAATGAATTTTTATTTCGATGGAATAAAAATTTGTTACGAACTTATGATGTACCAATATTGAAACATTTAATAAATTTATGGACAAGTAAATTACATAAAATGGGATTGAAAAATAAGTGGTCGGGAATATTACCATTATATAATAATCAACTTGTTCCTTTCACGGTATCTAATACTATTTTGAAACAATAGTATTTTGTTGGAAAGTGAAAGTAAAATAGATTGGGATAAAGATAAAATGAAATGGGAAAAAGATTTAAGTTTAACAATAACTGAAGAAGATTGGTCTGAAATCTGCCGTAATAGTGTTCGAAAATTGATTAATGCTAGATTGGCGATGATTAATTATAGTTTTATACATCAATTATATTTAACACCCAAAAAATTAAAAAAATTTGGTTTTAGTAAGTCAGATCTTTGTTTTCGTTGTGATCAGGTTTCTGGTACGTTTTTACATGCTGTTTGGTTGTGTGATCGGTTACAACAATTTTGGAAAGGTATTCAATCTGTATTTAATAATCTATATAATCTTCATATTGTATTAGACCCTGATATATTTTTATTAGGGAATATGCAACCATTGATTGATTTAGATTTAGATAATTACCAGATCTCTTTTATTTATTTAGCGCTGGCAGTGGCCAAGAAATGTATAGCGATTACTTGGAAGAATAGAAATGTATTGTCTTTAGATAGGTGGTATTCAGAGATGAAGTTTTGTTTGGTTATGGAAAGAATATCTTTTTCTATACAAGATAAGATGTCTTTTTATGAGTTAAAGGGGACCCCATTTATTGATTATATACAATTTAAATAAGTTTGAATTAATCTTTTTTTCTTTAAAAAAACTTTTTTTATTATATATTTTTTCTATATATATGTTTTCTTTTTTTAGTTTTTTATTATTAGTTGTTTTTTTTCATTTAAATTCTTTTTGTTTTTGTTTTTTCATATATATTCTTATATAATAAAATTTTTCAGATTAATAATTAATACTTAATTATTTTTTTTAATATATGTCAATCTTTTTTTTAAGATATATATTTTTTATTTTTTTTATTATACTAATAGTATTAATTCTTCACTCTTTATCATGGGGGTGGGGAGGGGGGGGTTCAGGGGTTAAAATAGTTTTTTTTTTCATTAATCATGGAATTGAATTTAGGAGCTGAGAGGTAATGTTGCAGCTCTATAGGACCCTGGCCAGAGCCAACTTGTGCTCAGTTCTGGTCTCCTCACTACTGGAAGGATATGGTCATAGAAAGGGTGCAGAGGAGATTTACAAGGATGCTGCCTGGATTAGAGGATTAGTGAACATCTTATGAAAACAGTGAACTTGGCCTTTTCTCATTGGAGCAACGGAGGGTGAGAGGTGACCTGATGGAGGTGCATGAGATGATGAGAGGTCTTGATCATGTGGACAGTTACAGGTTTTCATTCCCAGGGCTGAAATGGTTGCCACAAGAGGACACAGGTTTATGGTGGTGAGGAGTAGGTACAGGGTATGACAGGGGTAAGTTTTTGTTATGCAGAGAGTGCATGGAATGGGCTGCTGGCAACAGTGGTTGACTTTTGGATAGATAGCTGGAGCTCAGCTATGGGTTAGCCTAGTAATTTCTAAGGTAGGGACATGTTTCAGCACAAGATTATCTTGAATTTGTTGCCTCCATCAATCACACAGCCCCCTCAGCCCTACTCCCACGCCCTACACTCTCCTACTCCTGCATCTGAGATCCATCACCTGTATACTTAACACACAAGTGCATGCATGGTATTACGCCCAGGCATAGACCATCAGTGGCAGATACCACCACTCCCAACAAAGGTAAGTATGCAACCGCGAAAGCCCCCACCCCCCCCCCCCCCCTCACCCGGCTCTGACCCTTGAAAGGAGGTGACTAATTAGAAATGGCCCACTACATAACGGACCAGATATGCTGACAGTCTGGCCTGACCTTATACAGTCGTGCAAGACAGGCAACGGTGCGACTGGTCCTCTGACTCTGGTTCCTATGCAGGACATGGACCGTCGATAAACACTGGCCTCGACCTGTCAATGGAAACCGTGTCAGCTTTACCATTCCTGTCAATCACAAGAGTCTTCAGGGGGCATTGTAAGACCTGAAAAGAACTATCATAAACAGGCTGAAGTGGTTTGTGAACAGTATCATGCCAAAAGACCACACGAATAGTGTTGTAAATCATTCGGCACATACATTGCAGGTGGCGTCTGCTGCATAGGAGTAGGTTGGAGTAATCTCATGGCTTCCCAAAGATGATAAACATAACTAGCTGGATCATAGAGCGATGTGCTTGGACTCAGATTCACACACTCGCCTGGCAAGGTTAACGTCCATATACTAATTCTGCCGCTGAACATCCAGGAACTGCCTTAACAGCAGTACACACTCCAAGGAGAATCCTGGACAAAACTTTGCTCCAGTGGTTCTCAACTTTTTTTCTTTCCGCTCACATCCCACTTTAAGTTATCCCTATGCTATCAGTGCTCTGTGATTAGTAAGGGATTGCTTAAGATGGTATGAAAGTGGGAAGGGAAGGTTGAGAATCACTGCTCTAGACCCAATTGTTACTGAAATATTTTGCTTGAGAAAAATGGTCATTGGCTTATTTCCTTTATGGAACCGTGCACATAACGAGTCAATGAGGTACGATTAAAACCGTGGGTTTCAAACTTTTTCTTTCCACCCACATCCCACCTTAAGCAATCCCTTACTGATAACAGAGCACCGATGGCATAGGGAATACTTAACTTGGGATGTGAGTGGAAAAAAAAGGTTGAGAACCACTGTCGCAGATGCATCACCACCTGCTGTTAATGCTGCCTTCATTTGATGATGGAAACAGAAATCCAGAACAACAAAATCCCCCAGCGTAAGTGATAGCGCACACGAGCATCGATTACATCATTAGCTGCGACTGGCTCCACTCCCGATGGAGGTAAGTATGCGACTGCGAAACAGCCACTTTCTATATTGCCACCAACAGCTTCACTTCAACTAATCAAATATTTGTTCTGCCCTCATATTGACACCCTTCATGGGCTCCATTTGAAAATTTGTTCTCCCTCTAAACTCTCTCCTCAAAGGCCAGATCTTTATTCTCTTCTCTCTAGATCCTTTATAAAACCACTTCCACCTCTTGCTCCAGCCATCAATAGCTTCATTAAACCCCCCTCCCTTTTCCACGATGTGTGTTGCGCTTACTTCCAGCAGACTCTCATGGGACCAGTCAGCTGCACACAAGTTGGTTCATTTGATGGGTGATTGCTAATTTAGATAAATAGAATAAAAACTTATACAACTAGCAAGTTCAAGTTTATTATTATCTGATTGTACATATACAATCCAATGAAACAATCTCTCGCCGGACCATGATACATGGGCAAAAACAGACAATGCACAATATATAAAGATCACATAAATAATCTAGATAAATAAAAATAAATATTTTGGATGATTGCCATGGTTAAAAGACTCACAGGTTGTGGGAAAAGGTTATTCCACAGCTTGGCAGTCCCAACTTTACTGCTTCTGTACCTTCTTTTTTACAGCAATGGATTGAAGATGTTTGGCGCTGGATAGAAGGGGTTAATTCAGCCTCTTTGGACAGCACCTCCAGTAAATGCTGTTTATGAAGGAAAGGGAGACCCCAGTGCTCCGCTCAGCTGTTTTAATAATTCTCAGTATGGACTTCCGGTCTGATGCTTTGCAGTCACTATAATCAAACAATGAGGCAGCCAGACCAGACAATTTCAATTGTGCTACTGTAAAAAAGTTGTCAAGGTGGATACTGATAGACTTTATCTCCTCAGATGCCTTACGAAGTGTAGGAGATGCAGCACCTTCCAGACTTACGAGGAGCTGTTGTGAGTCCAAGATATGTAATCCCTCATAGTTGATAATCTAGGTCAGAATCTAGCCCTGAACAACAGAGATGCAATAATTAAGGGTTCTAGGTTAAGAGACATGGGGCTTCCTCTGTACAGACAGGCTCACATGAGACATGCAAGAGACTGTAGATACTGGAAACTGAGGCAAAACACAATCTGCTGGAGGAACTCAAGCAGTATCTGTGTTGGAAAACCCCTCATTGGAGTCCTGTTACATCACTTCCTCTGGTACAGCATCCAGCTCCATGGTGCCTTGCTCCTGGCCTTTAACCTTCCTGGCCATATTTGCAAACTTTCTCTTGACATAGAAGGCGGAAGGAAGCATTTCAGTTTATCAAATCCATACTAGCTCAAAGAGAAATAAGGCAATTGTAGGTATGGGATTGGTGCAGGAAAATAATGGCTTGATGAAAGACTATCCATGAAGTTAATATGGGGCAAAGTGTCTTTTCTTGTACTCTGCTATTCTCGTGAAAGGCAGTGGTAGTTCGAATGGCTCTATATTACAGTTTATCTTTTGTGTGTGGCTGCATCAGGCTGGGCGTGGAACCAAAGTACAAGGGCACCAAGTGCCGCTAAGAGCTGGTTCAACATGTTCAGGGTGTTTTGAAGGATGGGTCTGGCTTCATTGCCGTGCAATGGCCCAATCAGCTGGACTTTGCCACACCACCTGTCCTTCGTGGCAAATTTTTCCAGACAAACATCTATGTCCATAAGGCCATTAGGCCTTGAGAGTTTGTTATCGTGGCACCTCTCTCTACCCCTCTCTCTCTCTCTCTCTCTCTCTTGTGTTCCATCTTGTCATTATTTGATACCCAACCCAATACTGTGGTATTTTGATAAATGTGAAGATGAAGTCAGAGCAGGTTACTCCTGGAATGATGTAGCTTGAGTAATGCTTTATCAGGGCATGACAACTTACAGGAGCCCTGGATGAGATTGAATACCTCAGAGTGTGAGAACCATTGCTTGTGACTTTTTGCCTTCTGAACAAATAATATCAAATAATGCCCTGTCTCTGGTGAGGGGCATGAATTGTAGGTGGGAATTGCACAGTTTCAATGCACATCCAGGGGTCTCACTCCATTGATGTCTGGATTATTTGGAGATCATTTTGTCATGTTATTTCCCTGGTACAGCTTGTGATCCAGGTAGCTGAAACTGTGACAAGATGTAGTAAACTACATTTGTTTGAAAATCCTGATGTGTTGCAGGCAGTTTCACTGAAAACTTGGTGAGATAATTCTCAAAACGTGCTGAATAACTGTTAAAGAATCCAATTCCCTCACTGAACACTGTAGGAGCAACACGTTGAAATGCACATATGCTTTACTAAGGATGAGACAAAACCTTTCATTACTGAGTCCCTTTTGTTGAATGCACACACAGTTAAAAAAATAGATTTTTTAATCAAAATATGGTGATTGATTTTACAAAAGATGAGTAAAGGGAAGGATAAAACATAGCTCAAGCTCGACAGAGTTCCAACAGTATTGGGAAATAGCTGCCTGTAGATTGTGAAAAATAATAGTATCTTACAGCAGTGAAGGAAGATGTCAGCCCCTTGGGCTTCTTTTAGCTCTTTGACAGAGTAACTAATTGTTCAGTGCTCTTTTCTGGGATATCCTTTTTTAAATAGTTACCCAATTTAGTTTTGAAAGCAACAATTGAATCTGCATTAATTTTTCTAATGAATAGCACATCCCTGGTCACAGACCAGTTCTTGAAAGAAACAGGCATTGGGAAAAAAAAAGGTCAGCTGCCCTTAAAGTGGGTACGTTCCTTTGGCCCCATGGGATACATCCTTGATCACTGAGCAAAGCGAGGGACAAAATTGCAGGGGCCTTGGTGGCAATCTTCCAGTTTGTTGCAAAAAGAGGCGTGGGGTGCAGTGAAGTGCAATTCACTGGTTGTGCGTGATGCTGATGGCTGATTCTGCCCCTCTCTCCTCACATATAACCCTGGTTGCCTGCCTCAACCCAGAACCCTTCGACGACTACTGTGAGACCCTATCCATAGTTATAAGCTAATAAGAGCATTTGTTCTCCCTCCAGTCATGAGAGCTTTTATTCACGCTACAAAAGGATAAATCCAGTAGTTTCAGTTTAGCTTTGTTAAAGTTCTAAAAATAGAATCACTTGATTAAATGTGGCAGCACTCTTCACGCAGCAGTTAGTGCAATGCCATTTCAGCACCTGCGATCCGAGTTTGCCTATCAGGACATTCTTCTCATGTCTTTTCCATTCTTCTCATGCCTGTCTGTGTGGGTGTCCTTCAGGTGCTCTGGTTCCCTCCCATCCTCCAACAATGCATGGTGCTTGTAGTTTAATTGGGCAGCAAGGCCACGTGGGCCAGAAGGGCGTGTTACGGTCCTCCATCGTTAAATTAAATTAAATCAGAAATAAATTAAACAAGTTTTTAAAACGTGCATTGATAGGAGGAAGTCAATATTTATTAAAAACATGATTTGCAAATCACATCTACCTCGGTTGAAACAGTTTTCTGATGAAGTTGGAAAGAGGATCAATGAGGGAAATGTAGTTGATGTACCACATAAAGAGCTACATTATGTTTATTCTAATAAAAACCAAGAACTGTAGCAACATAGGTAGAAAATAGGTTAGGTTGTTTCTTGTACTGGAGGGAAGTGTAGAGTACAAGGATTGGAATCAGGACCTCTACTTTATTTCATTTATGGCAAAGGATGCTCAGAAAACAATTTTCGAATTTGGGGTGTTTCTGTGCTGTAATTTATAAAAGAATTTAGACATTCAGCATGGTGACAGGCCATTTACTCCCACGGGTCTGTGCCACCCAATTTACACCCATTAACCTAAACCCCCAGTATGTTTTGAACGGTGGGATGAAACCAGGCAGAACCCTCGCAGACACGGGGAGAACATACAAACTCATTAAAGACAGTCCGGGAGTCGAACCCTGGTCCCGGTCCCAATCTCTGGCACTGTAAAGGTGTTGTGCTAACCGTTGAGAAAGTGGGGACATTGCCATGCTTCCTTCTTGTTTTCTTTGATGTGCTAAATTCAGGAGGTTCTCTGATTTCTGGAAGTCCAATGTTCTATGGTTCTATGAGAAAAGTAGCACAAATTTCAAGAAGGGGTCCAGGTAGAGAGATGAAGTGTAATACTGAGAAAGGTGTTGCATTTTGACATAAGTTATGAGAAAATGACAAAAATAAACCCGAGGTTACAATTCTAAAAGGGATATCCCAAGAACAGAAGGAACCAGGAACCATTGAAAGTGGTGGTCATAAAGTTATTAAAAGCTGCATATGGCACCTGGGGTTTATTTATTTATTTTTTAACCAAACAGCAAAGTAGAAGACTCTGGCACAGATGGTGTAACGGTTAGCACAACGCCTTTACAGCGCCAGTGATCGGGAACAGGGTTTGAATTCCAAGCTGTCTGTAAGGAATTTGTATGTTTTCCCCATGTCTGTGTGGGATTTCTTCCTGGGCTCGGGTTTCCTTCTACCATTTGAAACATACCAGGGGTGTAGGTTAATTGGGTGTCACAGACTCATGGGTTGAAATGGCCTTTTACTGTGCTGTATATATGTTTAAGACCTTTCTGGACCATGAAACTCATGCTGCCCAATTACACTGATTTAACCTGCCAACCCCGTACATTTGAGAGGCTGGGAGGAAACCATAGCACTAAGGGAAAACCCAGTGAGAAACAGACAGTACCTTACTTGATCCCAGGTGACTGACACTGTAATAGCATTGTACTAACCGTGAAGGAAATTTCATGCAGGAAAGCATGAAGGACCTTGATAAAATAATGGTGCATTCTATTCCTGAGAGCATTGTGGAGGTGACATTAACGGAGATGGTCAAGACTGGGATGGATTATCCAGATAACTTAATGGAGAATGAAACTTGGGTCCTTCTGGGAAATAATTCAATCTGCCGTAGCGGCTTTTAACTGCTTCCATGTTAAAAAAATTAAATGTACTGCATCTTCCAGACGAGCATCCAATGTCATTGAATCTCAGTTGCCTGACACAATTTTTTCTTCCAAGTATGTATCTACTTCCCTTTTAAAGGTCATTATGAAATATCCTTCCATCTCCCTTTCAGAATAGATGTTCTGGATCAAAACAGATTGCTGGTTAAAAGAGCTCTGCCCATCTTGCTTCTGGTTCTTAAGCTGGAATCATAGAAAATAACAGCACAGAAAACAGCCCCTTTGGCCCTTCTAAACTCTGCCAAACCACAATTCTGCATAATCCCATTGCCCTGTATTCAATCCATGTCTCTGCTTACCCCTCCATTCCATGTACCCATCCAAATTTTTATTAAATGTTCAAATTGGGCTCACATTCATCTCTTTTGCTGGCAGCTTGTTCTATAATCCCACCATACTGTGTGAAGAAATCTCCCGCTCATGTTCCCCCTAAACCTTTCCTTCTTTGCCCTTAACCCATGCCCTCTAGTTTGTATCTTGACTGCCCTCAGTGGGGGGAAAAAAACCTACTTGCATTTACTCTACCATCATAATCTTGAATGTAAATTTGACAGAAAACTGCACTTTGTGTTTATCAAAACAACTGCAGATTCAGCAAAAATAAAAATACCCACCTATATATACTGGAAATCCAAACCAAAAACATAAAATGCACAAAAAACTCACAGGTGAAGCTGCAGCTGTGGAAAGGGTCAAGATTCCAGGTCCGATATCCTTTCTCAGAACTGGGAAAGAGAGAGATTCAAATTAGTTTTTTTTTAGGAGGAGCGAAATCCGAAATAAAAGAGAAAATGCTCGAAATACTTAATGGGTAAGACTACATCTGTGGGAAGAGGAACAGATGCAGCAGGTTCTGATGTTATTTCAGATGTACAGCAGATGCAGATTTTTCTTTCATTTTCACTTTTCTTGAGGGAGAATAAAGGTTTTGTCACTGGTAGGATAAGACAACATGATTTAGATCAGCACAGCATGGAATCGGGCCATTTGGCTCAACTAGTTTAATTGCAATATACCAGTGCCCTCAGCTTCTTGATCTGACAAATAATCGCTCAGCACTGTTTCTCTGATGTTGACTGACCTGAGTTTTTCCATCATCTTTCATTCCTTGATTTTAAATCATGTTGGCTTCCATTTTTCACAATTGAGATGTGTAATGCAGTCTGCTGGGTAGGTTCCATGACTTCACTTTTAACAACCAATTATGTATTCCAAGAAGCTTTGTGTGCTGGGAATGACTGATGTTAAGCATTTAAACATCGTATCATGGATATTCTCAGTGTTTTACACACCCCTTCTGCTTTTTTTTCTCTCTGATTAAAATCTAACTTGGATTTCTTGCAGATCAGATGAGACCTTGTAGGCTCCAAAATTACCAGTAGCATTCCTTTTCTACAGATGTTGCTTGACTTCCTAATATTTTGCCTCTGTTTTAGTTCCCCCTCCACCCCTGAAACAATTTTGCTTTGTAATCCTTTTGATTGCTTGATAAGCATTTTCTTTCTGAGGGTCTTTGTCACATTGAGACTGGTACGGTTCCTGGGAAATGTCTGAGAATATTTTTGATGCATTTATAAATCTTTGGGCTGGGATTTGTTTTTTTGCGCTGGGAATGAGTGAATAAATACATTGTTATGTACATAAGTACAAAGTAAAGAATTGTAATTGAAGTTAGATAAACACGGCAAGTTCTGCAATGGTGAGAGGAGGCAAAGATATGTAGGTAGTCCCTGACTTATGACCGTAATTGGGACTGAAGGATCAGTCATATTTCAGAATGGATGTAAGTCAGAATTTTGCCTTTGCACATGGAGTACTGAAGTCTTCATGCAAACTTTTTAATCAGATCTTATTTTCATCGCAGATTTTTGTTGTATTTGACAAACAATAACATGGATGCAGGGCATGTAAGAGCCATGATGTGCCTTCTTACCTTGTTAGTCGACGTCCCGGAGTCCATAGGCTGGATGCGGCCATCTTGATTCCTGTGTGCATGCGTGTGTCTTCGCTTGGCACATGTGCTTTGAGTTCACATATTGGAGTTTGGTTGCCGCATGTGTGGTGGGTGGAATTCGGATGGCGCAACATTGGTTATATATCTTTGTCTCCTATGGATGCTGTGGGACTTGCTGTGTTTCTCCAGCACTTTTGACTGTCAACTACAATCACAGGGTCTGCAGACTTTCTTGCTTCACTCAATGTAATTAAAATCTTATTCGCTGCTCCATCCCAGGTGCAAATAACACACAACTCAAAACAAAAGTAGCTAACTAATCATAACAATATAAGAGAATAAAAGTGATAATAAATATTCAAAGTTGATTGGAAAAGGAAAGTGCTGCGACCAGTTCATTGATGATCTTACAATAAGAAGAAGGGAAGTATTATTAGGAGTTCAAGATACCAATGGCTTTTGGAAAAAAAACTGAACACAATGCTCTTCAGACTTCTAAACCTTCTGGCTGAAGGTAGCAGAGAGAAGATCACAAGGCCAAGGAGATGGAGTCCTTCATGATATGTCTGCCTTCTTGAGACTGGTTCTCACTTAAATGTCTTCAATGGAGGTTGGTGCCTGCGATGAACTTGTTACCTTTTGCAGCTTCCTGCACATCTAGGCATTAAAGTTTCCAAGCCAGGCTGTGATTCAACCAGCAGCATATTTTATAGTGTTAATCTGTAGAAGTTCAAGAGAATATTCATCAACGGCCAAATCTCATCAAGCTTCCTGAGAAAGTGGGGACATTGCCATGCTTCCTTCTTGTTTTGTTTGATGTGCTAAATTCAGGAGGTTCTCTGATTTGTGGAAGTCCAGGAGGTTAACAAATAACTTGACTGTCAGCGCATCAATGAAGACTGATGACAGGCTCGCTAACATATGCTGCACTAGAAGTCTGACCCAGTTTTGTCAGAGATGGCTGACAGCACTGGAGCTGGAGAATGGCAGATAAGACACGTGGTCCTTCAAGATAATAGAACGGCACCAGGAAACATAAATGAAATAGAATGGATCACTGGGGACAGGGAAATGATCAGATTGACACCACAGGGGCTGAGATGTAAATTAACAGAGATCAGAGGGATTGGGGTGTGATAGAACATACACAAGGGAACTGGAGTATGATAGAATCAACAGCAGACACTGGGATATGATAGAACAGACACTGGGGACTAAATGGGATAGAAGAGATACCAAGGATTGGAATGTAATAGAACAGACACTGTGGTCTGGGGTGTGATAGAACAAACACCGGAGACTGGGGTGTGATAGAACAGACATTTGAGATTGGGATGTGTTGGAATAGACACTGAGGACTGGTGTGTGATACAACAGATACTGGGGACTGGGGTAGGTTAAAACAGTCACCAGGGACTGGGCTGTGATAGAACATACACAAGGGAACTGGAGTATGATAGAATCAACAGCAGACACTGGGATATGATAGAACAGACACTGGGGACTAAATGGGATAGAAGAGATACCAAGGATTGGAATGTAATAGAACAAACACTGTGGTCTGGGGTGTGATAGAACAAACACCGGAGACTGGGGTGTGATAGAACAGACATTTGAGATTGGGATGTGTTGGAATAGACACTGAGGACTGGTGTGTGATACAACAGATACTGGGGACTGGGGTAGGTTAAGACAGTCACCAGGGACTGGGGTGTGATAGAACATACACAAGGGAACTGGAGTATGATAGAATCAACAGCAGACACTGGGATATGATAGAACAGACACTGGGGACTAAATGGGATAGAAGAGATACCAAGGATTGGAATGTAATAGAACAGACACTGTGGTCTGGGGTGTGATAGAACAAACACCGGAGACTGGGGTGTGATAGAACAGACATTTGAGATTGGGATGTGTTGGAATAGACACTGAGGACTGGTGTGTGATACAACAGATACTGGAGACTGGGGTAGGTTAAAACAGTCACCAGGGACTGGGGTGTGATAGAATAGATACCGGGGACTGGGGTGGGATAGAACAGAAACCAGGGATTGGCGTGAGATGGAACAAACACTAGGGAGTGAGCAGGGATAGAACAGACACAAGGAGACTGGAGAGCAATAGAACAGATACTGGGGATTGGGGTGGGATAGAACAGACACCGGGGACTGGGGTGGGATTTAACCAATACCGGGGACTGGGGTGGAATAGAACAGAAAATCGGTTCAAGAAATTCTCACAAGTTTGGAAGCTAAGATTGATAATCCGAAATTGTGTTCCACAGCACTGGATCAGAAAATAAAAAGTTTCAAGGGCTTTTTGAATATTTAGAAAAATAATATAACATGCTTTCAATGAACTATCAAGCTCAGTTGGAGCATATTAACACTTTGGGAAAAAGAGTTGATGCTTTTATAGAACAGCTCCGAGAGGCTGCAGCTGACTTGCAAAAATACAAACATAAAGCTATCGACCAAGATAGCAGAAACCGGAGACAGAATTTTCACATTTTTGGACTTCCTGAAGGTATTGAACCATCTGATTCAATTAAATTCTTTACTGACATGCTGTTTGAATTGTTTAAAGGAGATTTGAGTAAACCTCCAATTTTGGATTGGGCACAACATGCTCTGAGGTCAAAACCCCAACCGAAGTTAAACCATGACCTGGTATTTTCTGCCTTCTCTATTTTCTAACAAAGGAAGCTATAACCAGAAAGGCTCGCAGACAAGATATGATGACATTTCATGATATCTCTATTTGTATTGTTTACGCCACCGAAATCTTGGAAGAAAGAATGAAATTTGAAGAAGTCATATCCATCAAAATCAACCATTTCCCCATGCATCTGAAGATCTTCTCTAGGAATGGTCCCCCTAAATGGTTTACTACTTCAGATCAAGCTTGGATGTTTCTGGAATAAGGTGCATCTAGTCTGCAGCAACCTACATGAATCGCTTCCTGCTTATGAGATGTCATCATGGAGCATATTTTTGAATTCATACCTTTATTGCTGTTTTATTTCCTCTTTCTATATTTTTTTTATTTAAATAAAAAGCAATAGAGGGTTTCTCCCTTTTATATATACATATATAATTTTATTTTATTGGTTGTTACCTTTTGTTATTTTTCTTATTAATTAATTAATGGTTGATATTAGACTGGATTTGTAGAATGATGATCATTTATTCTTCAGACTTGTAATTTCTGAACAGGTAATCTTGCTGCTTCATGGTTTGTTATGCAGAATTGAATTTGTTTTGTCTATAACAAGTGGAAATGAACGTAACTTTGTAATTCTTGTTTGGAGCACTCCATAGTGGCAATAGAGGGTAAGGGAGGAGTAGCTTCTTACTGGGTAGTTTTAGGGTTTGCAGGGATGGGTGTGGTGTTAGTTTTCCTGAGTGGTTGTGGAACATCACTTTTTTCTCTGATATGGTTCATGTTGTACTCTATCAACCTCTCTGGAGTGTGCCTGTATATGCATGACTAGCTAATATGTTTACTTTTATTAATCATAATATTAATATGGCTATGAATATATATGATTTTATTTCTTGGAATTTAAATGTCCTCAATTATCATATTAAATGCAAAATTATATTAATATTTTTCAATGATTTCAGGCTGATATTATCTTTGTACAGGAGATGCACATTTGTAAAGAGGATGAATATTTATTTTAGTTTGGAAGGGTTTATAATTCCACTCCCTTTCTCAAGCGAAAGTTAGAGGTATCTCAGTTTTTATTGATTCCAGGTTGTATTTGTTCATTTTAATACAATATCTGATGTAGAGTGAAGATTTTTAATAGTTACTTGTTCATTGCAAAATAAGAAGATGGTAATATTTAATATATATGCTTCTAATATTGACTGTCCTGAATTTTTTTCAGAAGGTTTTTAATTCTCTGCATAATTTGAATGAATATATGCTGATTATGGCTGGAGATTTCAATTGTTGCTTAAATCCTTTGATTGAAAGGTCCTATACCATTCGGATGCTTCCAAATAAATTGGTAGTTATATTAACTCTATCCTGCTGGATTATGGTTTTGTCGAGATATGGAGACTTCTTTATTTTCTCATATATACCATAGATACTCTGGAACAGATTATTTTTTTATTGATATATGACTGGTACCTTCGATAGGGAAATGTGAATATGATGCAATTGTTGTTTCTGATCATGTGCCTTTAAAGCTTTCTTTTGAAATCTCCGGTGTCACTTCCAGAGTTCAACATTGGTGGTTCAATTCCACTCTTTTTCAGGATGAGAAATTCATTAGTTATATTAAAGATCAGACCTCTTTCTCTTTTCAGACAAACTCTACTGAAGGAATTTCCAATCTGATAATTTGGGATTCACTTAAAGCATTTTTACACGGACACGTAATTTCTTATTCTGCTGGACTTAGTAAATATACTAAAATGAACTGACAAAACTTGCTAACAGAATTAAAGACTTAAACAAATTATATTCTATGATGTCTAGTATAAGGAAAGAGAAGAACATCAAACTCAGCATGACTTATTATTAACTTACCCTATCGAGAATCAATTACTTAAACTTAAATCTCAATTTTATGTAAATGGAGAGAAATCAGATAAGATGTTAGCTAGTCAACTGAAGGCAGTGACATCTAAAAGACAAATTACAAAGATATGCAAGAATGATGAAAATTTTACCTTTGATCATGCTGAAATAAAAAAAAGTTTTTCAGCAATTCTATTCAGATCTATACAAATCTGAATTTCCTGATAATTTTATTTCAATGGATAGATTCTTGCAACTATTGAATATTCCCAAAGTATCATCAGAAGATCAAAACTTGTTGGAAGCTCCAATCTCAGAGATGAAAGTTTCTCAAGCTATTCCTGCTCTTCAAGCTGGCAAGGCCCCAGGTCCGAATGGTTTCATGGTGATTTTTTTTTAAATCATTTACTAATTTACTTCTATTCAACTATATAAAGAATTTGAAAATTACATTTTTTTCTGGGACCCTATTGGCAACTTTTTATGAAGTGTCAATTTAATTAATTCCTAAAAAAGATAAAGATCTGACAGAATGTACTTTTATAGGCCAATTAGCTTATGTTTCAGATCCATCCCAGCTATTTTTTTTTGTGTTTTCTCAATTCAGCTGGATACAAATTAAATCTTCCAAAAAATGAACTTTTTCCGATTAATGTGCAGGTCCCTATCTACAATCAAGTACCATTAAACATTGTCAGGGATAATTTCACATATTTAGGGATTAAAATTAATAAACAATTTAAAGATTGATATGAACACAATTTTTTCTCCTCTATTTAAGTTTGTGACATTGTATTTTTCTAGATGGTCTCCTTTATCATCATTTTTAATAGGTCATATTAATGCTGTTAAAAAAAAATTATATCTATTTCAAGCTATTCCAGTTTCAATCCTAAAGTCTGTTTTGATAATATTGGCTCAAAAGTTTCTTTCTTTATTTGGAAGAACAAAAAGTCTAGAATTAGTAAATTTCATTTACAACAGTTTAAAAATGATGGAGGTATGGCCTTACCTAATTTTAGATTTTATTACTGGGTTGTTAATATTCGTTATCTAACATTTTGGATTTTTTTATTCTGACAAATTGAATCATTCATTATGGACAGATTTAGAAATGAAACCTATACAGTAGTTTTCAGTGGCCTCTTTATTGGTTTCCTCTCTACCATATAGTTTTCACAAGATCAATATAGATATACTTATTCCAAAACTCAAGGTGGAATCTCATGGGGATAGGATGGTGAAGAAGGCTTTTAGTATGCTGGCCTTTATAAATCAAAGCATAGAATACAGGAGTTAGGAAGTGATGTTGAGACTGATCAAGGCATTGGTAAGGCCAAATTTGGAATACTGTGTGCAATTCTGGTCACCGAATAATGTGAAGGATATCAACAAGATAAAGAGAGAACACAGAAGCTTTATGAAAATATTACCTGGGTTTCAGAATTAAGATTACAAAGCAAGATTAAGCAGATGAGGTAGAAGGATGGGGGGGTGGGGTGGGGGGATTTGATAAAGGTATTTAAGATTATGAGGGAGATAGAGTGGATAGACATTTTTTCCCTTGAGGGTAGGAGAGATTGAAACAAGAGTTCATGAATTAGGAGTTAAGTGGAAAAAGTTTAGAAGTAACATGAGGGAAAACTTCACTCAGAGAATGGTAACTGTATGGATGAGCTTCTGGCAGAAGTAGTCACGGGAGGGTCCATATTATCATTTAAGAAAAAATTGGATAGGTTTATGGAAGGGAGGGTAATGGAGGGTTATGCGCAAGGTGCAGGTAGGTGGGACTGGAGGAGAGTACTTGGTTCGGTGTGGACAAGAAGTGCTGAGATGGCTGGTTCATGCTGTAATGGTTATATGGTTATATTATGAATCTGGTTCCAATTTAAGAATTTTTTTAATTAAAAAAATTAATTTAATCTAGTGTTATTTCTCATAATTTTTTTTACCATCAATAATTGATCAATCTTTCTCTACATAGAAAATAAAAGGTTTTATTTATTTTCAAATTTATGTAAGAAAGGTTGTTTAATGTCTTTTGAACAGATGGCAAGTAATATGACATCAAATATTCACTTTTTTTGATTTTTACAGATTATAAATTTATTTTTTTTATTGATACATGACATAGAGCCAGAATTAGCATTTGTATATCCACCAAATCTAGTTGACAATATTTTTCAATTCAATACTTCCCATAAAGGATTAATTGAAATTATATATAGTAGATTATTTAAATTACATCCAGTACTTCATGATAAGATTAAAGAGGCTTGGGAAGTGGAATTTGCAAGAATCTTATCAATCTATGGGACAAGATTCTTAAACTGGTGAATTTGTCTCCAATATGTGCCTGACATTCACTAATCCAATTCAAAGTGGTGCAATGTGTTCATGTGTCCAAAGGTGCCTTGTATCTTTTTTTTTAATATTAACCCTATTTGTGATAGATGCAAATATAATATTGCTAGATTGAGACATATGCTTTGGTCTTGTCCATCCTTAGAAATCTATTGGAAAGAAATTTTTAATATCTTTTTAACTATATTTCAAATGGAGCTATGACCCAATCCAATAACTGCTCTTTTTAGTGTTATTGAACCAGATATAGAGAATTTTTCTGTACCTGCAAAATAAGTTGTGACCTTCTCCACATTGTTGGTAGATGAGCCATCTTATACAAATCTTTTTCTAGATCTCAAACAGCGTTTCAATGGTTCTCTCATGTTTAAGTGTCCAACAAGCAACAAATCTCTCTCTCAAACCAACAAGAACCTTCCTGAGTGGTAACCACTTCACTTTAAGCACTAGAGCCTGGTGAAGATTCAGAAATGTTAAATTTTGTGCACAGTATAAGAGATGCCTGATACCGGTGAACTTGCAGAAGTGAGAAGTGAATGATTGGACTATTAAAGCAAAGAACTTGCCTGAAAAATCTGCACATTACATACATGTGTGCTTAGAATTAGAAAGGGGTTAAGTTAGGTTAAGTTAAGTTAATAGTAATAGGTTAAATTTGATCCTGATTTTAATGTTTAAAGAAAATTAAATGCAACTTTTATTTTAGTAACCATTTGTCTTGGCGAATTTCTATTGCTGCTGGGTTTTGGGGTCCTCTGGGCTCGTGATACTTTAAATTTGCAGCATACAAGGAATACCAATGCAGAATGAAGAAGCTGGTCTTCCCAACCTTCATTTGGAGCAGGAAATAAAATGTCTGCTGTGGCACGATTCAATTTTCAACTCGGTAGTCCAAAATAAAAATCATCCAACAAAGTGACATTTCAAAGTTCCTGTGCTCATAAGGCCTCCTCTTCCCTCCAACGTAATAAATTGTGACATTGCAGACCTTTTCATTGAAGACTACATAATTAATCACCTATTAATGACCCCAGGTCACCCAACAAAGGTTTCACAATGCACTGATAATCTATCTCATAATGGCCACGATCAAGATCAGCAGTAAATTATATTTAAGTGCATGGCTCGTAAAGGATGATTCCTGTTAAACCATCTCTGTCTTCATTACAAAGTGACAAACCTTTACTCTTGGGAAGAGAGCACATTCAGCGGAACTAGGCAGTATTTTTTGTCTTAACGATTACAGTGCAATGGTGAGGACATTGAAATTAAAATCAAGGTGAACAAGAGAGATTGCGGATGCTGTAAAACTAGAGAAATGCACAACATGCTGGAGGTGTTCAAGATAGGCAGCAGTAATGGAAGGTAATAGATGGTCGATGCCAGGATTAGCAAGATGCAGACAGGTGCCCTAGAACAGGGTGGGGGAGGGAGCGGAAAACCACAGGTTGGTGATTGGTGAAGAGTGGTGGAATGGAGAAGAAGTGGGGAAAAAGTAAGAAGCTCAGAGATGATGGGGGGAAGAGACTGTGGAAAGTTGACATCTGATAGGAGAAATAAAGGGAAGGGGGCAGGGAGGTGGAGGAAGGAAGATGTGGGTAATGGGCAAGTAGCGAGGCAGGGAGCCGAAAGAGAGGAAAGGTGAAAGAGGTTTTCATTTCAGATTTAGGGGTAGGGCTCGGGGTATAGAGAAAGGGGTAAGTGGGGTTGGGGGTGAGAAATGGGTCAACGTTACAGTAAATTGGAGAAGTCGACGTTGATGCCGTCAAGTTGGAAGCTACCAAGACATTTGTTTGTACCCTCCATCTGGCAGCAAAGTGGGACATGGACAGTTATGTTGGTATGAGGATGGGAAGCGGAATCTTCTCACACCATCAAGTACATGCGGGTTGAACCAGCCAATTTAGCAGGTCCATAGTGGGTAATCTGGCAGTGTGAAAGGTCCCATCTGGACAAGCTGAGTAAAAATCAACTGGGCTCCGACTGTTAGTAGGGGCAAGAGTCAGAGCCTGGCTGAGTTAACTCGTTATTCATTCTATGGCGGTGTGATTGGTTTTCTTGAATTACCACATACCATTAATGCAAGGTGTTCAAGAGAGCCAATCACAAGGTGCGTGCTCTACTATTGGGGGGCCAACCTTAATTGGCAGGTGACATGACCTCCGACTAGGCTCCCGCAGAAGGGATCACGTGACCCTCCTTATTACAGATGGTAACTGGGATTCATGTAGGTTGAACGAGGGTCATGATGAACATAGGGCTTGTTCCAACGTTCAATATAAATGCAATGTGCCTATGAATTCCATACACTACTTTCTTGAGTTATGTGCAGGGGTGCCATACTTCAGGAGCTCAATGGTGCGCTGCTCCAGCACCTCAGGGGCTGCTTCAGGGACCTCCCTGTCACCGTTTCAGGTGAGTTCGGCTGCTTTAAAAATTTTCACTGGATCACTGGTAATGTGATTTTAAAGTGCACTCTGATACCTTAGGAAACGTCACAGGTCAGCTAGAGGCTTCACTTGTTCGAAGTTTGTACACTGCATTTAAACTCTCAGCAAGCACCTTTTTAAGAGCATAGAACAGTAAGAACATCAAAGAGCAGCCCCTTCACCCAAGTGTCCATACTGAAGGCAATCCTCAAAGTCAACTCAACCTCTGTTGCTTCTCTACGATCCATATCACTCCAAACTTTCATGTTCATGTACCTACCTAGAAGCCTCTTCAATGCTACCATTCAAGATACAACATTCTTTTTATTGTCATGTAATAAAACAGAAAATGTAATATTACACTGTAGTTGACCGCTACAAAGAAAGACACACAGTGTGGCAGGTTAAGCTCACTCCTTTATTAGGGCTAGAAAGGCTGCTTTTATGCTGTTCAAGTTCCTGCCATTTTTGTTGACTGACTGAGTCATCCGTATGAATAACAAAAGCAGGTGGGAACATCCATCCATATGAATGCCCTTCTTCCCCAGCCTGTTTTTGCTGAGTTAGCTGGACAGCTTGACCAATGCCATTTTAGGGCTGTTTGTCTGATTCTGCCCCAGCTTCTACCCCCGCCGGTTCGTTGTCCTGAGAGTCACTTTAGCGATCTCTGTCCGTGTCTACTGCCGCGTGAAGTGCCGGTCCGATCTCCGCAATTTCGGGCTGCCACCTGACCCCCCACCCAACAGAACCGGCGTTACACACTATAGTGTCCATACATAGAGTCCCCAAAGTCTTTTGTGGTCTGCCTTTGCATCGAGGTGTTGGTGTCTCAATGGGTTCTGCTGGGTCTGTGTGGGCAGGCTTGAGTCTATCTGTAGTGAAGACCTTTGGTCTACCACCAATGTCCAGCTCGAAGGTGACTCTGTTGTTCCGGGTGATTTGAAAGGGACCTTCGTATGGCTTCTGCAGTAGCGAACGATGGGGTACTCTGTGTACAAACACATACGCACAGCCCTTGAGTGCTTTGGGGATGTTGGACTTGGATTGTCCATGTCTGGAAGGTGGGATCGGAGCCTATTTACTGAACTTTTTGTGCAGCCTGTCCAGGAATGTGGTTGTCTCCTCCTGCTGTCCTCTGGCCTGTGGAACAAAATCCCCGGGAACCGTGAGAGGAGTTCCGTAGACAAGGTCAGAGGAGGATGCATGGAGGTCTTCTTTCGGCGCTGTTCGGATACCCAGTAGTGCCCATGGTAGCTCATCCACCCAGTTGGGGCCCTTGGGTCTGGTCATGAGGATGGTCTTGAGGTGCCTGTGGAAATGCTCCACCATGCCATTGACTTGCAGGTGGTATGTCATCGTATGGTGTAGCTGAGCCCCATAGGTTGCCAACGTCAGTCCAAAAACTGGAGGTGAACTTTGTGCCTCGGTCAGAAGTGATGTTCTGTGGCAGTCCAAATCTTGCAATCCAGGATGAGACGAGTGCTTTGCCACAGGACCTGGTGGATGTGTTGGCCAAGAGAATTGCTTCTGGCCACCGGGTGAAGCGGTCGACCACTGTGAACAGGTAGCAGAAACCCTGAGAGACTGGAAAGGGTCTCAATATGTCAATGTGGTTAAACCTGCATTCCATTGGCTCAAATGGCAATGGGGGGAGCATGGTGTGTCACTGCACTTTGGCTGTTTGGCACTGCGTACACACCTTGGCCCACCCCCAGACTTAATTCTGCAATCCATGCCACACGTACTTGCTGGCCACCATCCAGCTCATGGATGGAGTCAAAAGCTCATCGCCTCCATGCCATTGGGACAATAGGTCAAACCTGCACAGTGGTCACATCGCACAGGAGGGTGGTAGTACCTGTGCTGACTGCAATGTCCTGAACCCAAAGGCCTGTGACAGCGGTCCTGTACTGCGGGATCTCGTCGTCCTGCTGCTGTGCCTCTACCAGTGCTGTCAAGTCCAGACCGTTGACCAGGGAGTGAATACTGTGTCTTGACAAGGCGTCCGCAATCACATTGTCTTTGCCTGAGATGTGCTTGATGTCGGTGGTGTACTCTAAGATGTAAGACAAATGTCTCTGTTGGCGGGCTGACCAGGGATCGGAGATTTTAGCCAGCACGAAAGTCAATGGTTTGTGATCCGTGAAAGCCTTTCTTTCAAGAAAGTACTGGAAATGGCGTATGGCTGAGAATAGCGCCAGCAGCTCTCTATCTAAAGCACTGTACTTTAGTTCAGGGACCACAGATGTTTGCTGAAAAAAGCTAGTGGGTACCAACTTCCTTCTATCTGCTGCTCCAGAACTCCACCAATCGCTGTTCCTGAGGCATCGACTGTGAGGGCCATGGGTTCATCTGGTCTGAGGTGGGTCAGGAGGGCAGCTTTAGCCAGGGCTTCTTTGGTTTCCACAAACGCACGTGCAGATTTGTCGTCCCAGGTCAGGTCCTTCTCTTTGCTGGACATCAGGATGAAAAGAGGGCGCATCAGTCGACCAGCCGCTGGTATAAACCTGCGACAAAATTTACCATTCCCATGAACTCCTGCAGACCTTTGGTTGTACTGGGCTTCGGGAAGCTGCGGATGGCCTCTACCTTGTTGGGCAGTGGTGTGGCCTCATCCTTTGTAATCCTGTGGCTCAGGAAGTCGATGGTCTTCAGGATAAACAAGCATTTGGCCAGGTTGATGGTGAGGCTGAACTCCTGCAGATGACTACAGAAATTTTGGAGCTGCAGAAGGTGTTCCTGTCCAGTTATACTTGCCAGAAGGATAGCGTCATGGTAGCCAAAAGTGCCATCCAGGTCTTGGCCCACTGCGTCCATCAGTCGCTGGAATGTCTGTGCTGCATTTTTGAGCCTCAGTGGCATCCTCAGGAACTTGAACAGCCAAAATGGAGTGATGATGGCCATCTTAGTGATGCCATCAGGATGCACCGTGATCTGGTGATATCCTCGCATGAGGTCTACTTTTGAGAATATTGTTTCCCCTTGCAGGTTTGCTGCAAAATCCTGGATGTATGGCATAGGGTAATGATATGGGGTTGTGGCTTTATTGAGCCAGTGATAGTCGCCACATGGTCTCCAGTCCCCAGTTGCTTTAGGCACCATGTGCAGGGGTGAGCCCCATGGGCTGACTGACTGTCAAACAACACCCAACTCCTTGAGCTTGTGGAACTTCTCCTTGGCCAGTTGGAGCTTCTTCGGGGGAAGTCATCTCTCCCTTGCATGGAGAGGTGGGCCCTTGGTCAGGATGTGATGTCTGACACCATGTCGAGGCATCTCTACTGTGAACTGAAGGGAAAAGATTGCCAGGAATCCCATTAGCACATTGGAGAACTTATCATCCGAGGTGTGGACGGAGTCCAGGTGCATTGCCGGAAACCTAACGCCCCTCAGTGCGATGGTCTGGTAGGTCTCGGTGTGGATGAGTTGCTTACCCTTAAGGTCCATT